>NC_141077.1:52867737-53467737 GCF_041138505.1 Cibotium barometz | reverse complement strand
TAATGTAAAGAGCATTGTCATGAAGCACCTGGAAAACGATCTTACGATGTGCCTTGTGTTCTTCCTATTACGACTGAACATCAGGATGTCGTCAAGATAGATAATGATGAACTTGTCCAGAAAAGGATGAAAAAGATCATTCATCAGACTCATAAATGTTGCAAGGGCATTGGTTAACCCGAATGGCATGACCAGGTACTCGTAATGACCATATTTTGTGCGAAAAGCTGTCTTATATTCATCACCTTCACGAATGCAAATCTGATGATATCCAGACTTAAGATCAATTTTGGAGAAGACCTTTGCATGGAGCAATTGATCAAACAATTCATCAATGCACCGAAGAGGATACTTATTCTTGATAGTCAACTTATTAAGGGCATGATAGTCGATGCAAAGGCGTATAGACTTATCCTTCTTTTTCACCAAAAGTACTCGAGCTCCAAAAGGGCTTTTGCTTGGTCGAATATGTCCTTTCTCCAAAAGTTCAATAAGTTGTCGCTGTATCTCCTGAGATTCCGTAAAAGAAACTCGATATGGCGCATAAGTAGGTGGAGCACTGCCAGGAAGGAGATCAATAGCATGGTCGACTGGTCGCCGAGACGAGAGAACCGCAAGAAGCTCCTGAGGAAAAAGATCCAAGTATGAAGCAAAGAAAGGTTGCTTCAGGTACATCACCTTCGTATCCATGTCCTCGGGAGGATCTTTGGCTGAATAAACCATTAAAAGTGCTGAGGAACAACCACTCTTGCAGATCCACCGTTTCACTTGAAGAGCTGAAAGGGTTGGTGTAGAAGGTTGGTCTCTGATGTCTTCGAGTGCCACAAGCGTATCATTTTGAGCAAATTGTATGGAATGGTTCCGGAAACTGATCAGGGGATCGTATTGATACAACCATTCTTGACCAAGAATCATATCAAAATGTGCCAAAGTCATGACTTGGAAATTCAATTTGTCACGATAGTGCTGAATTCGAAAGGAGAGGTGTTTGGCAACGGTGTTACACAAGGATGTGGAACCATCGGCAAGCTCTAATTCATAAATAACAGCACTTTGAGAAGTCCGAATCTTCAATCTCTGGGTCAAGGTGGTTCCCACAAAGTTATGAAAACACCCACTGTCGATGAGCACATGAATAGGGTGATTGGAAATAGAACCTTAAAGAACCAAAACCTGAGTAGACCATTGGGGCAACGGTGAAGACGCAGCTTGAGCTGTGGCAGTAGCGGTGATCACCGAAGCATGTGCAATAGCATGGTGATTAACCGCACGCTTTCCTTTGTCAGCTGGGGGTTTCTCCTCGGAAGTGGAGGGTTCAGCATTAGAATTCTGTCGATGGGTTGGTCTTTTGGGGCACTCAAACCAACGATGAGGTCCATTGCAAATTGTGCACAATTCTGTCTTTTGTTGATCCCATCCAGAAGCAATAGTGGAAGGACGAGGATTGCGAGATTGGTCACGTCCTTGGTCCCGTCCCCGATCCGAACTGCGTGGTTGGAAGGACTGAGGACGTCGAGACTAAAAAGAGAACGATCCGGCCACAATCTCCTTGGTGCTTCTCCTACAGCAACAACATTCATTATGGCAATCTTCTTCAAGTGTGATTTTTCCATTTTGTTGGGCATTAAATTCTCACATAATGTGGAGTATTAGATTATTAGAAACCCGCCACTTCATTCTTTTGCGGGCTCTCCACTCATCAGGGGCCAATATCACTTTTAACCGGTTTAAGAGCACCTCCCAGATCACGTGGACACACATTACCCTCTTCTTCAATGGCTTATGGCAGAGGAAACCTACGATTTCAGTTATTTACAGGATACACCCTTACAGTCCATAGTGCCCTCTCCTACTCGTGTTTCTCCACCGGTCTCAGCCCCTGTTCCAGTGAGTGTGCCCCCCTCTTTACAGCCCACTCATTACCGTGTTCAGATAGCCACACCGACTTCTCACCTCTGAGAGTTTGATGTGTGGGTGATCCGTGTTCGTACTTCTGCACAGGATCTGGATCATTACTGTTTTATACTCAAGCATCATCCTTATCTGGGTGCTATCCTTCCCGAGTGCAGCATCATTTTTCATGAATATTGCACCTATTCTGAGAACGTTTATCATCTTCGTTCACGGTGCGCCCTTCTACACCAGATTATACACCTTTGACACCAATAGCTGCCCCTACCCCTGTACCTTCTTCTCCAGTAGCAAACTCTCGTCGTGCGAGCCCAATCCCAGAGGATCGCCCTTACTATACTGGATGGTCCATAGCCGCTTCACCAGTACGTAGCCTCTCCTCACGGGATTTCCAAATGCCGCACCCTCCAGCCGATGGTTCTTACTAGAGCCTAGCGGCGTCATCAGTAGCAAAAACCCCCAGAGCCTTGTCACCCTGCAGCCTCTACATCAGCATCTTCTCATGGTTGAACCTGTTGACACACTGGCTCCTCCGGAATGGCAGCAAGCTTTGCAGCAACTTCAGCAGAAGTTCCAACAGCAACTCCAGGAGTCGAGCAGAAGTTCCAACAGCAACTCAAGGAGTCCATGGCATCCTTGGCTTCACAGATCCAACAGCTCCACATGGATCGCCACTCCTATACGAGTTTCGTACCAGCAGCAGATGTTTCAGCAACATCACCAGTAGACGCAGACGTCATTCCTTCCGAGGTAGAAGGCGACAACCTTAAAACTCTTTATCGTCTTTTACAAGCCAGTAAAACAAAGAAATTGGAAATTAAACCCCCTGAATCTTATGGTGGTCAGCGCAATAAGCGCATCTTAGACCAATGGCTCTACAAACTGCGGTTATACTTTGAAACCATGACCCTTTCTGATTCCAAAAAGGTGTTTTTTGCGGTATCCCTCCTCAAAGACACTACTTTATTGTGGTGGCAACGATGACAACATGCCGGAAAATCGGTTACAACGTGGGAAAAGTTCGAGCGGGTCCTCCGTAAGCAGTTCATACTTGCCAATGCAGATTTCCAAGCCCGTACTCGCTTACGCCATTTGGACCAAATTGGTTCCTTGGCCTCTTATATCTCCCAGTTCACCAACTTGATACTAGAGATTGACTCCTTGTCCCCAGCAGACGAACTTCATGCCTTCGTTGAAGGTCTTAACCCTACACTGCGTGCTGATGTTCAGAAATATAATCCTGTCGATCTTGCCGATGCCATACGTTACGCCGAGCGCGTTGCAAACATTAATTCTCGAAATTCGGCCTCTTCCGGTCGAGCTAATGTCTTTCAGAAAGCCAATGGGTCTCGTATGAACCGAGATAGTCGAAGAGAATCTTCTGGCACTTCTACCTCCCAGCCTTATCCCCAATGGAATAATTCTCAACACCCTCGCCAACAAAAATCTGCACAACTGCAAGCAACTGGTCCAAGCAACGGAAGTGGACAGCAGGCAGCAAACGATGAAGGGGATTGAGGAGTACTGAATCCGTGGAGAAGAGAGGCAGCTACAGGCTCGCGCACTGAAATCGTGTGCAGGGTGGCGGCGGGCGCAAGCTAAAAGCTGCCCAAGCAGTTGGCGCCAATTCATGAGGGAGCCTGTAAAGGGATTTTTTTTATGTTTTTTTGTTTGTTTGTATACGTGGCAATTAAAGCCTTAGAGTCATAACCTGTGGGTGAGGTTATGGTGTGTGTGTGCTTTTTTTTAATTAAAAAAATCAGCAAATCAATCGTGCGCTTCTCAACGGGCAGCCGACTGGAGGAATATCCACGAAGGGATGCGAGTACTCATGGGAGGGGTGCCTGTCCATGAAAGGGTGCCGGCTGAAGAGGTAAGCCTCCAGATTGAAGGGTTGCTTCTTGTCTTGCCTTTATTCAAGAGTTTCCTGCATATGGCTGGCCCAAAATTAATCAGCAAAACTTGGGAGTTTGGGGTTGAATTTGATGGGGCATTCTCTCCTGCTCTTCCATTCAACACTTGCTACACCCAATTTTAGGGTTTGGACGGACTTATTTTAGGGTTAGGGTTAGGGCTGATTTTAGGGTTAGGGTTAGGGTTTGGGCATGTCACAGAGCGGAAAAAGTTTGCTCTGATACCACTGTAAAGCTTTTATAGCTTTATTAACATGATTAAGACTTAATTAATGAACATAAGACAAATACCACAGGAAAAGACCGAGTGATTGCATTGAGACGGGAGCCTTTCTTAAATAAAGGCCGAAAGGGTACAACTGAAGAGGCACATCCCTGTGAAGGGGTGTGGCTCTTGAATCAATGGTTATGTCCTTAGGACTTAGGGGTGTGTCTTTTAATGAATATACATGTCCTTTGATAGTGACTCATGTGCAAGGGTGTGACCCTTCACAGGAGTCTTTACAGTTAATGAGAGATTAAGGAGTGATTAGGGAGAGATTAAGAGAGTTAGTCACAATCATGACAATATAGGAAAGGGGCCAGCCCATAGGGCTACCCCAAGGACAGATATGTGGGCATGGGGGAGGTGTAGAACCACTCCCATAGGGGGCAGGAAGGCCTTGGCTGTGCCACCAGCCATGGGATGATACGCGATGGTTGGCTTTTCTACAAAGGCCGACTATGTGTCATGAAGTCATTCAGGGCAGCTCTTCTCCATGATGCCCATGACGCCATTACAGGTGGTCATAGGGGCATGAATTCGACTCTGGAGAAATTGGAACGGCAATACTATTGGCCAAAGATGAGGCGTGATGTGTTTACATATGTACAACGCTGTGACATTTGTCAAAAGGTGAAAGCTCCTCGTGAAAAGAAGATAGGGTTGTTACAGCCCTTGCCAATTCTTGAGGGTCCTTTCCAAGACATTTCCATGGACTTTGTCACGAATCTGCCTCCCAGTCCGAGTAAGCGTAATACGCAGTGCTTAACTATTGTTGATAGGTTTAGCAAATTTGTTATGCTTATTCCTTGCAGGGCCAATGTGACCGCCGAGGATGTTGCCCAGTTGTTCATTCGGCATTGGTACCCGATTGGCGGGATTCCTAGGACCATAGTGTCAGACCGAGATGCCAAGTTTACCAGTCATTTTTAGAGGGCATTGTTTGATAATTTTGGTACTAAGTTGAATTTGTCCAATGCATTCCACCCACAGACAGACGGCCAGACAGAGATATACAACCAGTTGGCCTTTGATGTGCTAAAGTGTTATGTCCACGATCAGCAAGGTAAGTGGGAATCGTATTTGCCTTTAGTTCAAGCTGTTTTGAATGACTCTTTTTCTTCAGCTATTGGGAAGACTCCATATGAGGCAGCGTTTGGAAGACCTTTCCAGTCGTTGTTAACCAGGACTTCGTCTTCAGTACCGCAAGCAAATAGAGTGACGGAGTCTTACCAGGAGATCTTAGAGTCAGTAAAAGACAGATTGGCCAAAGCGCAAGAGGCCTACACTCGACAGGCCAATAAAGACCGAAGGGATATGAAGTTTTCGGAAGGGGATTGGGTTTATCTTCGGATAATGAAGCAAAGATTGAAGCAAGTGGGCAAGCGATGCCCAAAGTTGTCTTTCAGGAGCTTCGGACCTTTTCCCATCCGGAAAAAGATTACTGAGGTGTCTATGCAGTTAAAGCTACCTCCGAGTTGGACTATGCATGATGTATTTCATGTCAGTTGGTTAAAGCCATATGCAGGTCCACCCCCTTCAGAGGTCAAAGACGAAGCGGAACCAGACATTGTGGATGAAGCAGAAGTTTTGGTTCCAGAACAGATCCTTCTGCACCGTTTCAAGCATGGCTCAGGCCGAAGACTACGACAGTTCCTCATGACGTTTCAGGACGGAGGAACTCATGAAGCGGTATGGCTCAACAAAGAGTTTTTCGAAGACTATCCGGCGTTATTGACGGATTATTTGGAGGCTATGCAGCTTCCGTCAAGTTAAGCAGAAGGATATGTCACGTGCATCCCGCACTTGGATGCCACGTAGACATTTCTCTACAGAAGGTGCAGGACCTGGGATGGTGAACTGGTCCCATGTGAGCCCAGTCCGGGACGAGTCAGCCAGGGATCCATCTCAGATGTCCGAGGTCAGGTGTGCATTGTCCTGCACAGGAGTCTAAGTTCAAGTGTGCACTGTCCTGCACATGAAACAATGCCAGTCCGCGCTGTGAGTCTCCCTCTAGAATGATGTCAGTGATTCTGTGTATCTGGTATGGTACCGGATGCCAGATCACTAAGTAGTTAGTGTTTAGGACAAGGGGCCAGCCCATAGGGCTACCCCGGATCTTAGTGTGGGCATGGGAATGGTGTGGAACCACCCCCATGAGGGCCAGGAAGGCCCATGCTAAAACCACCAGCCATGGAGGGGCTGTAGGACAGCACTAGGGCAAGAATAAGGCAGATTCCAGGAGATTACAGCCTTTACATGGCTGTAGGGCAAGTATGGGGCAGCCCATACAGGCTGCCCAGCCCTTGGATTGTGGGCAAAAGCTGTGCCCAGCCCTCTGGAAGCAAGCGCATCACCTTTCAGCTTGATAGGGAAAAACACAGCATTTTATGGGATTTTATTCAGCATTTATTGCTGAATATTCACAGTCATGGGACACTTGTGCTGGCCGACTGCTGTTGGGAAGTAGTATAAATAGTGGAAGCCACAATCCCATTCATTTATCTCATTCTCCACCAAGAGCTCAAGCATAAGAGGCTAGACAAAGCCAAGAGGGTGCTAAGCAAAGGGGTGAAGGATTCAGGTCAAGGGCAGGGTATTCCCAGCCAAGAAAAGGTCCAAGATTGCTGTATTTTCTTTCAGATTTCTCATCATTCTAATAAAGCAAATACACCATCCGTGGTGGGGGCCCTACAGAGGGTAATTGGGACCCAATACTGTGTCCTCTCCATCTCTCCCTCTCTCTCTCTATTTTCTGCACATCTCCTTTCAGTTTGTGCGTTAATTTCCGTCGCGAAAAGAGTGCTGAATTCCGAGTATTGAAGTTACCGATTCTTCTCCGAAGCTTCCGCATGTTACAGAATAACACTTCGTCTTTGGTACCACGTCCTTCTCATCGTCATGTTATTGGTGTGAAATGGATTTTCAAAGTCAAGTTTCATGCAGATGGTCAAATTTGTTATGCTTTTTCCATGCAGGGCCAATGTGACCGCCGAGGATGTTGCCCGGTTGTTCATTCGGCATTGGTACCCGATTGGCGGGATTCCTAGCACCATAGTGTCAGACCAAGATGCCAAGTTTAACAGTTATTTTTGGAGGGCATTGTTTGATAACTTTGGTACAAAATTGAATTTTTCCACTGCATTTCACCAACAGACGAACGGCCAAACAAAAATCTACAACCAGTTGGCCTTTGATGTGCTAAAGTGTTATGTCCACGATCAGCAAGGTAAATGGGAATCATATTTGCCTTTAGTTCAAGCTGTTTTGAATGATTCTTTTTCTTCAGCTATTGGTAGGACTCCATATGAGATAGCATTTGGAAGACCGTTATAGTCGCTATTAACCAGAACCTCGTCTTCAGTACCTGAAGAGCGAACAGATTACGGAGTCTTACCAGGAGAATTTACAGTCATTAAAAGACACGTTGGCTAAAGCGCAAGAGGCCTACACTCCATAGGCCAATAAAGACCGAAGGGATATGAAATTTTCGGAAGGAGATTGGGTGTATCTTCGAATTATGAAGCAAAGGTTGAAACAGGTGGGTAAGCGATGCCCAAAGTTGTCATTCAGGAGCTTCGGACCTTTTCCCAACTAGAGAAAGATTAATGAGGTTTCAATGAAGTTGAAGCTACCTCCGAGTTGGACTATGCACGATGTGTTTCACGTTAGTTGGTTAGAGCCATATGCAGGTCCGATCCCTTCAGAAGTTAAAGACGAGGCGGAACCAGATATCATTGATGAAGCTAAGGTTATGGTTCCGAAACAGATCCTTTTGCACCGCTTCAAGAACGGCTCAGGCCGAAGACAAAGACAGTTCCTCACAAAGTTTCAAGACCGAGGGACCCACGAAGCGATATGGCTTGACAAAGTTTTTCGACGACTATCCGGCGTTGTTGACAGATTATTTGGAGGCTATGCAGCTTCCGTCAAGTTAAGCAGAAGGGGATGTCACGTGCATCCCGCACTTGGATGCCACGTAGACATATCGGTACAGAAGGTGCAAGACCTGGGGTGGAAAACTAGTCCCATGTGAGCCCAGTCTATGAGGATTACTGTTATTACTTAGTATTTCATCCACTTATCTGTGTATTTAAGACTGAAACTGAAAGTAGACTCGAGAGACTTGAACACAGATGTTTGATTGATTGATTGAAACTGTGATACAACAGGCTCCTTATATAGGAGTCCAAGAGACACGAATGAAAAGACACATCCCATGACCAATAGTCATGACTCTAGGCGAAGAGACACATCCTTTGGACGAATAGCTGCAACCATTGGATGAAGAGTTGCAACCTTAGAGCTAAGGAGTGTGACCAGTCGTCGAAAGAGTGTGGCTCTTGATGAAGAGGCATGTCTCTAGAGCGAATAGTCGTGACCATCCGAGTGTAAGGGTCCTCTGTAATCATGTCACTTCAGTATCTGTAACCATGAGGAGACTGTGTATAATGAACTAAGTCACAATCGTGACATTCCCTCCCATTTAAAATAAAACCCATGTGATTAAATGAGAGTCTGTCGTCTGCCAAAGAATTCTTGGAGGAGTTGAGGATATTGTTGCATTTCTTCATCTATCTGCCAAGTAGAATCTGACTCATCCAAGTCCATCCACTTAACAAGAAATTCTGTAGTAATCTTCCGTCTTGTTTCTTTCTGACGAACGTCAAGAATCTTCTCAGGAACAAGAATAATGTGATCATCTTCAATCTCAGGAACATAAGAAGATAACTCCGGAATAGATGAATCTCCTTGTATGTATTCCTTGAGCCAAGAGATGTGAAATGTCGGATGAATTTTTCCCCAAGATGGTGGAAGATCCAACTTATAACTGACAACTGAAATCTTCTTTATAACTTTAAATGGACCATAGAAACGCGGTCGCAACTTCGGAAAGACTGACTTTACTGTCTTATATCGATGCGGTGCAACATAAAGCAAAACCAAGTCACCTTCTTGAAACTCAGTATGCCTTCTGTGCTTATTCGCATACTTTTGATACTTCTGCTGAACATGAACCAGTCTGTCTCAAACTTGCACAAGAACTCTTTCTGTCTGTCCGTCTGTCTGAGGATGATAAGCAGAACTGAACAAGAGATTCGTACCAAGGGGTTTGAATAAGGAAGTCCAAAAATGTCCAGTAAACTTCGGATCTCTGTCAGAAACAATAGATCTTGGCAATCCATGAATTCTGAAAATATGTTGTACGAACAACGCTGCAAGATCTGGAGCAGAAACTGTCTTCTTGCAAGGAATAAAATGTGCCATTTTGGAAAACCGATCAACCACTACTAAAATTTGAGCATTGCCTTTTTGCGAACGCGGCAAAGTAGTGATGAAATCCATGCTTATGCTTTCCCATCTTTCTTGAGGAACTGGCAAAGGCTGAAGCAATCCTTGAGGAAGTTGTCGTGAAGCTTTCATAATTTGACAAGAGTGACAAGCTTTAACAAACTTAATAACATCCTGTTGCATCTGAGGCCAAAAGTATGTTGCTGATAACAGACGATATGTCTTGTTAATTCCAGGATGAGCTGCAAAGGGTACTTCATGATGCTCTTGAATAAGCCGCAAAGATGCATTGTGAGGAACACAAATGCGATCTAAGTAATAAAGTAAATCATCTGCAATTGTATATGCGGCAAACATATTCATTTCTGCAACAGTAGGATGAAGAGATTTGAGAGCTCAAAAGACATCTCCAAAGTCTCTATCTGTCAAATACTCATACTTAAAACATGCAGGAATCTCCATCTACACATTTGAGATAGCAAAGTTCGTAGCTCGAGGCATGTGGCTCAAAGCATCTGCTACCACATTCTGTAATCCAGGAACATAGAGTATCGCCATGTGAAAATTTGCCAAAAATTCAACCCATCGTCCTTGACAAGGATTCATCACTGGCTGAGTAAAGATGTAAGTCAAATACTGATGATCTGTCTTAACCACTGAATCTGCACCAAGAAGATAATGCTTCCACGTTCTATAAGCATGAACAATTGCCAAAAATTCCTTGTCATAAACGGGATATCGCATTTGAATAGCCGAAAATTTATGACTATCAAAAGCAATAACACGATCATTCTGCATAAGAACGCCTCTAGATGCTCTATCCGAAGCATCTGTCATGACGTCAAATGGCTGAGTTGGATCCGCAATAGCCAAAACAGGCGTAGTTGTCAACGCATGCTTAAGATCATTAAAGGACTTTTCAGCTTCAAGTGACCAGTGCAATTTATCTAACTTTGTAAGGGCCGTCAAAGGAGCAGCAATATCTGAGAACTTGTGAACCTTGGTGTGGTAAAAATTTGCTAATCCCAAGAAAGATCGCACATCTGAAATTGTAAGTGGCAAAGGCCAATCAACAATGACCTTTATCTTCTTAGGATCAACTGCAATACCATGTCCAGAGATGATGTGTCCAAGATATTCCACATGATCTTTGAAAAACTAACTCTTCTTGTTGTTGATGTACAAGACATTCGTACGGAGTACCTCGAAGACAATCTGCAAATGCTGCTTGTGATCTGCTAAAGTCTTACTGAAGACCAAAATGTCATCCAGATAAACGATGACAAACTTATCCAAGTAAGGACCAAAGATGTCATTCATCAAAGTCATGAAAGTAGCTGGGGCATTGGTTAACCCAAAAGGAATGACCAAAAATTCATAATGTCCATACTTTGTTCTGAAAGCTGTCTTATACTCATCTCCAATTCGAATCCTGATTTGATGGTAGCCTGACTTCAGATCAATCTTCGAAAATATCTTCGCACCAAGCAATTGATCAAAGAGCTCATCGATGCGAGGCAAGGGAAACTTATTCTTGATTGTCTGCTTATTAAGGGCACGATAATCAATGCAAAGTCGCATAGATCCATCCTTCTTCTTGACCAATAAAACTGGAGCACCAAAAGGACTTTTTCTTGGACGTATATGACCTTTATCCAACAACTCTGCCAATTGTCTCTGAATTTCTTGAGACTCTGAATAAGAAACTCGATAAGGAGCTCGAACTGGCGGTGGTTGTCCAGGGATTAGATCAATCGTATGATCTACAGAACGTCGAGGAGGCAATGTCGTTGGCAGCTCGTCAGGAAATAAATCCATATAAGGGTGAAAGAAGGGCTGCTGTAAATAAGAAATATCTGATGGCAAGGATTCCGATTGGTCAACTGTATTGTCTTCTGCTTCTCGCAACATAACTAAGGCAGAAGTGCTGTCGCGTTTACGCACTAAGCGTTTGACTTGCATAGCAGAAACCACAGTAATCGGCTTAGAATTAAACAGACCTCGTAATTCCATTTCTCGATGATTATGATAAAGTCGAATGGAATGATCTCGAAAGCTGATCAAAGGATCATACTGATATAACCAAGACTGTCCAAGAATCATGTCATAGTGTGACAAAGGCATAATAGAGAAATTCAGCTGATCCTGATAGTCCTGAATCTGAAAATGCAACTGCTGAATCCGTTTACTGCAATGCAAGAAAGAACCATCTGCAAGTTCCACTTGAAAAACTTCCGCACTCTGCTGAGTAGGTAATCGCAACTTGCTGACGAGAGTAGTTCCCACAAAATTAGTTGAGCATCCACTATCAACAAGAACATTGATAGGATGCTGGCCAATAAATCCCAATAAGCTCAAAACTTGATTGGAAAGGTTAACAGGCACTGAAGTATGGTTGTGGGCATTTAACATTAAAGCAGTGACAACTTTAGAAACTCGCACTGCATGAACCACCTGCTTGCCTTTTTCTGGCGCAGAAGGATGATGAGGATGTCCATGTTCACCTTCTGGGCAACATTCCATGTTGGAATTCTGGCGAGAATTACGCTTTGAGCACACATACCACCTGTGTGGTCCATTGCAAATTGTGCAAAGACCTGGAGGGTTGTCTTGAGAGGTTGAAGGTGTCGATGTAGAGGCTTGCTAACCTGTTGAGGTATCGCGGCGAAAATTGCGGCGATTGTTGGGTCAGCGACCTTGCCAGTTGCGTCCTCGATTCCGATTGTTGTTGTTGGAAGAGGATCCTGTTTGTGAGGCTGCTGCCTGACCTGAAAATCTAGGCCGAAAGGGCTGTTGCCGAGTAGATTGCTGACCAGAGGATTGGAAATATTGAGACTCAGGTTGAGATAAATTTCCTCTACGATTGTGCTGGAAGAAACGAGCACTGTTTGAGGACCGATTGCCAAAGAAGGATGTCCTAGGTTGTCGTCGTAGATCTCCAAGGCGCTCTACATAGGCAATGGCCGCATCTATGGTGAGAGGGTTAAACTTCTGCACATCTTCCTGTAAGTTGGATTCTAGCCCATCGATGAAGCTGTGTAGCTTGTCAGCGGGGCTGAGGCTCTCAATTTCCAGAGTTAAACGTTGGAACTCTGTGATATACGCGGCTGAGGATCCTGTTTGCCTTAGGCAGCGGAGAGCAGACCGGGCATGGTAGTCCGCACTGGCTAGTTCAAAGGCCTTGCGGAGGGCGCGCCGGAATTTATCCCAAGTAGGAGTGTGCTTACCATCTGCAACACGTCGTTGCCACCATAGAAGTGCTGTATCCTTGAGTAGTGAACTGGCTAAAGCCACCTTCTTGCTTTCGACCAAATCGGTATTGGTCAAATATACCTCCATTTTGAATATCCATTGGTCAAGCACGCGCTTGTCGCGGCGACCATTATAAGGGGCAGGCAGTTTGACATCGAGTTTCTTTTTTTGTGCAGCAGTAAATATTTTATAAAGAAGTTGGAGTTCTGCATTGTTTACCTCGGCAGCTGGATCTGGTTCATCTTCATTATCTGCTACCAAAGTCTTTGAAGAAGATGGTTGTGGATCACTGGCTGGTGTGTGCGCTGGATGGGGCCGTTGCAACTGGTCGAGTCGTCTGCTGCTGATGGTAGAGAGACTTGTCGAAAAAGTCTGCTGAAGTGTCTCCATCTGCTCGCGTAATGATGTAATGGCCTGCATTTGCTCGTCTTGTTGCTAGCCCTCCTCCTCTGAGATAGATGGCATATTGGATCTGCTAGAGTGAGTAGCGCGGAGAAGCTGGTGAAATATGTGGTACTGCTGGAGGAGAGAGTGACAGTGAATCGTCTCCCAATTCTACTAAGAAATTGGAGCCTAACTCCGAAGGCTCGTAGTCTTCCACCTCATCGACAGGAGGTGTCTCTGCAGGGGTTAATGGAGTGTAATCTGGCACAATGAGCTCGCTGTATACTCGAACCAAGGGCTGAAGCGAGATGATCCGGTTTACTGCATCCACACGGCACTCGTCCAGGGAATATGCAAGATGTGGGTACCATCCCAAAATAAACTCGTAATGAGCAAGATGGTGTGCTGGACACATCAAGTAAATATGCCAGATCACCCACGCCTGTAACTGAGTGGCGTGGCGGTGACTGACGTATAATAAATAGTCCAGGGGACCTGGTACATGAACTGGAGCCGGAACAGGTTCTGCAACAGGTTCGGGTAATGGGGCGGGCTCCGGTGTGGATGTATCGGGTATAATAATTATTTCCGGGGCTGGGCGAGGATTTTCGGGCAATATGGCTTCCGGGACCTCGTCTATGTACGAGATGTAAGGCTCTGGCTGATTGCTGTCGGGTTCCATTGGACGCCTAGTTGAGAGGGTGAATGTGTGCCAGAGTGGAGAGAATTCCCTGGCATGACAGAACCTTCCCTGGAGCAGCGTGAGAGAGGAGCGAATGGGCTGGCCGGCTGACTATTTCGTTGCGCTGGCCCCATATTCGCCTTTTTTTTTTTTGACTTATCGAAAGGGCACGTAATGTAATAAAAGGGGCCGGCTGAGGTGTGAAAACGCCCAAGTTAATTAATGGGCTGGCCGGCTGGGTAGGCTGCCGTGTATTAAACCCACAAAGGGCTGCGCGTAAAAAAGGGACCTGCGCTGGCTGAATTGCAGGACAAGCGCTTATGCGACAAGTGGCCAAGAGGTGCGCAGCCATGGGGTATCGCGAAGAGGTGCCATCTCTTGGGAAAAGGTGCGCTGCGGTGAAGAGGCACCATGCGATGAAGAGGCACCAACGCTGATGGAGGAAGTGCGCATGAAAGGGCACGACCCGATGAAAAGGCACACAAAGGGTTACCGGCAAGTCACCTCCACACACATACCAGGTATGCCACACACATCTGTGTATCTGTCTTATGTATGTGTAATTAGTAAAGAAGTTTTAGGGTTACCTCATACTCGTAAGTGTAGGTTCCATCTTTCTTCTGCTTCCATACAACGCCGGGTAGGGGAGTAGAGCGGAGAGGGTGAGAGGCTCACAACCATAGGCCCGGGAAAAATTTTGCTCTGATACCACTGTGAGGATTACTGTTATTACTTAGTATTTCATCCACTTATCTGTGTATTTAAGACTGAAACTGAAAGTAGACTCGAGAGACTTGAACACAGATGTTTGATTGATTGATTGAAACTGTGATACAACAGGCTCCTTATATAGGAGTCCAAGAGACACGAATGAAAAGACACATCCCATGACCAATAGTCATGACTCTAGGCGAAGAGACACGTCCTTTGGACGAATAGCTCCAACCATTGGATGAAGAGTTGCAACCTTAGAGCGAAGGAGTGTGACCAGTCGTCGAAAGAGTGCGGCTCTTGATGAAGAGGCATGTCTCTAGAGCGAATAGTCGTGACCATCCGAGTGTAGGGGTCCTCTGTAATCATGTCACTTCAGTATCTGTAACCATGAGGAGACTGTGTATAATGAACTGAGTCACAATCGTGACACAGTCCGAGACGAGTCAACCAGGGTCCCACTCGAGTCGTCCGAGGTCAAGTGTGCATTGTCCTACCGTCCTGCACATGAAACAGTGCCAGTCTGCATTGTGAGCCTCCCTCTGAAATGATGTCAGGGTATCTAGCCCTTAGAGAGCTGTAGGCCAGGTGTGGGGCAGCCCACACAGGCTGCCAAAAACTCATGTGCATGGTAGCCACCACCCATTTGTGTGATGCGCAAGCTTTTTTAGCATTAAATGCTGAATATTCAGGTCGTGAGGCATTTATAAACAGCCACCTGGTTTTAATCCAGCCGATCACCACCCTGGAGGGGTATAAATACCCATGGCATATTTTCAGGTCATTCATCTCATATTTCACCAAGTGCTGAAGCTAATCAAAGGGCCAGGACAGCCAAGGATAAGCTAACGCAAAAGGGGTGAAGGATTGAAGGTCAAGGGCAGAGGATTCTCCTCAGCCAAGAAGGTTCAGGTTCAGTCTTTTATTTCAGTTTTGCATCATTCTAATAAAAGCAAATACACCATTCATGGTGGGGGCCCTACAGAGGGTATTCGGGACCCACTACTGTGTCCTCTTCTCCCTCTCTCTCTATATATTTTTCTGCACATCTACATTCAGTCTGTGCGGTAATTTTGTCGCGACAAGTGTGCTGATTTCTAAGCATTGAAGTTACCGATCTCCCCCGAAGCTTCCGCATGTTACATTTAACCCCTCATGAAAAAACATCCTTGGTGTGCTCTTGCGGTCTATCCGGATTTGTAAACCCCTTCTCTATGTTGACCATTTCTTTGACCTTCTTGCCGAAACCATTATCTTTCTTCATATCTACATCTTCAAATTCGTGCCATTTCTGTTGATGCTTATCTTCATCCTCTTACCATCTGCATTGACGCCTACCCTTCATAGTCTTCCCATCTGCATTAACACCTATCTTCAACTTCTTGCCAAGTCTATCTACCTCTTGTTTGCACTGACACATTCAACTTCATGTTCTTGCCAGCTTTCTTTCTTCTGTGGCTCTTCATTCTTCTTCCATCTACTGCATGATCTAGTAGAGCAGCCACCTCCTCCCCTGGCAACTGGCCATCTTCAAAGTGTTCATCATCAAAAAATATCTCCATGCCGGTTGTCCTCTCCTAGCACAATTTCACTATCAACTATGGTCAAAAGGACAATAAATTGTCCTCTTCTTGCTATGTAGAGAGAAGGGAAGGCAGCCATTAGCGGGTGATACACCACAACTTGTAACTAATAGAAAGCTTGGAGAGAGAAGGGAAGGCAGCCATTAGCGGGTGATACACCACAACTTGTAACTAGTAGAAAGCTCTTCAAAGCTTGGAGACAGCAACTACCACCCCTCTTTCCAAGCATCTTGTCTATAGATGTAAACCTTTTAAAAAATGAAAACAGAGAATCTGTGATTTATATTGTGGATTAGAGATCATACCTGTGCTGCAGAGAGAGATGCCATGGGTCTGCAGGCATGGCACTCCTTGAAATCACATTATCCTCTCCTCCGTTGAGATTACCTGAGCCACACATCACATAAAGTAAAAATGGCGTTCCTGAAACTACTTACAAGGCTAAAATGCAAGATTTTGACCATTACTAGAAACCAAAGCAATGTGCCTGGAACTGTCGACCCTACAAACACAGTTGAAGGCTAGTGGTATAATCAATAATCGATCCATCCTGCGTTGTGTGGAAACCTCTCTCTCTCTCTCTCTCTCTCTCTCTCTCTCTTATTTTCCATTCCATTGATGACATATGCCATGGACATTATTGTATCACTTTGGTCTCATAGGCCCATTGGGTCTTTAGTAGATGCTTAATATATCTTTCTTTCTCTCCCTATCCATACAAAACGTTGCCTAGAGATCACGGCAGAAGCATCCACATCAGCCACCCAAGCCAACACTGCTGCATAAACATCGGCTCATACCAGCCGTAAACGAGGGCCATATTAGCGTCCCAAGGGAGCCTTGAGTGAGGAGGCCTGCTCCATCTTATGAGCCAAGCGCCCCTGACCCAAAGCACAGAGGATCTCCACCACACAGAGATAGAACCATGAGATCTCCAAAGACATTACATTCCCTCACCATACCCACATCTGCAATCAGGAGGTATTTATAGTCATGTTTCAGTTTTGAGTTTTCATGTCTTTTTTAGTTTTTCCAAGGCCCTGTATACCCATGGTATCATTGTACTATTCATGGCCTCATAGGCCCTTCGGGTCTTTTGTAGATGTTAATATATCTTTCTTTCTCTCCCACCTATGCTGGATATTCTGGATGGCTTGAAGAGGAGGATATCACACCCACTTTTCTTGTACCAACTTGGAGATGTATCTTCCACATGTATTTCACATGCTCATCATAGTGCACAACATGATGATGATGATTAGGAGGTAGACATACAACTAGTCAATCATGGCTTTGACCACATGGAAAATAAGCCTTGTGACTTGGGAGAAATGCAGGCACGTGAACACAGGCTTAAAAACAGGCATTTATTAAGGTGTCCACATCTTTTATAAAAGGGTGGACAAGTTAGTACTTGGGCACACCATGCTTTTTAAGGATTCACTCACTTGAGGGTGGACAAGATAGCAAGTGGGCAACCTCCCATTGGGCTGGACATCTAGTTGTGGGCACTTTGAAGAGGACTTCTCCATCGGGCAAAACCACAGGTGTTTGAAGGTGGCCAGCTTTCTTTTAGTCTAAAGGTTGCAAAAATACTAGCAAGAGCTTTCATTAATCATCATGTCCCCGTACATTCTGTACTACTGCCGCTAAAGGCTGTACTTGTTTGAATCAGCCTCACACACCTGATCCAGCCATACATACCTGCTATTCTGTGTTGTAACTGACCGTACAGGGCTGCATCAGCATCTGCTGGTCGTACTGTACAAGAATTGGCTAAGCCGGAAGATAGGCCCTGTAGAGGGTACGTCCTCAGCAGCAACAGCTTCCTCCAGCCAATAAGAAGCTACAACCAAGGTAGAGAGGTACAATACAGTACTTGTAAAATCAACCGTCGCTATGCAAAGTTCAACTTCTTTGTGGGTATCTGGTTGTGGCCATCACTTGCATTACATATGGGTACCAAATTTTCCTTAGCATTAATTAATTACTAGAGAACCTTAGAAAAACTACGAGAATATGGGGGGCAAAACCTTGGAAATTACATCGAGCAAGTGAGGGCCCAATCGAATTTTCTAGATGGGTGCCGTGCAATAGGTGTGGCAGATACCAACAAACGGTAGGTCAGTTGGTTAAAGTGGATGGCTTGTAACCCGAGGTAATGGGTTCGATCCATGGCTGCCTACATTGCATGGCGCTACCTTGTACCTCGTGAACCTGTAGGTGTGTGTGTGTTTGTAAAAAAGGGTATGCGGGACCCTCATGTAATAAAAATCATCTTACTTTTTTTTTTGGAAAGTAAACATATATAGTATTAACAAAAGAAAACCTCTACAAAAAGTTCTTGTCCATATCCATATCAAGATCTTTCACACTACAATTCCCTACTTTAAGAAAGGCATTTTTTAAAGTGCCAGTCAAAGTCAAACTGTTCAACTCCTTATTCTCAAAATGTCCAGCCTTTTATCACTTCCCTAAGGCCCCGATCTGCTCCAATTCCTTCTCATTAAAATTCAATAGTTTGCAAAGGAGGTTCCATCTTTCATCTTTCATCTTCCATCTTCTCATTAAAATTGTCCAACTTTTTTTTTTTAAATATAGGTGTGGCAGAGAGAGCACGAAGATAGAGAGAAGGCAGCCGACCTTGGGAGAGGGGAGATGAGCATGGAGGGAGAGATGGCTTGCGAGAGAGATGAGCACGGAAGGAGAGATGGCCTAAGTGACAGGGAGAAATGGGGTGGTCTTTGTTTGATGCTTGCATTGTGCACTATTTTAAGCGTTTCTTGTTGCAAACAGATCCATGCTGATTGCACCCACGACTGTTGGCTAAGAGACTGTGTGTGAACCGACATATGTTGGGCGAGCTTGACAGGCATTGTAGAGCACAGCGAGAGGGCTGGTGAGGCAAATGGCCACACCTGAGAGAGAAAGGGAGAGACGGCGGCCTGAGAGAGAGGGCGAGAAACAAGCGAAGGTTGGAACTTCGCTTCTGGTATAGATTGATTAATCAGGCCTTGATTAATCCTGATCAATTAATCTATATGTCATATAGAGTGAATAGTTTAGTGTGTAGGCCTTGATTAATCCTGATCAATTAATCTATATGTCATATAGAGTGAATAGTTTAGTGTGCAAGCCCCCTACTTCTGGTCATAGGGAGCATTTTTTGAGACTTCTAGACAACATATTCATTGAGAGACCAAAGTATTTATAAAGGCACATGTCACATGCCATGCGGATAGAGATTGGCCGGTTTAGGGTAATTTTTTACCCTCTTGGGATTGAGTTTGGCGAAGCCAAAGGGACCTCACGAGATGCACGTATATGCACCACTTGGGAGGTGGAGCGAGAACCACTACCTAATCAAATGCTCATCCTACTATCAAATCCGAGGGAGATTCCTATAGCTCTAGGTAGGGCATATCCCCACCGCCTAGCTATGTAGTTACATAGTTACGTAGGGAGCTCCTACTATGCCGAAGCCTAATCCACTCTCTAGTTGTAAAACAATTGTCTAATTAGAAAAACCACCCCTTTTCTACTAAGCGCATCGGCCACTAGGTTAGCCTTGCCACCCAGGAAGGTACTCTATCGTGCCGCCAAACTGCTGAAATACCTAACTCCAACAATGTTGGTGTTCGGTTCACTGTGCAATTGGTATCGTCCAAAACCAACGAAGTGCCTTGTGATCCACGCGAACCACAAATTCACACCCATATAAGAAATATTTCTAATACTTTAGGGCTTGGATCACCACAAAGAGTTCCTTGTCTTCGACATAGAAATTTTGCTAAGCGGACTTCACTTTATGGCTCATGTAAGCAATGGGATGACCATTTCATTGTAACATTGCACCAATGACAATGCTGCTAGCATTGTCTTCGACATAGAAATATTTCTAATACTTTAGGGCTTGGATCACCACAAAGAGTTCCTTGTCTTCGACATAGAAATTTTGCTAAGCGGACTTCACTTTATGGCTCATGTAAGCAATGGGATGACCATTTCATTGTAACATTGCACCAATGACAATGCTACTAGCATCTTATGATCACTCGAACAGGTTATCCCCATGAGGCTAGGGCTAGGTAGAAAGCCTCAACCAAGAGCTTTCTTGAGGACCTCAAAAGCATGCCAGCTAGGGTCATCTAGATGTGTTACCTCCCAGTCTTGACTTCTTTCAATGCATAATGTGAATCGAGTAAGCCTAAGGTATACCTATAATGTGAATCGAGTAAACCTAAGGTATACCTATACAAGAGAATGGACATACATATGCGGTTACAAGAAGCTCCAAATTGTGGACTTATTGGACTTTCATGAAGAATTCGCACTACTTGTCATTCATAAAAATCTCGTCATTATCTAACAAATCAAGACTTACTCAACATCAAACTCGTGCTACTCAAATGGTCACTAAAAACACTAGTACATCGTCCCATATGGGAGCTTTACTTATTCTGATATAAAGCTAAGAGACCTATAGTGCTTGGTGATGTGGCTCCACCTCTAATACCAATGTGACATAGCAGAAGCCTTCATGCCTTAATCACTGCCCTTAAGCACTCTGTAGGAACCTTAATGCAAAACGCATGATGAGAGAAGAGAGAGAGAGAGAGAGATAGATAGACTATTTTTCAATATATGTATTATGTACATAGAGAAAGGTTACATGTATGATTTCCAAAAGGGCTAGCGACTACTTCAACTGACTAGCTACTACTATTATATGACCAAACTCCATACGGGAATGAGATGATTGATTGAACTAACACACTACTTCCCTTAAATAGTCTTCTAGAATGTTGGTCGGCCAACTCATTGATGATGCGGCTTGTTCTGGGATGTCCACGACTGGGGGGGTCTTCATGTTGTTGACTATCCATATAATGCTCCCGACTAGGCCTAATTGCTATTACCGATTGTCCTATGTTGAAAATGATGCCGATAGTGCATTTGCTGACAATGCATATGTTAAATGCACTTAATATAGTTGCCAGATGGAGCGAATTGTAGGATTAATCATGGCATTGCGTGTGTACATATGTGACAATATTGGTCAAATGTCTGGTAGAGGAAGCCATCTGCCAAGTGACATATGTGACCAATATTGTCACATATGTGTACATATGTGACAATATTGGTCAAATGTCTGGTAGAGGAAGCCATCTGCCAAGTGAAAACCCTACATTCGAGTAATTAGCATTGGCAAAGGTCAGTGTATGGTAAATTGTGGACTTATTGGACTTTCATGAAGAATTTGCACTACTTGTCATTCATAAAAATCTCGTCATTATCTAACAAATCAAGACTTACTCAACATCACACTCGTGCTACTCAAATGGTCACTAAAAACACTAGTACGTCGTCCCATATGGGAGCTTTACTTATTCTAATATAAAGCTAAGAGACCTATAGTGCTTGGTGATGTGGCTCCACCTCTAATACCAATGTGACATAGCAGAAGCCTTCATGCCCTAATCACTGCCCTTAAGCACTTTGTAGGAACCTTAATGCAAAACACATGATGAGAGAGAGAGAGAGAGAGAGAGAGAGAGAGAGAGAGAGAGAGAGACTATTTTTCAATATATGTATTATGTACATAGAGAAAGGTTACATGTATGATTTCCAAAAGGGCTACCGACTACTTCTACTGACTAGCTACTACTACTATATGACCAAACTCCATAAAGGAATGAGATGATTGATTGAACTAACACACTACTTCCCTTAAATAGTCTTCTAGAATGTTGGTCGGCCAACTCATTTGATGATGTCGGCTTGTTCTCGATGTCCACGACTGGGGGGGGGTCTTCATGTTGTTGACTATCCATATAATGCTCCCGACTAGGCCTAATTGCTATTACCGATTGTCCTATGTTGAAAATGATGTCGATAGTGCATTTGCTGTTAAATGCACTTAATACAGTTGCCAGATGGAGCTAATTGTAGGATTAATCATGGCATTGCATGTGTACATATGTGACAATATTGGTCAAATGTCTGGTAGAGGAAGCCATCTGCTAAGTGAAAACCCTACATTCGAGGTATTAGCATTGGCAAAGGTCAGTGTATGGTAAATTGTGGACTTATTGGACTTTCATGAAGAATTCGCACTACTTGTCATTCATAAAAATCTCGTCATTATCTAACCAATCAAGACTTACTCAACATCACACTCGTGCTACTCAAATGGTCACTAAAAACACTAGTACGTCGTCCCATATGGGAGCTTTACTTATTCTGATATAAAGCTAAGAGACCTATAGTGCTTGGTGATGTGGCTCCACCTCTAATACCAATGTGACATAGCAGAAGCCTTCATGCCTTAATCACTGCCCTTAAGCACTCTGTAGGAACCTTAATGCAAAACACATGATGAGAGAAGAGAGAGAGAGAGAGAGAGAGAGAGAGAGAGAGAGAGAGAGAGAGAGAGATAGACTATTTTTTAATATATGTATTATGTACATAGAGAAAGGTTACATGTATGATTTCCCCAAAAGGGCTACCGACTACTTCTACTAACTAGCTACTACTATTATATGACCAAACTCCATAAGGGAATGAGATGATTGATTGAACTAACACACTACTTCCTTAAATAGTCTTCTAGAATGTTGGTCGGCCAACTCATTGATGATGTCGACTTGTTCTGGATGTCCACGACTGGGGGGGTCTTCATGTTGTTGACTATCCATATAATACTCCCGACTAGGCCTAACTGCTATTACCGTCGATTGTCCTATGTTGAAAATGATGTCGATAGTGCATTTGCTGAGAATGCATATGTTAAATGCACTTAATACAGTTGCCAGATGGAGCTAATTGTAGGATTAATCATGGCATTGCATGTGTACATATGTGACAATATTGGTCAAATGTCTGGTAGAGGAAGCCATCTGCCAAGTGAAAACCCTACATTTGAGGTATTAGCATTGGCAAAGGTCAGTGTATGGTAAATTGTGGACTTATTGGACTTTCATGAAGAATTCGCACTACTTGTCATTTATAAAAATCTTATCATTATCTAACAAATCAAGACTTACTCAACATCACACTCGTGCTACTCAAATGGTCACTAAAAACACTAGTACGTCGTCCCATATGGGAGCTTTACTTATTCTGATATAAAGCTAAGAGACCTATAGTGCTTGGTGATGTGGCTCCACCTCTAATACCAATGTGACATAGCAGAAGCCTTCATGCCTTAATCACTGCCCTTAAGCACTCTGTAGGAACCTTAATGCAAAACACATGATGAGAGAAGAGAGAGAGAGAGAGAGATAGATTATTTTTCAATATATGTATTATGTACATAGAGAAAGGTTACATGTATGATTTCCCCAAAAGGGCTACCGACTACTTCTACTAACTAGCTACTACTATTATATGACCAAACTCCATAAGGGAATGAGATGATTGATTGAACTAACACATTACTTCCTTAAATAGTCTTCTAGAATGTTGGTCGGCCAACTCATTGATGATGTCGACTTGTTCTGGATGTCCACGACTGGGGGGGTCTTCATGCTGTTGACTATCCATATAATGCTACCGACTAGGCCTAACTACTATTACCGATTGTCCTATGTTGAAAATGATGTCGATAGTGCATTTGCTGAGAATGCATATGTTAAATGCACTTAATACAGTTGCCAGATGGAGCTAATTGTAGGATTAATCATGGCATTGCATGTTTACATATGTGACAATATTGGTAAAATGTCTGGTAGAGGAAGCCATCTGCCAAGTGAAAACCCTACATTTGAGGTATTAGCATTGGCAAAGGTCAGTGTATGGTAAATTGTGGACTTATTGGACTTTCATGAAGAATTCGTACTACTTGTCATTCATAAAAATCTCGTCATTATCTAACAAATCAAGACTTACTCAACATCACACTCGTGCTACTCAAATGGTCACTAAAAACACTAGTACGTCGTCCCATATGGGAGCTTTACTTATTCTGATATAAAGCTAAGAGACCTATAGTGCTTGGTGATGTGGCTCCACCTCTAATACCAATGTGACATAGCAGAAGCCTTCATGCCTTAATCACTGCCCTTAAGCACTCTGTAGGAACCTTAATGCAAATTGCATGATGAGAGAGAGAGAGAGAGAGAGAGAGAGAGAGAGAGAGAGAGAGAGACTATTTTTCAATATATGTATTATGTACATAGAGAAAGGTTACCGACTACTTCTACTAACTAGCTACTACTATTATATGACCAAACTCCATAAGGGAATGAGATGATTGATTGAACTAACACACTACTTCCTTAAATAGTCTTCTAGAATGCCCAATTGTGGACTTCTTAGACTTTGGCCAGGTCCTCAATCATGAAGAATTCAGACTACTTGTCATTCATAAAGAGCTCTTCATCATCTAACAACTCAAGACTTACTCAACATCACATTCGTGTTGCTCAATGGTAGCTAAAAACAATAGTATGTCGTCCCATACACTTTCAAATTGAGAGCTAAATACCGATTTCTTCATCCTCTTGAATGTGGCTTCTACCGCATTAGTTAATCCAAAGGCCATGACCACAAGCCCATTTAGATCAGAATGCGATCTTAGGAATGTCCATTTCCACAATCTAAACCTAGTGGGTAACCCACTTTTGGGGTCAATCTTCAAAAAAACCTTGGCAACATTCAACCATTTAAGGATATAATCATTACACAACATCGAGGACTTGCTCTTGACAATCATCTTGTTGAGTGCACTAATCCACACATAAAGGTGACAATATGTCTTGTAGTACACTTGTGCCTATGTGCTAGGGTTTTCAAAGATAGAGAAGAGTGCGGCGGAATCACACATGTAGCACACACAGAAGTCCTAAGCTATTGATATGTATTATGTTACAAGAAAGAAGTGTTACGATTGTACTTCAAGTATAACTCAAAACGAAGACTTCTTTCTTTTTTATTTTTATGTTTAAATAAAAAAAGAGACTTCAATTAAGTAATATAAAATCATGAAAAGGGAGATCTCAAACCAAACACACTACCTAAGATCTCCTTGACTAGCTTGTTCTGCAGCAGAGAGATGCTCGGTAGGCTCTAAACACTGAGGAATGTAGATGATTGTGATGATTTTCCAACATGTGTATATATATATATATATATGTATATATAGCACGTTACTATGCTGGTCGGCTAGCATAAAATGATGTCAGCTTGTTCATGACTGGTTACATCATCACCTGTCAGTTTGCTGGCTCACAAGCTAGAGATCGTGTGGGCTGTAGATGGATGCTTGCATTTTGCTCCTTAATGGGCTGCATATGTGAGGACTTTCAATCTATTAAGATAATGATTAAAAGACTTAAAATTGAAAAGTAAGATCGTGTGGGCTGTAGATGGTTGCTTGCATTTTGCTCCTTAATGGGCTGCATATGTGAGGACTTTCAATCTATTAAGATAATGATTAAAAGACTTAAAATTGAAAAGTAAGATGCTTAAAGTAGAAAGTTGTGTTGTTGCATTGAGACATAAGGCCTTATTAAATAGGGCTTGAAGAGGTAAAAATGAAGAGGCACATCCTTGATGAAAGGGTGTGAGTCTTGAATGAATATTTATGTCCTTTTGGACGTAGAGATCTGTCCTTTAATCAATAGATGTGTCTCTTTAAAGAGATGTGTCCTTTGGTGTGATGACCCGTGTGATAAGGTGTGACCCTTCACTGGCATTCCTTCAATGATTAAGGGTAATTAAGAGAGATTACGCCACAATCATGACATTCCCTCCCACTTAAAATAAGACTCCGACTAAATAAGACTCCCACTTAAAATAAGACTCCGACTAAATAAGACTCAAAATAAGACTCCGACTAAATAGGACACTTCTGATGTTGTTGAAGATCTTTGTCATTAGGCCATTTATGCTTGTACTGAAGCTTGCACTGAGAAATATTTAACTTGTTTCCTCTATTGTCTTTTTGTCATACTTTAAATGGTAAATCCCAAGTCGTAGTATCATTCTTTAATGTCTTCTTCTTTGTCTACTTCCAAATGTTAGGCTTAAAGTTAACTTGGCTATATTGTGGTATAGAAGAATCTGAAGGTCCAATAATGTTGTCATCAATTGACCCAATAAAGTTTGCCATAGATGTTTGAAGGTTAGGACTAACATGAAGTGCATGAGCTACTGCATCTTTTCCTTTTGAATGATCGAAACAATCTTCTAAAGTTGAAGATTCCACATTACGGTTTTGAGGAGCATTAGGTCATTTAAAACATTCAAACCATCTATGGTTGCCATTACAAATTGTGCACAATCCTGTCTTTTGTTATTCAATCATGACAAGGCAAAGCTATTGCAAGACTAGGAGTGTGAGATTGGTCACGTCCACACACGATTAGATGCAAGTGGCTAAAAGACCTGGTAACGCTCAAAATGATTAAAAGATGACCTGTCCTGTTGGCCATGTTGCTGGAATGACTGTTTGCTGAGAAGTGGGTCGAGGTTGAGAACCACCAAAAGATGACCTATCCTGTTGGCAAAGTTGTTGAAATGACTACTGCTGAGAAGTGGGTCAAGGTTGAGAACCGCCAAAAGGTTTGGAACCATCACAAATGAGCATATTATCGTTGCTGAAATCAGAAGAGTCTAGTGACCTTGTGAGATGAAGATCCTCAAGGTGTGAATGGGATATCAACATAACGTTGTTCATAGCAAATGGTACCATGACCGGGCTAGGACTCTTAAGTACTGGTGTAGGTGTCCGAGGAGGAGAATAATCAGGTGAGGTAGCACGGACCGTAAACAAGGAAGGTGATCCCTATGGGTGTAGAGACCAATCTCATGGAATAGGATTCGGCACATAACGGACTGGAGAGGCCCACATATGGGTACTGCTGGTAGAAGAAAGGTATAATGGTGTAAGTATTCCTTAGAAGTTGTCACTGCGAAGATCCACATGTCGTAATGTCAAGGCTCTCAGGTAGGTGTCACTACCTATACTCAAAAGGTGTGAGGTGGGGGGTCAAGTATGAGAGAAGGCACTAGAGGTGTCACTGGAGAAGGTGCCCGAGGGGGAGAGTCCTGAATGTAACTGAACTCATAACTTCCTTTGGCCATAAGCTAGTGCAATAAAAGGGGCTTCACTAGAAGATGGTGAGGTGTGTCCAGTAAATGTGAGTGGGGTGTCTTCAGCCTATACAAGGTAATGTTTTCTCCCGAAGAATGTTGTGCCCAAAGAAGAATGAAACGCAAGGTTTCTTGAACATAGAAATACCACATTTTTTGTATTGAAAAAATTGTGATTAATTGTTTTATTTTTGTATTTTTTTAATAAAAAGATCACACCTGGGGTAATGGTGTTGTAGAAATTTTGATTGAGTTGGTGTGTTGTAGGAAACATGCCAGAGTTGTACCGAGGGAATCCACCTATGGAGACACACAAAGAGATGGTCACTGATAGTTTGCTGTTGGGTTTGTTTGTTTTTTTGTGTGGCCGTGGGTTGCCACATGGCTTGGAAGGCCTTAGGCTATAAGGCTTAGCCTTTAAAAAAACATTTAATATTTTTTTGAACACCTCAAATGGTTCGGTGTGTCTTTACAGAGGAGGGTGGCGACCATTTTAGACTAGAAGGGCCCAAAGGTTGACACATGGGAGTATAGAAGGGGCCTGGCATTAGTTGGGCAAAGCTAAAACACCCGATGAGGCTCATAGCTAGCCATTGTTTTTTTATGAAATTTGGGGAAAAACTAATATTGGAAAAAATTAGCAAAATTGGGCAAAATTGATTCTCCCTCACTCTTCCATACAAATATTGATATGGCTAATTTTAGGCTTGCTGATTTAGGGTTTCTAATTTTTAGGGTTAGAATTTTTTGGACTTGGGCACCCTATAGGTTGGAGCTTGTTTGCTTTGACACCACTATGAGGACTGCTCAGTCTATTAGTGATTATGATTAAAAGACTTAACATTGAAAAGAAAGATGCTTAGAGCGAAAAGCTGTGTGTGTTGCATTGAGACACAAGGCCTTGTTAAATAGGGCCCGAAGAGGCACAAATGAAGAGGCACATCCCTTGATGAAAGGATGTGACTCTTGAATGAATAGTTATGTCCTTTAGATGTAGAGATGTGTCCTTTAATTAATAGACATGTCCTTTAAAGAGATGTGTCCTTTGGTGATGACCGGTGTGTGACAGGGTGTGACCCTTTACTAGTGTCCCTTAAATGATTAAGAGTAAATAAGGGTAATTAAGAGAGATTAATTCACAATTGTGATAGCATACTTGTTTCTTGGAGCTATATCTTGCAAAACACTAGGACATATGGCTAAATGGGCTGGACAGTCCCTTGTATAAGGCTAGGAGGGGCAATCGAGCAAAACGACCCCCCCAGACCCCAAAGAGGGCACATGGCCAGGCCGACTTAATAAAGTGCATATACATAGCCTTCTTGAGTGCCTAGATCTGGCTGCCCGCTTGCCCATGTCTATGCCACCCCTATTGGGTGCCCACTTGACTTAGAGACTTGTCTATGTGTCCCTTTTCTAAGATGTCTAAGTCCTATTATATAATACACTGACCTTTACCAATGCTAATACCTCGAATGTAGGGTTTTCACTTGGCAGATGGCTTCCTCTACATGCTCCTTGTAGTAGGCATTCAGTTCTCTTGATGTGAATTCTCCTCTCTCATTCTCCTCCCAAACTATGCCATATTTTGAATTTTCCAAAAGCTTTGGCTAAATACACCCGCACATCAATCAATAACAAAAATTAGGAAGAACCGCCCACCAATGCAATGGTTAGCATTTTACCACAAAGATCTTCCAATGACAAGTTCTAGAGGATCCTTTGCACGATTCTTGATGGAAATGCATGTGTGCTTGCCCATCGTGCAAGCTTCACATGCATCTAATATCTCATAAAATGTTGTAGATGTGCCACAATCCCTGTCCTTTGCATCTCTACAAAACAAGTGCCCAAAACTTTCATGCAATAGCTTGCTTGTCCCGACAACGGCTTGAGCTATAAAAGCTGACAACTCATATAAGTTTTCACTGGATTCCTTGCCATTGGCATCTCTGATGATTGCAACACTCTATCAAAGAGGTTCTTCTAGTCACGGCTAGCTACAACCTATAAGAGAATGGACATACATAATGTGGTTACAATGGGATCAAGAGAGATTTGGCTGTGCATGCTCCACAACAAAATGCTGTTGTAGAGCCCAATAATTGGACAGTTGTGGAGTTGGCATAGAGTATGCTTAAAGGAAAAGGAATGTCAAAAACCTTTTGGGCCAAGCCTACCCTCACCACTATGATCACACACTGGTGTATGTGAGGTAGCTTAGTTTTAAATTTCATCTTATTACGGCTTCCTTTATCCAAGCTTGAGGCATGAGAGTTAAATGAAGAGGAATTCAAAAAGCCACTATGCATGGTATTTGGCAAGTGATAGATTGGGATTCAACCAATTGGAAAGCCCTAACCATCGAGCTCTATCTCAATCAAAAGCTAGCTATGGCATATTGTTCATCTAGGGGTGAAACAACACATAAAGGAGAGTATGTGATGAAGATCAAGAGACGTAAGAACAACACCTTGAACATGAAGAGACAATGGTTCTACAATGTCTATGGCATGTCATGCCTTCTACTATGATGCTAATATCTCCTCCTCTTCCTCCTCCTCCTCCTTTTTCTTCTTCTTCTTCTTGTAAAAAGAGAGGAACCCTCACCATGTATGGCTAGCTTAACCCTGATTATTGTGATTAAGGAACACTAATCTTATGGTGGGTGCAACCTAATTAACAACATAATGATGATGAAAAGATTATGCTAACTAAGCATAAGACTCAAGCACAATTAGGTTACAAGATTGAGACTTGTACTCATAGAGAGGCTTGAGAGCTTGCTTCATTTTACATTGCTTGAAATGGCCCCCTTTTATATGAGGAGGTACACTCTTGGGCTTGTACATCAATGTGGGATAAGTCTCCACTCTTCTCTCTAGCTTACATGTCGCCTCAAATCTCAACACTTCTTATTCGTCTTCGATGGCTATAGTGATGAATGACAATCGTAACCTAACCTTATCTGGACCCCTGCAAAGGCTATCAAGCTCCTACCACCAACGGTTTCTATTCTGCAAGCCTTGCTTCTTTTTGTAATACCGTGCATTTTTTTTTTGGTCAAATTCCCTTTTTAACAAAATCACACGAGTATGTCTGCCATCTTGTGCGCTTTTGCCGCACAGGTCGTAGCTGGGGACTTGCCGGACACCGTATGCGAGCCACGAATGGCTGCAAGCATACAACCAGGAAGGCAAGCTCAAAACAGAATGCAAAAGGTGTGTCACTCACCGCTTAACTGCCGCCTTGAAGGATTCCCGCGTCGCAGCCGTGAAGGAGGAGCCGCCGTCGCCGCTCTACCGCCTCTCCGCCGCCGCCGTGCCGCTACACAGTGCTCGATCGCTCTCTCACTCACTCTCTCTCTCTCTCACAAACGCAGGAGAAGGAAACCAAAGAGATAAGGCAAGAGCACTCTTGTATTCACAACACATGAGAATGAGGATTTTAGGGTTACATTTGACTCATATAGGTGACTTGGCCGTTCACACTTGGGCGCCCATACATGGCCGGCCGACCTTAACCCTTATCCTACTGATATCCAAGGTGCGCCTCTCATCGGCGATCACCCAATCCCTTCATCCTTAACATATGGTGCCGACAAGCCCGGCCCATGACTCAGAATATTTAAATTAATGACGTAAAATATAGTATGTCGCAATGTCCGCCATGGGTTAACATGCCCCCCTTCCTGATGTAGATTCCGTCCTCGGAAGCTATGGTGTGGTAAGCTCGAGAGGGTTGTTGTGGTAGACCGTCTGCAAAACAGGGAAGTAGAGTGAAGGTATGCTGGAATTCAAAAGATATAAAGTGTATAAATTCAAGCGTGTGAGACCACAATGGATGTTGCTATTAGAACTTAGTTTAAGGGTACATGAGTGAGCTAGTGTAGCAAATTAATAGGAGTTTAAAATTATTGAAAGGAATTCAAGAGTTAGCAAGGTGTCAAAGGTTAATCAAGGTTTATAACTGGCCTAAGTCAAGGAAAATAACCAAGCTTAATAAATAAACAGATGACCATACTGTGTCTACTCTAAGAACAAGTAGTTACCACGAGCCTAGGGACACAAGAAACATCAGAGTTACAGGAGCCTTTTGCCTTTTTTTTTTTTTTTTTTTTGCACATGACAATTTTTATACACAATGGCGACCTTCCTAAGGCAAAACTAACATCGATCCTGGTACCATGTTTAACACAAGGCATTATCCAGGAATCTATTAGCTCACTTTAGGCAAGGCTACCCCCTACCAACCAAGGTATCGGTCTGGAGTAGAATACTCCTCGCCTACCAAGTATCAATAAGGCGATAGGCCAACATTAAAGCACATCATAGACTTGTATTGCCATTTATTGTAGGCTTTCTTTTTCTTTTTTTTTTAAAGTTTGTTTTGATCTTCGCTCCTGAACTAAAATGTGTTCTTACATCTTTTCGACAAGGGGTAAAATCTATGTCCTAGAGGTCAACACACACACAGCCAGGTGTTCAAACATTAAGATGGTTTGACCCTAGACCTAAGACAATCGTATTCCAAGGTTAACTAAAGACGTCATGCTGCCTAGGAATATTTCCAATAAAGTTAAGCTCATTAATGATTTACACTAGCATGCAAGCAACTTCAAAAACTAAGTAGTACATTGATAATTTCCATGTGGTCATGCATTATAGTTTATGCAATTGATTGAACAGTAAAAACGAAAGAGAGTGGGTATGGAAGAATTACACCTGTAATTGGAGATCTCCTTGATTTGACGAGACAGCTTGCAATTTGATGTAGATATATTTTGATGAACGTTGCGGCAGTCTCTGGACTTGGAAGCGAACCCATCTCAAACTTTTTAACCTGTACAATCAACTAACAAGCACTATACCTCGAGAGGCACATGAGTGTGAAAATTCAAGACTCGTTTAAAGAATCTAAACTAGAAAAAACTTGAAAACACTAACCTACCTACCAGTCACCACACTACTACTGAGGATACGGTAAGAGGATGTTGTAGAGTCCTGGCTCTAGCCCTAAGGCTAAGCCTCTATCCGCCTCATCCAAATAAATAAAATCAACCTCAGTAGTGCCATGAGTTTCATCCGTCCATTCATCATTGTCAGATATTTCCTTTTCATTTTCCCATCCACATAGACTCATCAAGAATGTAACGATGCGAGGATAGTCATCTTGTGGAAAAGGAAAGCATTGGGCTATCGAGGATATGTCCTCTACGGAGTAGGGGTCAGTCATGGTTAATAGGCGAATTAGCCATTCTAATTCCTCAACATTTTCCTCTCTGGCTAATACATCTATATGATCCCATTCAGTTTCAATTACAGGATAGCACATGTGAAATATCTGAGAAAGGTACAGATGATACCTCTCATCAAAGGCGGGAGTGGATGAAGTGTATGATGATCGTGCATCTGCCATATCTGCAAACACAGATATAGCATCAGTAGGTTTGTGAGACAGGTCAATCTAGTTCTTGATTGTATACGGATATTTATCCTTGCTCTTGCTCTTTTTACTATTTTTTGTTTTTCTTTTCTTTGTTTTTGTTTTTTTTTTATTTTTTAAAAATGTATGAAGCTATATATATACATCCCCTTGAATTTGGCAATTACATGTTCAGGGGAGAAGGTTAAGGAGGAAGCATTAGAATGTCGAGCATGAGTACATGCTCCCCCTTTCCTTGGGTAGATCATATTATTTGCAATGATGTTGCAGCCTCTTGGAACCAATTTGTCCAGCGGGTCATAGGTTGTGATGTGGGCAGATAGCTTTTTATGACCCTTGTGGCCACATCCAATTGCAAAGATGGTAGTGTACGCTCCCATTGACGAATGGAGGAAATGGTTTCCATCGATACTATTACAAGGGGAGATGTAGGCTCATCGGTTTTTTGTTGGGTGTTGACAAGAGTAGGTGTAGAGCATGTAGAAACTTCTATATGAGTGTGTGCCTGGCATGAGGAGCTAGAAGCTTCATGTGGCGCCCCCCTTCCTGAGCTAGGTGGTAATGATCGATATCGTTTGGGAATCCAAACTAACTCTGGAAGTGGTGCGGAGCACTCTGTTACCTTTCCCTTACCACGATCTTGAATTATCGTTAGGGTGGCAACAATTGGTTTGCAAGGTTTTATAGGTGATGTAGAGGGATTCAGCTTATGTTTAGGGACCCAAATCTGGTCATTTCCCTCATAGTACCCTTGAGCTACTAATAATTTTTTAGGGATCCATCGCGATGTTACATTGCCCTTTCTCGGGTGGGTAGCTGCTTTCCTTTTACGAGGCTTCTTGGTGGCTGAACGAGATTGAGCAGGGGAAGTAGCTGTTAACGAAGCTTTGGGGACCCATTTGTATGTACTCTTTGGCATAGTAAGCGAAGCTTTATGGACCGCCTTGCCTGTTTCCACTCTTGGCGTTGAAGCGTTAGAGGGGTGGCCTACAATCGAAGATGGTTTTGCCACTGGACTTTGTGATTTTTCATTATCTAATATTTGAGTGGATGACTTAGGTGCGGGATTTTGAGCGGTCAGACCTAGTGTTGGTTCTTGCGTTGTGACTTGTCTGGTTGCCCAATCGATATTGCACTTGGTGGCCATCATCCATTTGCGCCCTAAGATTACAGTCCCTTCCATGGTGCCAGCAGGCATAACCAAAAAGCTTTGAATTATGGTTCCCTTGTCATAAGCAACCGGAGTGTGCAGAATTCCTGAGACAGGGGTTTTCTTCTTGTTGATTCCTTGGACTTGGATAGAACTCTTGGTTAAAGGTGGTTTTCCCAGTTGACACCACACGCCATATGATAGCAAATTGTGTTGAGCTCCTGTATCCAATAATGCATTATACAGCACCTCCCCGTAAGGACTCTGTAACTCAATTGGGTATCTTAGAGGTGGGTCAGATTCCAGTGCATCCTCCTCTACTTCCTCGAAAAATACTTGCGTAATTCCCAAGTTGGCTTCTCGTTGTCTCCTAGCACGCTGTTGACGTTCTTTGGCTTCGACTCTTGCTTGTATCTTTTTAAGCTCAGCCTGTTCTTTAGCTGCCTTCTTTTGATGGATTGCGTGTAACTCCTCCTGGCTCAGGGGGTCATAGTATCTTTTGAATTTACTCCCATTAAGGAATCCAATGGTTTCAACTCCGTCGAGAGTCTCCACTCTGATGGTACCTTGCGGTGTAATTTCACATACTCTATATGGTCCCTTACCAGCATATTTGAGCTTCTTCTTTTCGTTTCGCACTCCATACATCAGGACTTTATCCCCAACCTTGATGTCCTTGTCCTTTAGATGGCGATCAAACCATTTTTTCCTTCTATCCTTCTCCACAAGGGCATTGTATACAGCCAATTGTCTTTCTTCGTTTAGTCGCTCAAGGATATACAGACGCTCTGCTAAGGGATTACCATCCCAACCCTCTTGAGTAGCAACACGAAGACTAGGAATGACAAATTCCCACGGCATGACTGCTTCTTGGCCATATACCATTTTGAATGGTGTGCAATTAATAGCCACTTTGTACGCAGTACGATAGGCCCATAAAGCTGTCGTGAGCTTTAGATCCCAATCCGTGCGATGAGCTTCAACTGTCTTTGTCAAAACAGAGATTAATGTCTTGTTTGTACTCTCGGCTTGGCCATTCGCTTGCGGATAATAAGGAGTAGATTTGTGATGGGATATCATGAAATTTGTTGTGAGCTCCTTAATCACGTCATTTATAAAATGCGTTCCATTGTCGCTCACAAGTTCAAAAGGACAACCGAAGCGTGTGATTATATTTTCAAAGAGGAACTTGGCTGTTGTCCTCGCATCTGCCTTACGTGTTGCTTTCGCTTCAGCCCATTTGGTCATATAGTCAGTGGCCACAATAATATAGCGAGATTGTGTGTTTCGGGCCGCTGGGCTAATTGGACCTACAAAGTCTAAACCCCACTTTTCAAATGGTTGGTTTACTTTGATTGGATGTAGGGGCATCTGATCTTTCCTCTAGGGTTTCTTATATCGTTGGCATTCATCGCAACCCTTCACAAAGAGTGATGCATCTTGGAACATAGTGGGCCACCAATACCCTGATTGTAAGATCTTTCGCGCAGTTAAGTCTCCTGAGAAGTGACCACCGGCTACGCCCATATGTGCCTCTTGTAAAATGTATAGATACTCATCCTCTCGGGCACAACGCCTAAGAACGTCATCCTTTCCTCTTTTATAAAGAGTCCCGGCTATCAGGCAATAGGGTTCGCATTCTTTGATCAGCTTTCGAGCTAGATCTTTACGAAGCTCCTTGGGTGGAAAGCCATTAACCAAAAAGTTAACAATCTTCTCACTCCATTCAGGCATTGTCTCCACCATGAACAGGGAAGTGTCAGGTAAGTCATCATCAACCCCTGTAGGAGCCTCACCATTGGGTATGCGAGACAAATGATCAGCCATAACATGTTTCTTGCCAGGTCTCACAACAACCGTGAAATCAAACTCAAGAAGAATCAATAGCCATCGTGTGATTCTTCCTGTGGAGCATGGTTTGTTTACCAGATACAACAATGCTTGATGATCCACATAGAAAACAAACTTGGTGGCAAGGAGGTAATAACGAAATTTCCTTACTGCATATATCATTGCCAACCCTTCTCGCTCCGTAGTGGTGTAGTTCATCTCAGCATCGTTCAACTGGCGACTGGCAAAGCTAATGGGGTAGTCTAGCTTGTGTTCTCCAGGTTGAGTTAACACACACCCAATAGCAAAGTTTGATGCATCAATATGCACATGGAAGAGTAAATCCCAGTTAGGCATTCTCAAGATTGGAGCACTCGCCAAGGCCTTCTTTAATAGCTCATAGGCACGGTCACATTCTTCGGTCCAAATAAACTCGATGAGAAGCTTATACAATGGTCGAGCTATCTCGGCGAAGAAGAGAATAAACCTTCGATAATAACCAACGTGGCCCATAAAGCGTTGGACTCCCTTGTAGTTGGTGGGTGGGGGTAATTCCAGAATGACCTTGATTTTACTCTCATCAGTGGAAATCCCATTTTTGGACACTATATGCCCTAAGATAACTCCGTGTTTAACCCAGAATTGGCATTTGAAAGGATTCAAGGAGATGCGATATAATCTACACCTTTCAAATATTTTTCGTAAACACATCAAGTGCTCGTCCCAAGAGGAATGAACACAAAGATCATCTAAGAAAGCTTCACAGAAGTCCCTTAGATATTCCTTAAAGGCCGTGTTTATCAATCGTTGGAATGTTGCAGGTGCATTGGTCAGGCCAAAAGCCATGACGCGAAAGGCAAACACTCCAAACTCCGTGATAAATGCTGTTTTAGCTTGGTCCTCGTCTGCAATTGTGATCTGATTGTAACCCGAGTACCCATCTAAAAAGCTATATGCCTCCTTGCCTGCCACTCTTTCAAGCACATGTTCAGAATATGGCAAGGGGTAATGATCCCTTCTGGTGGCTGCATTAACCTTTTTGAGATCAACGCACACTCTGAGTTTCCCATTCTTCTTTGGCACGATGACTATCGGAGAAACCCATTCTGAGTGCTCAATAGGATATATGAATCCACATTTTACCAGCTTTTCAATTTCCTCTTGTACAATCTTTGCGTACTTAGGATTCATTGGGTAGGGACGTTGCTGGACTGGTTTAGCAGTGCTAATCATTGGAATCGTGTGTTGCACCACCGAGGGTGGAACACCCTTCATATCATGATATGTCCAAGCAAATATGTCCTTGAATTCTTTAAGAAGCTTCGTAAGTGCAGCTTCTTCCGCCTTGGTGAGGTCTTGAGCAATATAAACTGGTTTAGACTCTTCACCCGGATCTGCTAAGTCTATCTCCTTAACTACCGCAGGGCCATCGTAGACACCGCTACTCCCATTGGTAGGCGTTCGTTGGGCTTTTGTGTAGACCACTTTACGTTTCCCTGTGGTGAATGATTTGAAATGCTCGGGTGCGGGGTGTAAGTCTACTGGTTCCTGTTGTGCCAGACTTTTTTCTTTCAATTCCACTTCCTTTTGCTGCTGAGCCAACTCTTGGTTTTGTCGCCTTCTTGCAGTACGACTTAGTTTTGGCTTCTCTTCGATTTCTAATTGGGCGACGTCATGAGGTTGCGGAATACACCACATGACACTTTGGAGGTATTGTCCCCAATTATCCGCTATCTTCCGATGAGCATCAATGGCTCCTACATAACTAAGCCATTCTGCAGTGGATTGCTCCTTGTTTATTGCAGTTCGTACCTTAGCTCGATAGCGTTGACGCTTATGTCTCGTTTTCTTCTTACCAAGTTTTTGATTTTTGTTTCTATCAGATTCGAACTCACTTGGTCGATCTTCACTTTCGGATGAACTGCAAGAGGTCACTGTCCTAGGCCTTGAGCACCTTGCTTCCACCTTTGGGTGAATATTTGATTCATTTTCCCCATCAGGCTCAGGGTCAGTTTCTTCTTGAGATTCATACTCAGAGTTGCATTGGTCAGAGTCTTCGCTACTTTCAGTGTCGGTGGAGTTTGCCACGTTCTCGCCATCAGGAGTCAAGTGCATAACACCTATCATGTTTATTGGCACTAACGGTGGCATATCTTGCCCCTCAGGTGTTACCCAACTTGTGCCTCTATTTCCCCATGTGTCTATGGTTGCCGCTAGGTGTACCCAATCCACGTTATCCGACTCAGTCATACCCGGTAGGACATCCATATAAGGAGAATCTTTCCCGTCATCAGTCTCTTTTTTGCATGTATAGCAATACCTTAATGGGGCAGAGTGAACAGTGGTATCCGATCGATTATCGATGATAACCTTGCTTCCTAAAGGATGTGCACGACCATTCTCAAGATCAACTCGAATGACAGAGTCCTGGAATTGTAGGTAGACATGGTTTTTCGACCAGTCATGTACCATTTGTGCTTCCCTCATGAAAGGACGTCCTAAGATCATTTGATATGACATAGGATGCTTGGAGAAATCCATTACAATGAAGGTATGTTTTACCTTGTATCCTAGGACCTTGATCTTGAGGTCCCTTAACATCCCAATAGGTTTAGCTATGGTTCCGTTTGCCATCTTAACCACTATGTTTGTGACTTCGAGGTGAGGCCTTCCCATAGATTCCCAACAGTTTTTAGTCACAATGCTCACTCCAGCACCACCATCAAGGATTCCCTTTAAAGTTAATCCCTTGGTAGTAATGGGGAGGGTGGCATTAGATTCGTCACCTTCAAAGTACTGTCCCAACTTGTTCACAGGTATTTCCACGACCGAATCTTCATCAAAGTTGGGTTGTAGATCCCAATGCTCCCCTTCATCTTGAAGCGTGTCGGGTCTATCCATATTTGCAAATTGTGGTAGCCCCGCCTTTAGTTCTCCATTGAGAAATGCCCGAAGAGCTAAGAATAGCTCAGGATCTCCGTATAATTTGGATATGATCGTGGTTCTGATCTCAGAGGACATGAAATCCATTAGCTTAGACACATTCAACGGTACTTTTCGAGACATCGCCCCTTGACTAGGGACTGGTGAAGATGGAATCACTTCCTCTTCGATGGGGTCAGGCATTCCCTCACTAAACATTCTTTCCAGCAAGAAGGGTGTTTGCCCACTTCCGGATGTCCTATCCTCACTTTCTTCCCGAATGATACTAGGTATAGCTAACGGTTTATGGTTCCGGTGAGGCTGAACTTGCGTAGGAAACACTGTGTCTGGAATTTTGATTTTTCTCGGGTTTGGCTCCAGTTCTCTTTGTGTTTCTTCCACCAAACCCCTTAAGTGTTGCACTTGTTCAATCTCCTCAACTGGGTTTGGGTAAGTTCCAATCTTTTTCTTGAGGGTTTTTGGCCCACGTGGCTTGTCTTGGGGAGTCTCAGTCAGTTTGGGTGGTCGAGAGGGCATTAACTGACTTGGTTGTGGGGCCGAGGAAGTTTCCTTCCGTTTCCCCTTATTTTTGTACTCGCTTGATTCTCCTTCATTGAGCTCCCGAGTGGGTTCCTCCCTTAAGGTAGTGGCTTTGGTCCCCATGGTTTCTATTGAATCGGAATCATCTTCAGGATCATTCATATAGACGGGGTCGTCTCCTGTCCCTATGTTAGTCTTTGAACTAGGCTTGGAGCTCGTGGCATTAAGCGATCTCTTCCGCCGTGTTTTCTTTTTCTTTGCCTGAGCGATTGATGCAGTATCCCTTTCTTCAAGAATGTAGTTTTGATTTTGAAGCATTGACCGTGTAACTACATTCGCGGGTACAACGGGTGTGGTTCTTCGTGCTTGGTTGGTGACCTCAACCAAATTCAATGGCGTAATCTTGGGTGCATTAGGATTATGTGGACATTGTGCGATCAAATGATCTATGCCACAACGATTGCATGTAAGTACCGGCATTCCCGATGTGCTCGCTTGATTTGGTTGCATCTGAGTAGAGATCTTCTGTAGCCTATTAGGGCACTCTGCTACACGATGCGGTCCACCACACTCGTAACATTGAAGAGGTGGTCTCCTTGCCAAGGTATTAAGGTTTTGCCCTCTTGTGGCAAGAGCAGCCGCTTGATATACAGGCTTGACTTGCCCGAAATGATCCTCCATGTAGTACTGGGGAATCATTTCAAACGTATCAATCCCATATGGAGCAGTAGGGTCTATCTCCTCTTCATAATCCCCACATGCACTATGTGACTCACAACCCATCTGGTTTATTGGGATAATCCTTGGATGTGGAGGTTGTGGTCCTAGCACTGGCGGTGGTAACGGCACAGACTGGACTACATTCGGATTCCTTGGAACTATGTGCTGTGACGGTTGCTCGATAGGTTGTGCAGGCATTAGCGCGGGTACTTGAGGTGTGTTTGACCAAGCTAGTGGTGCCTGGTTTGCCAACATTCGCTTAAGTGTTAGGCAATCTTTAGATTGATGGCCATACTTACCACATGCATTGCAATTTCCATTGAATTTGACTCTAAATGTGGGACATTCACTCGTGCTATGTGGTCCTAAGCACACCGAACACCATTGTTGCTCTCTCCTTGGGTACATATGGCTATTCTGAGGAGCTCGATTACCCCTAAAGTATTCTTGGAGAGCCTTAGTAAGGTCGGTCACAGACATTTCAGATATCTTGGGCTCCTTGGCAATTGGTTTTACCGTCATTGGCTCGTGCCCAGATACTTGCGAACTAACGGATTTTGTTTCTGAAGACACCTTTTTACCTGCAATCATCAAGTTGTCTTCTAACTGGATTGCATTGGCAGTGACTGCTTCCCACGTTGTAAGACCTCTAATGACTAGGCCATTGTAAATGTCCTCGTGGCGCAATCCTCGGATGAATCTATCGAGGAGTTGGTTGTTATTGAAGCGTTCATCGGGAGTGCAGCGAGAATTTAGATGCTTCAATCGACTTATAAAGTCTCTCACTGACTCCCCTTCCTCGCGTTCAGCTTTTTGGAGTTGAGATGCTACCCCCCAAAGCACACCCTCGCGTATGTATTCTTTCAAGAACAATCTCTTGAGAGTGGGGTAGTGAGTGCGCTCTTCAACCCTTAAGGTTCGATACCAATCTCCGGCCTTCCCACTTAAGGTTAAGCCTAAGGCTTTACACTTATGGAGCTCATTGTGCTCTTCCAAGGAATCACACACGTGTTCAAAGACTTCAATGTGCTTCCTAACATCCTCGTTACCACTGAAGTTTTGAGTGAGCTTAGCCACTTGTACTGCCTTGCTTCTAGGTTCTCTCTCAGGCATGCCCCGCATGTTTTCCGCAATGGATCGTCCGATCGTCTGAGCAAATGCTGCGAGATCACCTAAGTGAGCAGGCATAGTTGGTGGAGGCACTTCTGGGATAGCCTGGCTGATAGGAGTTGGCGTTGGTCTGAGTAGGTTGGCAAATGACGTAGGATATGATATGTGGCTAGGCCTAGCTCCTCTTGGATAAGGGTGGTGATAAGGCGGTCGTGGAGCATACGCCATTGGCATACTAGGAGGCGTAGGAGCTACATGGGCATGAGTAGAAATAGGTACATAAGGTCGATAGGCACTACCATGCACTGTTGTAGGTACTGTTCCACTAGGTAGTGGTGTCGTACTAACTACAGTGGTAACAGGTGCACTTTCTGTCATGCTCATCATTGGGGTAGGCATTGCGGATTCCCTAATGGAAAGTTGAGCCAAGGTTGGAAAGCTAAAGTTACTACTCGTGGGCTCAACCTGCATTGAGACTCCAGGCGAAACAACATATGAAGGGTCTATGGGACTCACGGAGGGAGTCTCCAATTGTGATAGGGTTGGTTGTTTGGCCTTGCCCGTATCCAAAAACCTCATAGGGCCAGTGGAAACTAGGTCCACTCCCCTATTTTGCCTCTCAATTTGGATAATTCTATGAATCATCTCACATATCATGTGTTGTTGCTCCTCTAGATTAGTGGCGCTAGATGTAGATCGTAGGACTTCTAACCAACCTACATGGTATGTGTAACCCGTGTATAGGTCCGTTAGAGTCTCTGTGTGTAGATCATATTCCCAATTTTCATTGAGAAATATCCCATCTAGACTTGGTGTGCCAAACGGTTCTCTTGAAGTGGACGCGATGTCACTTCTTATGGATTGGCTTCTAGGGACCTCTACTTTAGGAAGAGCATCGGAATGTGGTAGCTCAGTAGGGCCCTCATTCTTTTCCACACACACCTTTGCACTTCATTTATCCCATCACCAAACTTCTTGAAGCCCTCATTCGTAACATTGAACATTTTCTCCATGAGAACATTGCTTTGCCACATATGCTCACTATTTTGTCTCAAAAGCTCACTGTTTTGGAAGCAAATATCCCTTTGTGCATCCTTCATAGCTTCAATGATAGTAACCTTTAGCATATCCAAAGTAATGTGCTCGAAAGAAACTTGTGCACTTCCACTTGTGTGCCTTGACATGCCGTCATTCACCATGTGATCACTAATGTCATGTAAAGGCATTCCCTCTTGTTTACGATCACCCATGGTACTAAATTAGGGTTTTTGGTGCTACCTATGTCGGAATTGAAGGATCAAAGGCTTGCCACGTTCGTTTCGATGAGAGGAACACTTCTATCACCCTAGTTCACCACTTTGAACACCCCAATACCTCTCTGTTTTGACTTTTTGCTGAAAGTCAACTATGAGGGTTGAACAGCCATACGATCATGGAATTGAGAACTTATTGGCTCATTGGGAAGATCCTTAGTAGTGTTCTTAGGCTATGTAGACACCTTTAGTTCAGTCCGCTCCATTTTTATAGAATTAGGGTTTTTTAGCCTGACAGAACTATCCACTTTGTACCCTGATATGGTGTCTGAATCTCTTATCACATCCACTCACATCTTATCACATCCCATTCACATCCTATCACATCCATTCACATCCTATCACATCCCATTCATATTTAGTAGCTTTTTCTACTTCGATACCGATGATGGGACTTTTTCTAAATTACTGCCAACTAGGTAAAGGTACTTTTTCTCAATGGACATTTCATATCCTTTCACAAATTTCTCAAGTGAATATATCCAATATTCTACTTTTGAGTAAAAGAATTCATGGGATTTACAAAAATCAATTCTACCCATATTTCTCAATAATGCTCAAAATTCCACTTTTGATAAATACTTATAATTTGAATTATGCTAAAAATTCCTCCTTTCCCATTTAATTTCTTGGATCTCAATTATCATGGGAATTCTTTTTTTTGTATTTAAATGATTACATTCAAATGTCATGAGAATTCCTCTTTTATCATAAAATAAATTTATCTAAAATTTCTCTTTTCTTTAATAAAAATATCCATTATTCAATTATGCCAAGAATTCCACTTTTACCATTTAAGTGATTGAATTCTAAATGTCATGGAAAATTCTCTTTTATCATTTAAATAAAATTACCAAAATTTTCTCTTTTCTTAATTGTTTAATTATGCATAAACCTTAAAAATTACTTTACCATGAATTTGATGAAAATCATTCTTTTAGCCTAGGATATTCAATCCTAGAATATGGTAGGAAGTCCTCTTTTCATATTATGCATAAAAATGAGTTATGTATTAATTTCTTATAAATTTTGCCATAGCTTTGCTGGTATTACTGATCATTTTCAATATTTTTGAAAAGAATAAGACTTTGTGGTACCATTATGATAGAATTACTATCATTAGACCTAAATCCAATTTATGGATTTAAATCATAAGTTTACTATAATTTTATTAACATATAAGCATTAAAAAACCATTTCTTTAACCTCTAGTTTAACTAGCATAGAGTTTGATTTTTGAATTGAGAATTTATCAATGAGAAGCATCATTTGAATAGAGAGTTGGTCATAGGAATGACCATTCTTTTTGGGGGAGAGAGATATACATAAAAATATTCTAAATTAATCATAAAGATAAACTTTTCTTAATTACTCATTATAACTCTTAAGAAAAGCTTGATTTGCATTATAAACACTTAATTAGAAACTTCTCAAGCTTGAGAGGGGTTGAGAAGTGAAAACATTGAGTATAGTAGAGAAAAACCATGAAATTACATCTTACCTCTTGATTTTACTTGCTTCTCTATCTTAGAAGAAGCCCCAAACAAATCAATTGGTTAGTGTGTTGAGAGGAAAGCTCCAAGGATGGCTGAAGAGAGAGAGAACCTCCACTCTCTCCAAAAGTAGATGATTTTTAAGGGATAATAGAAAATATGAGTATTTTAATGTAATACTGGCATGGTATAGCTCAAAGATGAGAATACAAAAGAATGAGGGTCTATTTATAAGTGAGGGAGGCCACTAACTGAGTCCAACTAAGTTCTAGAATTTTCCAGCTTCAGTTTGGCTGAATTTGGACAAGATTTAGACCAGTTTAGCTCCCATTTTGATCTAGTTTGATCCAAGAGAGAGGAGAGATAAAAATATCACAATTTTTTTGAATTAAAAACTCATCCACATGTGTGAAATAGGCGCCTACCTTAAAGTCTCCCCCCTCCCAAGGTGTCAAAAATGTATCATTATTCCAAAATATCTCATTTTTTTAGTAATATCTCATAGTTTTTAACTAGTAAACCTTGTACTCAGTCAACTCTTCATCTTATGTGAGCATTTACTCATTTTTGGGTATTTTCTTTTATTCTTTGGATTTATCTCATCCAAACACTTGGATTAATCTTATTGGCCCATAGGAACCTTAATTGGACCATAATCTAAAAATTTTAAAAAATATTGATCCTTAGGCTAAGGTCTTTTAAATCATTTTTAATTGATTCCTAATGCAGTTTGGAGAATTTATTTTGAACTTCTGTTTCAAGGGAAACCATTTCAGACACTAGGAGGCTTTTTATATCCACTCTCTCTATATATTTTCTCTCTCTAGGCCAAAACAGGGTAAAACAAGATCTTTCTTTTATTTCAGAGAGGGGAATAATTACAAGAATAGAAGGGGAGGTTCTTACACCTTTACACCTCAAAAGCTGGAGAGAGGAATCTTACAAGCCGTTGTGCCACATGGTTAAGTATTTGTGTTAATAGGTATGGGTTACTGACCTTGGACTGATGTGCCTTGAGATAATTTTCCATTTCTTTGTGCATAAAAAAGGCCCGATCGTCCTCCTTCTCTTCATGAGCTTTGGCAATCCTGTTAAGGCTGACCCTGTTATACCTGTCAACTAGTTTGATTTGCATCATCAATGACATTGCTCTGCAAGCTTTCTCCGTGGCTTCATACTTGATGTTCTCGTACTCTGCTCCATTGGAGTTATAAGAATCTCTCTTTAGCATCTCCTTGATGGGCATTGTATCTATTTTGTGTCTGTGGGCCTTGACTGTCCCCGTGGGGAGCTGTAAAGCATCTCTAATGAGGTCTTCTGTTATGAGGTCTTCTGTTATGAGCAGCTCTTCCATGGTACCATCTGCCTTTGTAATTTTTCCTCTCTTTTTTTGCTTATCATATGACGGAGATATTCTGCACAGAGGTCTGTGTGTCGATCCATCTGGGTAGCACTGTAGCCATTCTGCCGAGGTCGACTTTTTCTAGCTTACCCTTTACTTCCGCATCTTCCAATAGATGGAGGCACTCCTTACTGTGGCACTGCACCATGATTTTCCCATGTGGTGTAGTGACCTATTTTCTGATGAGAGTTCCCTGGAAGGACTGGGCATAAGGACCCAAGAAGTTGGTTCTCAGCTTGCTGGCACTCTCGGCACCTGAGGCACTGCTAGCTTGTGTTGGAGGTGGTTGCTCCCGGGATGCAGATTCTGTCATAGACATCTGTACAACCATATATTGTCAGTCGAATGACTGGTGGAAGCCACCTTTTTTTTTAAAATTAGTGTTAGTATGTGAGGGAAAGGTTCGTGAGGGCCTTCCCATCATATAGTAGAAGGTGTGAATTTGAAGGCATAAAAGGTCTCCCGTGAAGTTGCTGATTTGGGGACGTGAAGGTCTCCCATGAAGTTGCAGACTTTACCCATTTTTCGTGATAATGAGGCTAGATTTTTCATTTTCTCCACCTTATGTACTCATGTATATTTTTCTTAGAAGGTTGATATCTTACGTTTTTACATTTGCATTTTATGTTTTCATTTGTTTATCAGTCCATGAATCGGTAATAATAATCAAAAGATGCAATTTCAACACCCGATAAAAAATATACACATTCAAAAGAAACAACAACAAAAAAACAAAGACCCAAAAAGAAGGAAAGGAAAGGTATAGCTCCCACCTTAGACGGAAAGGAGTATATCCTGCTGCCACCTTATAGGATGTGCAGTAGGTCCAAAGAGCTGCTTCTATAAGCTTATGCTCCCAATCTGTTCGACTTGCTTCCACAGTTTTCGTCAGGATGGTACACAAAATCTTATTGGTACTTTTTGCTTAACCATTTGCTTGGGGGTAGTATGGTGACGATTTACGATGGATTACCAAGAATCTTGACAGCAATTGATTCATTACCTCATTAATGAAATGTGAGCCACGGTCACTCACCAATTCCAATGGGCAGCCAAATCGTAATATGATTTACTCATAAACAAATTTTGTAGTTGTTTGCACATCCGCTTTCTTTGAGGTTTTGGCCTCCGCCCACTTTGTGAAATAATAAGTGGCTACGATTATGTAGCAAGCTTGTGATGGATGAGCCCGGACTTATAGGCCCCACAAAATCTATTCCCCATTTCTCAAATGGTTTCCTGACAATGATGGGGGTTAGTGGCATCTGGTTTGCTTCACAGCAACCCGTTTCATTGGGCTAGGTACCATTTTTGTCTCCGCCCCATCGCCTGATGCACTGCTTTGTTGCGTTTTCGGTGTCTTGATTTTGTAAGTTTGGGTGTATCGGTTTCCTTAGAGTGATTTTCTCTAGATTCCTCCTTCCAACGATATTTTACTCAACTCTTCACCCCAATCCTTGGAGAATTCATCATGTACCCTTGTAGCCTCAAGGTATCTCAACCATTGGGCATTCGTTGGTTTGCTTCGTAGCAGCAACCCGTTTCATCGCGCTAGGTACCATTTTTGTCTCCGCCATCGCCTGATGCGCTGACTACTAGTATGAATTTGTGCCATGGTACGTTTTGTACTTGATGTCTCCTCCACTAACTCCCCATCCAACCATGGTTTGCCAATCAACCATTCAGATAGAAGTCGTAGGGATGTTTCCAGATTCCAAATACTGGGTTCCCTTAGGTTGTATCACATCAATTATGGCCAACACATGCATCCAATTCTCACAGAAGTCCGGGGGAGGTAGTGATGCATACATCTCCATATCCTCCTCATCCTTGGTTTCCCCTTCTGTGGGCTGGCATATCTGTAGGGATGTGGTTCGCTTCGTTTGTGATCGAGTCATTACCGAACAATTGCCCTTCCATGGGGTGTGTCGTCCATGCTCTTAGATCAATCTTCAATGTTTGTGAGTCCCTGCATACATATACATGATCCAAAGCCCAATCATACACCAATTTGGATTCCCTCATGAAAGGTCGTGTTGAAATTAGAGCAATGTGATGAGCTATGGTGGATCAAATACTAGAATCAACATCATTAACAAAGTGATTAGCTAGCAAATAGCTTAATGTAGGCATGGATAATCAAAAACCAGCAAATTCTCATTATGCCAATGCCTCAATTTATAGTGTTTACATCCAAGCATCAAATCCCACTGATTTCTCCTTGATTCACTCCACCTCTCCTAGAATATCTCCACACTTCCTAAATCTTCTCATGCTACCCTTTATTCTTTCCCAGTAGATTCTTCTCACCTTTTCACAGGTTCTCTCACATTTACAAATTCTCTTTTTTATAGCCTCTAACCAAGGGCTTGTTCCCGCACACACCCTATTCACTTATATATTTCAACACCTCTCCTCAAGTGAATACTCTCTAGCACACCTGGACCCTATACCAAGTTTCCCTCTTACTTGATAGCCCGCGACCAGTGCCTCAAGTCCCTAAACTCATAGTCCTTGACACTCTCTCTCTCTCTATGTGTCCAAGGCTACTACAAGTGCCCGCGACCTTGACTAAAGTGCTCACACATACATCTACCACGTGGCCTACATCATCGGTGGCTCTCAGAGGTGGTTTTACTTTGTTGGGGCAGGTTACATTGGGTTGTGGGGTCTCTCTCTCTCTCTCTCTCAGAAAAGATGATCCGACTCCACTTCCTTTGGAGCCTCCATGAAGTTTGCCGATGTCGTTCCTTCTCCACCACTGGGTTTGCTGTAGCAGTCTCTTGCCATGTGTCCTGGCTTTCCACAGTTGTGGCAAGTGAAGGTCCTTCCTCCTACTCTGCCTCTTCCTCGTCCTCGTCCTCGAGAGAATCCTCCTCGGGTGAAGAATGCTTTTTCTTCTCCTGTTGTTGAGTCGAGCCATTTCTTCTCTTTGCCTCTGCTCTCTTGCTCTAGTAGAGCTGCTTCTATCTCGTGTCCATGTCTTCCTTTAGATCTTCTTGGTGTGGATCTTCTTCTTGGAAGGAGATGTTCTTCTTCTTTCATGGCTAGGTCCATGAGCTTGTCCGTCAGGTCTTCTTGCTCCATGTGAGCAGCATGTTTAAATGTTTTGCTGACAGTTCCTTTTGGTTTTTTATGTTTATCTTGTATCATTATGCAATGCAAACCCAAATTTATGTGGGAGGTCTTACCTCTTGCCTTATTCTGGACAAGGGCAGTGTCTGATCCCATATTTACACTGATGTAATGTGCCCAATACATAATGCATATAGCATTCATTCTTATGCACATTCCCAAATGCAACTCTGGCTGTGAATAATCTTGAATTTGAGTGAGATTTATAGGCATTAACCAAGGGTTAAATGCAAAATGATGATTATCACAATTTTATCAACATAATTTTACGAGAAATTACATTAAATCAAGGGTAACCAATTTGTACGGAATGGTTAGAGTATCAAACCAACTCCGAATTGCAATCTGAAGTTATAGGGATCTGTATCAGATACTTAATGGTTAATTTGAACCCTCAATTGTACCAAAATATAGTGATTAGTATTGATTAATCACTAATTAGCAAATTAATCCATTGTTTTGTGTGCAGAAAATAGAGTATGCCCAGGTGTCTCGTATTCTTCCATGGGGAAGGAATGAATGGACCCCCCCAACTCATTTTCCTCAAACATTCTAGTCATTGTGTTTGTTTGGGAGTCTGCTTCAGTTCCTTCCGAAATCAGGGTGGGTAGGTTCAAAGCCCTATTGCGGGGTGGTACATCCAGTGGATAGATGGTATCCCTTACTCGGCTGGCCCTAGGCTTAGTTTCATGAATTTGTGGTACTTTTCAACTAGGGCCTTGGCATCTTCTAACTTCCTTATTTCTTTGTTAGCATTAGGATATTCACCAATTCCCTTTGGGGTTGTTGGTTGTTCTCCATATTTTCTCAAGGCAAGGCCAGTGGGGCTCTATTTGGTTGCGGTTGTGCTATATTTTGAAACCTTGAAAATCTACATGATGATGTGTCATGATGGCCCAATTTTACACAATGCGCATAATACAATAATGGTCTTCCCTTAACTGCATTCACTGGTGGTATGGTTTAGTCTGCACATGGAGCACTACACCAGTTCCCTGCGGGGGTAAAGGCGACTATGCCCATGGCCCGACATCTCTCTTCCTTCCCTTACCTTTAATTTCTCCAATATGGCATTGCTGAGCTCATCCATAGTCATATGCCCGACTTGTTTGCTTCGAGTTCCAATTTCTTGATGACTCGAGACACGTGAAGTCGTGGTTGCTGCCAATGTTCTAACATCCTCAGGTTGTGGCAATTCTAACATGTTATCTTCGTATTCGATTGCCAATTTGCAGCATGCATCAAGGGTAGCTGGTTGGGCTAGTACCAAGTAATCATTCATTTTATGGTCTCTAACCCCTCTTCTGAAACAAGGTAACAATTGATCATCTGTCAATCTTTCCCAAATTTTGCATCTTGAATTCAAGTGTTAAGTGAGAACATAGTCTCTCATAGACTCGTCTTCCTTCTGTTTGATGTTACGTAGTTGGTGCCACAGGGCTCCACCTGTCACCACTACGTGCAAAGCTGGGCACAAAAACATCTTTTAACCTAGTGAAGCTAGCCTTCTCCTCAGGCTTAAGGGTTCTGAACCTCTGATGAGCTTTTCCTTCTAAGGTCAGCAAAAAAGGCATGTATCATGGTCACATCACTGACTGGTCCGTAGGTTTCACATGTAGATTCTTAATTCTCTATGTCAGGACTATGGTCCTACGGAAGTCGAACCCTAGCATAAGTTAATAGCTTTCGGAGTCTCGAGAGTATTATTAGTGCTAGCGGGGTTCAGGGGTTAATGGGCGTTAGGGTTTGGTCCATGTGTGTACACATCTAAGTTAGCACGGCTCTTAAGTAAGATGGGCGGCCGGGCTAGGAGGTGTGGACACAGGCCAGGGTTTTGGTATAAAACCCAACGAGAAACCCTAACTCGTCATTATATGGTTGGGAGGTGAACCGACTTCCACCCTCTCTTCTTCTCCACGCCGAGGCTATGGCGGCTTGAGGAAGACGCAGCCGTAGCGGAGGTGTTACACTGGTATCAGAGCTAGCGGCGACCGGCGTGACCTGCACGAGAAAAAGAGCTCAACGCTGCAGCAAAAGAAACGAGCGCCGCCGCCCGTACGGTGACCTGCACGAGCGCAGCCTACACGCGTCCGCGTGAACAGCCCACAGCGAGCGCCGCCACCTACCCGTCGTCCGTACGGCCTTAGCAGACGGCCACCACAGCGGACGCCTAAGGCGGCGACCAAGGCAGACCAGCAGTCCTCGAAGGCGATCGGTGAGCGATCGCTGGCGCGCCGTTGGCGAGCGCGCGAGAATTCTCCCTTACTTGAGTGGCACAAGGGGGAGGCTTCACCATCCAAGGAGTGGGGTTTTGAACCCACAACCTCAAGCTCCAAGGCAAGTGTGCTAGCCACTTCACCTTTTCACTTGTGTTGTTCTTCTCTTCAAAAGAGCTCTACTTATTCTTTCAAGGGAGGACACAAACTACAAGGAAAGTGACACAAACTACAAGGAAAGTGACCTTTTCACCTTCAACTTTCCTTCTTTCAATTTGTGAGAGGAGTTTTCTATGCTCCAAGTTTGGAAGTTTTTGGTGGACGGATCTTCAACGACATGCTACATGCAACACACTTTTTTGCATACATGTGTTGATTGACGACTCAAGTGGTGATTTCTTCTCGATTTCCGTGCATGCAAGAGGACTTCTTCTACGACGCTTCAATTGGAGTTCGCTTTTGAAGGTAATCCGTTCTCTATTTGTAAGCACGTGCATACCATGGCCTCAGCGGAACCGTCTCATGTTCACTTCGATTTTGAGAATGATATGCATGATGTTAGTGAGGCACACCCTTTGGGTGGTGGTGTGGGTGATTCGCGACAGGCCGTTGCGCCTGATCGGGATGACAAAGGGGGTGCGAGTCCAATAGATGATTATGGTTTGGTAGACACGGTAGAGTTTGGGCGTCTCACTTCAAGGGTAGTTGCACTTGAGCGCACTATAACAAATGTCAATACCAATCTCACAAACATGAGCACGCTTTTTACTGAATTTATGGCACGTTTTGCAAGTGGATCGGCGGCAAGTGGAGGGCCTATTCCGATAGTTATGCCTCCTCTTGTTCCAAATCCTATAGTAGAATCTATTGCACCATCTGCAACGCAGGAAGGGGCTATGTTGAAAAACGTGAAGCCGCCTGTGTTTAAGGGAGAGGAGCGCGATCGTAACAAGGATGCGGTCCATACATTTTTACACAAGTGGACGGACTTGCATCGCTTACGCCGCACTCCCGCTGCTGTTATGGTCACTGAGACGAGTCTCACACTTGAAGGTAAAGCCTACAAGTGGTGGATGAGTCTACCTATTGAAACTCGCCCTAAGACTTGGGAGGAGTTTGTGACAGCATTTAAAAAGGAGTTCTTACCACAAAACGAGAAAGATCGGAGTTGGACAGCCTGGGACAAGTGCAAGATGGAAGGTCTTACACTTAATCAGTATGTGTCCAAATACCGTGAAGTCATTCTCAAGCTAGATGGTTTGGACGACTTTCAAAAGGTTCGTGGGTTTGTTAGAGGCCTTGATAAAGAATATCAGGCAAAGGTTAAAACCCAATATCCTAAAACTTTGGAAGCGGCTATCCAAAGTGCCCTTATCTTTGATGACACCATGGATAAGAAGGGCATGGATAGACCGGCCAAATTCAATGGCTCGCAATTTAATGCTAATAAGCGTAAACTTGCCAGCAATTCTACTGAAAACACAAAGAAGTCTAAAGGGTCAAGTGGTCCGTTGTCTCCACAAGACTTTGAACGGGCCAAGAAGGAGAAACTATGTTATCATTGCTTAGGTAGTGATCATGAGAAGAAAAATTGTCCACAGTTGCCTCGCAAGAATAAGGATAAGGAGAAGGTCAAGGAGAAGGCTGTACACATGGTGCAAACACTTCCCTTGGATGCTGATCCTAAGTATTCTGCGGTAGAGGTTTCGCACACTGCCGAGATGCATGAGTGTAATCTCACTGCATCTATGTGGCAAGAGACAGTTGGACCACATGATTTGGTCCGTATGCATGGCTCCATTTATGGTCATCGAGTACGTATTCTCATTGATGATGGTGCCACGCACAATTTTTTGAACTATGCATTAGTTAAGAAATTAAAGTTGCCGGAGACAAAGAGTTCTCATCGTTATGTGGTGTCCACCATTCAGGGGGATGATCACGATGTGTGGGATACTCTAGTACGGCAAGTGCCTGTGTTTGTGCAAGAACACACTATGGTTCTTGACTTCCAAGTGATGAATATGTCTCGTGCGGATGTCATCTTAGGACGGGAGTGGTTATATGGGTTAGGGTCATCACTCAAAAGGAGTTATGAACATAATACGTTTACGTTTGAGGCCAATGGTAAGCATGTTTTACTTATTGGGGAACGTGATGTACCCCCAACACCACTCATATGTAATGCCGAACTCTCTTTTTTGGAGCATAGTAATCAAATAGAAGAAGTCTATTTTTGTTATTCTGTGTCTCAAACTAGTGGGTTTGATGTGCATGATGTTTCTTCTTCAAATGAATCTTCCTCAGCGACGCCTTCTTTCTCTTTACCTTCTTCTAAAATCTCTTTAAATAATCTTAAGCAACCAGTTAATGCTTTGTCTTTGCAACAACTGTTACAAGAATTTAAAGATATTTTTCCTAATGAATTACCAGAGGGTTTGCCACCCGAACGAGCTTTGCCTCATCGCATTGATGTCGTTCCGGGCACCAAACCAATTAGTAAGCCGTCGTACAGGCTTAGTGCGACTGAAGCAGCTGAGGTGGAACGTCAGCTTGCTGACTACCTTAGTAAGGGCTTCATTCGCCATAGTGCTTCACCATGGGCATCGCCCATTCTTTTGGTGAAGAAAAAGGATGGATCCATGCGCATGTGTGTGGATTATCGCTCCTTGAATGCGGTAACCATTAAGAACAAATACCCGCTACCTAAGATAGATGAGTTGTTTGATCAACTCAACGGTGCGAAGTATTTTTCTAAAATTGATTTACGTTCAGGATATCATCAAGTGCGTATTAACGCTGATGATATAACCAAGACTGCGTTCCGAACTCGCTTTGGACACTATGAGTTTTTGGTTATGCCGTTTGGGCTTACTAATGCCCCGGCAACGTTTATGACGCTTATGGATAGCGTACTAAGGCCGTACTTAGGCAAATTTGTCATTGTCTTTCTTGATGACATTTTGGTCTATAGTTCGACTTTAGAAGAGCATTTGGAACACTTACGAAAAGTTTTTCAGTTACTACGCGAGAATGCACTTTACGCGAAAGAAAGTAAGTGTGAATTTCTCAAGGATAGCATACAATACCTAGGTCATGTAATTTCTGCAGACGGAATTGCTATGGATGCTAGTAAGGTTGATGCTATTATGCGATGGCCAACACCTCGAAGTAAGGAAGAACTTCAAATCTTCTTGGGAATGGCAGGATTTTATCGCAAATATGTGAACGGTTATGCAAAGATTGCCACTCCCATGACTGATCAATTGAAAGGTGCGGCAATTACCTTTCAATGGCGTGAGGAGCAACAACGTAGCTTTGATAAGCTTAAAGTTGCTTTGGCTACAGCTCCCATCTTGGCAATTGTGGATCCTCAAAAACCATTTGTGATTGAAACGGATGCCAGTGCTAAGGCAGTGGGTGCGGTTCTCATTCAAGATGGTCATCCTGTTGCCTATGAGAGCAAGAAGCTCAATCGTGCTCAACAAAACTACTCAGCTTACGAGCGTGAGCTCTTTGCCATCATATATGCCTTACGAAAATGGCGACATTACTTATATGGTGCGCAATTCGAGCTTGTTTTTGATCACGAAAGCATAAAGTGGTTTATGAACCAAACAGATTTGCAGGGTCGAAAGGCCAGATGGGCTGAGATCCTTCAGGAGTATGATTGCAAACTACGCTATCGCAAAGGACGTTACAATATTGTAGCTGATGCCTTGAGTCGTATGCCGGAGATTAATTCGCTGCTATTCACAGAGTTGAAAAGCGAATTGTTAGAATCTTTACGAGGCAAATGCAAGCAGGATTCAACATACTCAAAGGTGTGGAATCATGTTCAAATGAGGGGTCCCTCTCACTCAAACGGTAGTGTTTCCAGTTCTTCCACACATGGTTCTTCTTTATCACAAGATGAACTACAGCGATGGAAAAACTTTTCCATCGATGATGGATACTTACTCCACAAGGGGAGAGTTTGTGTTCCATTGGACTTAGACACTAGGCGCCAAATTCTTTTTGAGTGTCATGATAGTCCAAGTGCAGGTCATGCGGGCATTCGCAAAACGTATGCTCTCGTAAGAAAGCATTTCTATTGGCCTGGACTTCACAAGGATGTTACTGACTATGTTCTGCAGTGTCAGAAGTGTCAAGTGAACAAAGCAGAACGTCTTAAAGCTGGCGGGTTACTGCATCCATTAGAGATTCCTGACGGAAAGTGGGAAAGTATATCTATGGATTTTATAACGGGCTTGCCCACAACGAATCGTGGACATGATGCCATTTGGGTAATCGTGGATCGATTAACCAAGCTTTGTCGGTTTGTGCCTACTAAGAAAACAGTTACAACTCCAGAATTGGGACGCCTTTTCGTGGAGAATGTTTACCGACTTTATGGCTTACCATCCAATATTGTCAGTGATCGCGATCGCAAGTTTAACAGCCATTTTTGGCGAGCAGTATTCAGTAAGTTGGGTACTATGTTGAACCTTAGTACAGCTGATCATCCGCAGACAGATGGTCAGACTGAACGGGTTAATCAAGTGCTGGAAGATATGCTTCGGGCATATGTCAGCAAAAAACAATCTGATTGGGAGTCTTATTTGCCTATTCTTGAGTTTGCTTACAATAGTGCAAAGCATGTCTCGACAGGCTTTAGCCCTTTCATGTTGATGTATGGTTTTCAGCCACGTTCACCAGTGTCGGTGGGACTGGCGAATGAGAAAATCAGTCAGGTTAAGGATTTTATCCAAGACCATATGGATATGTTGCGCCTTGCACGATTAAATGTTCGTCAAGCGCAAGATCGTTACAAGAAGTTTGCGGACCAGAAACGTAGGCCACTTCACTTTCAAGAAGGTGATTGGGTGTTTCTGAAGGTACCGGAAAACTCCATCAGTTTAAAAACGGGTCCCGTACCAAAATTGTCACCCCGATTTTGTGGACCGTTTAAGATACTCAAGAAGGTGGGCCCAGTAGAGCCTATAAACTTGAGTTACCAGCACATTCCAAGGTTCATCCCATCTTTCACGTAAGCCGTTTGAGGAAACGCCTTATGGGTCATGAAAGGCCGGTGGATGATTCTTTCTTGGTAGAATATGTGGAACCCCCAATACTGCCTCATGAACCAGAAAGAGTATTGGATTATCACATGTTATGTACTCGCCACCAAGTTCGGAAACAAGCTCTTATCAAGTGGAAGGACCGTCCAGAGGAAGGCTCCACTTGGGAAAACATTAGTGTGATGAGGAAACGTTTCCCCACTTTTGTTTAGTGTAACGCCTCCGCTACGGCTGCGTCTTCCTCAAGCCGCCATAGCCTCGGCGTGGAGAAGAAGAGAGGGTGGAAGTCGGTTCACCTCCCAACCATATAATGACGAGTTAGGGTTTCTCGTTGGGTTTTATACCAAAACCCTGGCCTGTGTCCACACCTCCTAGCCCGGCCGCCCATCTTACTTAAGAGCCGTGCTAACTTAGATGTGTACACACATGGACCAAACCCTAACGCCCATTAACCCCTGAACCCCGCTAGCACTAATAATACTCTCGAGACTCTGAAAGCTATTAACTTATGCTAGGGTTCGACTTCCGTAGGACCATAGTCCTGACACTCTACATGCTGGATAGGATCTCCATCCCCATAGAATTTTTGGACAAGTTTTGAGATGATATGGGGTTTCATCATCTGGGAAGGTCGAGGTTCCAAGTTTGGAATATCCCCATCAACTCTACTTGTAGCAATTTCAAATTCCTTTCCTCGTGATTGGAGATGGTTAACATTATCTATCTCCTTTCTCTTAGCTCTTGTCCTACGAGTATCAAGCTCTTGTTTCCTTAAGCTCAATTCTCAGAGTTGTCGTTCCACCTCACTTCATTGGAAATCCAATTCCATTTCCTCGATGGTGGGAAAGAATATTTGACCCGTCCTAACTGCACTTTCCATATCTCGTCTGATTCGAGGGGTGCCAGTATTTGATAGCCTAGAATTCAACGTCTGGAATGGCCCTTCTTGTCTTGGATCGAGTCCAACGCTAGTTGACAAACCCATGCCCGCCGCAGATTGTGCTTCTTCATGACTGGTTTGGAGACCAAAAAAATCCCCAAGCTATATCAATGATCCCACTGGACTTGGTTGGAGAGTGTGGTTTGTCACCTTCCCCAAACCCAGTGTATCTGAGTCCTTCTTCCATGGATTCCTCACTACTAGTTTTACAGTGGTGAGGTTTCTCAAGACACTCAAGTATGTGTTTGCGGACTATCCTGATCCCACACTTTTTTGATAGGAAGTTCCTGGATGATTTGATGCACTATCGTCATGCGTAAGATCGTCTCCGATAAGTTTTCCAGATCTTAAGTGCATGTATGTATGAATTGATAAGATAGTATTCAACCCAAATTGATTCAATTCCTTGTTTTATCACTCTGTTTAGAAGGCGTGAATTAGCATAGAATATTTCACATCGTGAAATAGCAGGACTTAGTTCACGTTGTGAAACTGTAGAGAAAAATGGTTCACGTCATGAAACAAAAAGTGTTTCACGCCGTGAACTACGTCGAAAATGGTTCACGTCGTCAAAGTCTACTGCACTTTCACGTGATCCAATTTTTCTCCTTAAGATTAAATTCCTTTCTTTAACCGACCCTCACAACCTTAGTTTTGTCAATTTGTTGGTTTTGGTCTTCTCGTGAAACACCAAGATTGAGTTCACGTTGTGAAACAAAAAGTGTTTCACGCCATGGACTACTTTGAAAATGGTTCACGTCGTGAAAGTCTACTGCACTTTCACGTGATCCAATTTTTGGGGCGGACTGAATCGTGTTAGAGGTGTCAGGATAAGGGTTTCTATTTTAAGAATATAATCCCGTGATTTTTGACGTAAATCTTGGCACTAATTTTGTGAGCGACTCGCGACGTGAAATTGCAGGAAAATGGTTCACGTCGTGAACAACTTCTTGCACTTTCACGACGTGAAGTTTTCCACGTCGGCAATTTGTAGTTTTGGGTGTATAATACTTATCCAATTGATTGTGCCAATGCTAGGGAATGAAATGCAAGCTCCTGGCTCAATCAATGGTCCCTTATGTTTTTTTTTTGAATTTTTGAAAAAAAAACACACAACTTGCTTCTTCATGTTGGTGTTTTTTGCGGTGCTAACATCAAACTTATCAAGAGTAACCAATGAATCCTTTCCTAAACTATTTTCCACAACATTCACAACATCAAAACTATAATTTTTTATTAACCACACACACCTTATTCTTTCATTTTCCACATAATGCATTACTAAAATGCAAAGTCAACAATGAATATTATGCAATGGGAGCTGAAACTCAAAGAGTATGGAAGAAACAAAGGTGTCTCCCCGACAGCGGCACCAAAAATGTTATGCTTGACCACACCTCCAAGAGGTAACTTTACACATTCACCTTACACATTCACCTAATGGATGAGCAATGAAACACAACCATCATGGGGTACTTATTACCAATGCTTCGAGCTCGTGTCTCTTGAAGCCTCCAAGCTCTCATGTATGCGCCAAACTCCAAGCTCCACCTCCACACTGTCCACCGTGGAGTTGCTCACATCATCACATAGGCCAATCACACTCTCTCTCACTCTCTCATACAAGCATAAACACACAAGCATGAAAGAGGCACAATACTAGAATGCTCTCACTCCTCACTCTCTCACAAGTACAAGAGAAGAGCTCTCAATAGCACAAAGGGGATTGTGTCCTTTCATTAATACCTAATATACAATTGGCCCTTATACTTGGGCGCCCAAAACTTACTAACTAGGCCTTGGGTGGCCAATGTCTCATAATGTATAACCTTTATAGTGCCTTTACATGACACTTATTAATGTCCTCAATTGAGGATCATGGTGTTAATCCAAATGGGATTAACAGTGACCAATGGCTTCCATAGCCTCGGCATGCTTGCAATATAGTTGATTGTGTGTCGAAGAAGAGCTTTATGCTTGCCGATCTCCCAGCCAAGACTTCTTGCTGATCTCCCAGCCAAGTCTTCACATCCAAATACCTAATCCCCCTCCTTGTCGCTTTACCAAAAGCACTCACAATCGACAAGGAGAGTTCATGCCATGCTCCCCCGGGCCTCTCCTGGGATACAAGTGAAGTGTATGTAGATGTAGATTCAAAAGGATAAGATAGGAGCACTTACAATGTTTTTAGCATAACTCATGCTATTTCATTTCATCATTACAAAAGAGCATGTACTCATGCTTTCCCCATTCATCCAAAGTGGCTCCATCACATCAATCAACCACAAAAACAACATCAACATAGCATCCAAAATCATGTGATTCACAAGCACAACTCAATGATTTGAATCACTTCAACCCCTTTTGCCTTTACTCCATGGCCCTCATCAATGCACCAATCAATCAATCATATGGCAAGTAGACTCCAATTGGTTCAAGGAGTGATGTTTGCTTAATGCTTAAGAAAATCAAGGGCTCATATGATGCATCCAAAAATCCTTTCAATGGTAGATGTAATGGCCATGCAAAAGCTTCTAAATCTCATGATCATTCCCACCATTGCAATTAGCATGCAAGTGGGCAAAGTAATGGCATTCCAAGCACTTAAAATGTAGCCATAAGCATCTCATATATCACTTGTAATGAAGCTTCTTAGCAATGGCATTCAAATATATAAAATGTACCCTTACTCCATGATTATTGCTTGATTGTTGAATCCTTAATGCTTGATCTGGTTGAAGCCTTAAGACTTGAGAAGACTTGAGAAAGCTTGAAGACTTGAAGAGAATGGTCCAAATTGTGTAAATCACTTCTTGAAAGGATTAATCTCTCACGGCCGCGTTCTTCATCATGCGCTAAAAATCGCAGCTCCCTTTTTGCCTCCTTGTTGCCAAGCTTAAGCTTGGCTACCTTATGCTAAGCTTAAGTAAGCTTAGGCTTCCCACGACTGTAAAAGACGGCGCGAAATGGCTGCAAACGTTCTGAGAATGGTGCGCTAATAAGCTGCGAGCTTCCATGGAAGAAATTTCATAAAAACGCCTAATCAAGATGTCGTTTGAAAGATCGAGAATTGCTCCTTCAAAACCCTAAGTCAATGTTGCTCAATGACAAGAAGATGCAATCCTATTTTCCCTCAGAATCAAGCATGTGGGGATGAAGGGAAGATCAAAAACGTTTTGGATTAAGGCCTTAATCATGATTAATACAAATTTCTCCCAAATTTGGTCCTGTCCCTCAAATTTTGGAGCGGTTGCCCCAACTTTTGGTCCACAGTGACCCATAGCCCCCAAAACATTAATCAAATCAAAATCCAAAAGAATTCCGGCATTCCACACTCCTCATGCCCCATTTCTTGATCAAGAAATCAATCAAAATTAAGAAAATCAAGAAAATTCCCAAGAAACTCCAAGAAAATCAAGAAATTACAAAATTTTGAAAATTTCCAGAAACCTTGGATCAAAGACAAGGCTCTGATACCACTGTAATGATGGGGAAAAGAAAGAGAGAAAGATTACACTCATAATGGAGTACCACATGCACTCATGATGGAGTACCACCATTCTAGCATTGTTCCTCTTCTATGCTTGTATGATTCATGCTTGTGTGGGAGAGTGAGAGAGAGCGATTGCCTTATGCGACGGTGTGAGCGACTCTACAGTGACAGCATGGAGGTTGGAGCTTAACAAGTGAGCTTGGAGGCATCAAGGGACTCAAGTTTGAAGCATTGGTAAGTGCCCTAACGACACTTGTGATCTATTGCTCATCCTTTAGGTGAATGCATTGAGTTCTCTCTTGGAGGTGTGGTAGCCCCATAACATACTCCAAAGGGAGGAAGAGAGGATATTGTCAATTCAACATTGTGTCATCCAAAAATTTTGAGAGAGACCAAAGTGTTAATGCTTATGCAAAACATGCGTAAGCATCAAAATGCAAGTAACTAGATGGAGTAAGAATTTGCACAGTGGATCCTAGACATTAGTGATGGGATTGTACAGTGCAGAATAGAAGAAGGTGTTCCCTCCCAAAATGCTTCTTCAGACAGGTTCTATGTAACAACTCATTGAATGGGTGTACACAGGGCTTTTGAGAGTTGGAGACTATGTAAGTTTTTTAAGAGTGTGCTATCCTTGCACCTTGAAATGTTGAGGTTGTTGCTATTAACGACATTGCTCTAAGCGTGATGCCTCGAGATAACAATGAATACTTGAGTGCAGATGTTGTGTCCACCAGTGCTGGTGAGGATAACTTTTGGTATGCAACAAAATATCTAAATAGCTTGAATCTAGGTGACAATTATCCTACTCATCGATTGGTTTTGAAGAAAAATGCTCCTATTATTTTGTTGTGAAATGTGGATCCTTAAAAAGGATTGTGCAATGAGACGAGATTAATATACAATCACTTCCATTCTAAGATTATAAAAGTAGAAATAATTACATGTACAAATATTGGGGACATGATTTTCATCCCTAGGATAACTTTTATACCAAGTACTTTTGTAGCTTCCTTTTGATATGAGACGTGAAGGTGGTTTCCCGTAAAGCTTAATAAATCACAAGGACAAACACTATCAGTTCTAGGATTATACTTGGTGACACATGTATTCAGCCATGGACGATTATATGTGGCTTTTTCATGAGTGAGATCGCCGGATGCTATGAAAGTATTTATTTAGAACATTGCATTTGAAACTGGCATGAGTACTTCTAGCGTTGTTTGCACTGCGAATGTGGTGTTCAAAGAGGTCTTGCAATTAGCTTCGAAATGAATGTAGAGGAAGTTTGGTAAGATTTATTTTTAGCTTTGAAAGGTAGTATGTGTGATATTAAGATTATAATGAGGAGTTATTTTACATTTCTCTTTGACTCCTCTACTAGGCCAAAAGATGTACAATTGTAAGAGTACTAAGGGTGTTGCTTATGTGTCTTTAATAACAACATTAAAGTCATTTACCTAAAAAATTATGGAGATCCCTTTCTGTGGAGAGCTCCTATCCCTACTCAGATATTAATTGAGTTCTTGGACATGGAATTTTTTTGCAAGTTAATATTTTAGCCTTCTTTGTTGTATTCTTTGTGAAGGAGAGAGTGTTCTCTGGTACATAAGGGATAATGTTATTGTAACAAGTACATTCTATCTATGTTTATTTTGAGACTTTCGGGGCATGATCCTTACTGGTCTTGAGTGAGCGTTTTGCTTTCATTTTATATGGTAGAGTTTGTTAGAGTTGCAGGCCGTAAGAGTCTATTTTATATTGCTGTGTTCTTTTCAGTTTTACCAAAAGCTTATTAACTAGGAGCCTATGGGGCATGATTATAATGAGGACTATTTGTATAGCTTTTTGGAAGTCAAATTGTATGCATGCCCGAGAAGATTCAGCATCTATTGACCAAGGTTGGTTAAATATCGTTATTGTATGATTGTAAAGCTCTTTGTCTTTAAAAATCCAAAGTTCCTATGGGTTTTATGTACTAACTAGGTGTTGGTCAAGTCCAAAGTATAGGCGATCTATTTTGTTAGCACTATTTGTGTGATACAAATTGATTTTGAGAAATTTTGAAGGTCAAGTCCAGAGTATAGGCGGTCTATTTTGTTAGCTATTTGTGTGATACAAATTGATTTTGAGAAAAAAAATTGCTTACAAAGCTTTCTATTTTAGCCTCTGTATACACTTTGAAACGTGTATGTGTTTCAATAATAATAATACTAAAGTTTTTCACCTAAGAAAATATGCAGATCCCTTTTGATGGAGAGCTCCTGTCGTTGGGACGGGAAAAAAATTTGCAGGTACATATTCTAATATTTTGTTGCTAATTATTCTTTGTGAAGAAGAGAGCATTATTTGGTTCATGCATGAGTGAGTATAAGGGATATTCTTTTTGTAATAGGTTCATTCTTGATGTGGCTATGTTTATATTGAAACTCTCTGTACGTGATTGGTTCTTCGATGGACAATACATTTCGCTTTTATTCGTGATGTGGCTATGCTTATATTGAAACTCTCTCTTTGTGATTGGTTCTTTGAGTTCGATTGGGTTTTATAGGGTAGAACTTGATAGGGTTGGCCTTGCAATTTAAACTGGACCAATGTGTCTTACTTAGGCTATCGAGAGCCTATTGTCTAGCAAGATGGTCGTAATAACGACCATCTTGCTATCGAGAGCCTATTGTCTAGCAAGATGGTCATAATAACGACTATATGTATAGTTTTTTGAGGCCCACCCGTATGCCTATCCATGAAAGTATGCCGTTTATGTTAAATATTATGATTATATAATTGTAAAGCTCTTTTGTCTCCAACGAAGATCCAAAGCTTTTAATGAGTTTTTACGTATTACCTAGGTATAGATCGATTTGAGAGTCGAGTTGGCAGTTTTGAGTATAGGTATCATCGCAACACGCACAACACATAGACGTTGCCTTTTTTATGAGGGAAGCTCTGCGTCTGTAGTACACCAAGAGTCTATGGCACCATTTGATTCTACTTGGTTGTATTATATCATTTTTGTTATATTCCAATTTAGCCTTCGTTGTATATGAGGTTTTTTGGTGGCCCTGATGTAGGTTATATGTGAAACATTACGATACCCATCATTTGTGTCCCAAAGTGTAAGGTGGTTGTGAAATTGATGAGAAGAAGGTAGGCATATGCATAAAGGGCCATGAAGATGTGGGAAAAATCCGTGTTTGAGTGGAATTGTGCCCAGTCCGAGAGAAGACGGTACCCGCGTCAAGAAGAATGGTGAGACTACTTGGCTTCAAATTCGGGGGGGGCTCTTATCTATAGAAGACCGACAGGTGTCCGTGGGAAACTATGCACGAAAGGAATTTTGTTAAAAAGGGAATTTGACCAAAAAAAAAGTACCATCAAAGGCACAGTATTTACCATCTCCATCCATTTCGCCTTAGAAAGAAGCAGGGCTTGTAGCAGAAACTGCTGGCAGGAGCTTGATTGCCTTTGCAGGGGTCCAGATAAGGCTAGGTTACCTTCGCCATTCATCGCCATAGCCATCGAAGAAGGAGGAGGAGGAGGAGGAGATATCAGCATCAGAAGCAGAGAGCTTCACCTGCCATAGACATTGCAGGACCATCGCCTCCGCTTCAAATTCCAGGTATTGTTCTTACGTCTCTTGATCTTCATCACATGCTCTCGTTTATGTGTTGTTTCACCCCTAGATGAATTGTACGCCATAGCTGGCTTCCCATTGAGATAGAGCTCGGCGGTTAAGGCTCTGCGCTGCATTTCCAATTGGTTGAATCCCAATCAATCGCTTGCCAGGAACCATGCGTAGTGGCTTTTTGAATGCCTCTTCATCTGACTCTCCTGCCTCAAGCTTGGATAAAGGCAGCCGTAACAAGAGGAAATTTAGAACTGATCAACAGCAACAGTCTGCTGCCTCACCTACACCAGCGTGTGATCATGGTGGTCAGGGTAGTAAGATTGCTGTGAATGTTGGTGAGGCCTGCAGCAGTGGTGCCATGGATCCTCGATCCTTAAATTGTGCACATGCTCCTGCAGTTTCACCTGGCACCATTGGATGCTGCAATAGTGGACAATACGTGATGCCAACGGATCACTTTAACCATCCTAGCAATCACTCCAGCCTTGGAAATGTGCCCCTTCCTCACCATAGCTTGCAGATCACAGATTTTCCCACTGGTTTTCAACACTTTCCTTACTCTAAAGATGGCCAAGAGTTTGGCGAGTTATCGCCAGACTCAGATTGGGGTCGGTTCTCAGAAGTGAAGCTAGAGGAGATTTTGATGAGCATGCTGGATGGTTTTTACAAGGCAGCAGTGAAAAAGATCTCTTCTTGTGATTTTAGCCATGAGGACGCACTCAATGCTGTGTTGAGAAATGGGAGGGATGCTCTTACCAGCATAGTGGAGAGTTCCTTGGCATGGTTGCAGAATAGTGGACCTAGAGGCAGCACTGCAGAGCCAGTTTTCACAGATCTGAAAGAGATGGAGAGTTATGTGCTGGCAGAGATGATTTGCATGTTAAGAAAGGTTCGGCCTTATCAAAGTAAGGGGGATGCTATGTGGTGCTTACTTATGTGTGACCTAAATGTACTCCTTGCATGCACAATGGAGGAAGAGTCTTCTGTCAACAAGGATGGAAATGCACTGAATGTTGTGTCATCACAATCAAAGGGATCTTCTGATCCACCATCGTCAAATGCACCTCCTACTGGCACTACAACTCCCATCCCTTTACCCCAGCACACTTCCCATCTGCCACAGCCAAGTGCACAGCCTTCTAACTTGCTAGTAAGCTCTCATAAGGATAGCCGGTCAGCATTTTCCACTCCAAGCTTTTCTTCGTCTCCTGATGGCAAGGTTGCAGTAGCATGCCGCAAGGGGATGTCTACCAGACCCTCCATTTCCATGACCGAACTCACCCCAACTACCTCTGCAAACAGTGAAGCTATAAATTCAACTCAAGAACAAGCGTTGCAAAGTGAAGGTGTTCTGAATTCTTACCAGGTTTCTTTGCCGCAGATCCCAGAATCGGAAGAACATGCCACAAAGCTTGGATTGTACATTTCCCAGTGCAATAATGGACCACAGTATCTTGACAAGTGTCATAGTTGGAGGCCCAACCATCTTGTTCCTAGCGTCAGCATGTCAGATCCATCTCCGGTATACTCTCAAGAGATGCGGGTGGCTCAGGCTGCCAGTACACAATGTATGCCTCAATGCTCTGATATTATGGAAAGAAACTCATTGTTGGGGCAATCCACATCTCTTCAGCCTGATTTTGCAGGCAGTATGTTGGAGGGCAACAAGAATAGTTGCCCAGCTGTGCAGCTGCCAAGTGATAGTAAGCAGCCAGTACAGACAGACCTCCAGACAGGGAGCACAAGCATTTTTCCTGGATTTCATGTGCCACCAAGTGAAGCCTGGATGACTTCAAATGCTTCTGGCAATGTGGGCAGCCTTGCTTCAACTTCAGCAGAGCTTTCTCTGGCAACGGCTTCAGAATTATCAGGTGTCTCTCGAATAAACAGTTGCAAAGATGAGAATACTGTCAATTTTACCACCGATGGTGTGTCAGCTAGACAATTTCTTGGGTGCATTGACTCAAATGCTGAAGAGAGGAAGACGGTTATGCTTTGGCAGCTTGTTAATCGTGTAAAGTACCTTGAAGCTCAACTTCAAGAGTGGACTGATTGGGCACAGCAAAAAGTTATGCAAGCTGCTAGGAGGTTAACGAAGGACTCTGCTGAACTTAAAGCTCTCAGGCAAGAAAGGGATGAATACATGCGCCTCAAAAAGGAAAAGCAAGCTCTGGAAGAGAGTACCATGAAGAAATTGGCAGAAATGGACAATGCTTTGCGCAAGGCTCTAAGTCAAGTAGACCGAGCTACCTCAACTGCATGGAGGTTGGAAGCTGAAAATGCAGAGGTTAGAGCAGAGATGGAAGCTGCAACGCTTACTGCTGCAGAATCTGTCACAGTGTGCCAAGAGGCCACCAAAAGGGAGAACAGATCTACAAAGAAAGCTCAAGGGTGGGAGAAGCAGAAGTTAAAGCTGCAAGATGATCTGATTGAGGGAAAGCGAAACCTATCTAGCCTCTTTGAGCAACTTTCACAAGCTAGGAAACAACAGCAACAAGCAGAGGTTAGCTTTTCAGAACTCTTTCCTCCTCCCAGAGGGGCACATGGTGGAGCTTTCTGAAATGCTTTTCTCAATTTGATTTTTTATTTTTATTTTTCCTTATTGGCTCTCTCACAGAAGATGCTTACGCAGATGCATTCACCTACTTCGATATATGAGGAAATCTCTCTCTCTGTCTGTTATTGCCTCTAGGTAAAATGGAGACAAGAGGAAAAGGCAAAGGAAGAAGCATTACTGCATGCACAAGCAGAAAAGCAAGCAAAAGAACAAGTGGAGCATTCTGCCAAGAGGAAGGAAGAAACATTGCAAAGGAAATCAGAGACAGAGTCCCAGCATCGCCGTGATGAGGTGCAAAAGCTGGAGAGTGAGATTGCCAGGGTTAAGTTGTCATTGGGATTGCAGCCATCAGTATTGAGTTGGGGAAATGGCTTTGGGATGGGTTCTAGTAATTTGGATACCTGCTCTGCAGAAAAGCTGAAACACATCAATGCAAGGCTGTTGTCTGAGATAGAAGAGTTGCAACAGTCTCAGAGGGACATTCATCGTGATCAGGAATGTGTGATGTGCATGAGTGAGGAGATGTCTGTAGTGTTTTTGCCTTGTGCACATCAAGTGGTGTGTGCCAAGTGCAATGAACTACATCAGAGACAAGGTCTCAGAGACTGCCCATCTTGCGGAACCCGTATTCAGCAGCGAATTCGAGTTTATGGAGTTAGATCATAGGGGTATAATGCCTCCTATTTTTGAAAGTAACATAAGGCTTCTTTTTTGAGAAAGCAACTGCAACTGCAACTGCTTTACATCAGGAAAATTGTTGATGTTTGAAGCAAAACTCTCTTCTCTTTTATCTAATGGAAGGAATAAAGGGATTATGGTCGTTAATAGTGTGCTGGCATGGATTGGTTTCTACTTCATTTGCTCACGATTGCTACAAGTTCCAAACTTGTCCTGGCAGTTTTAATAAAACCTCATACAAACTATTGTTTGTTGCTAGGGATTAATTGTGAGTTTTTAAAAAAATCTAATGGCTCAATGTTGGGATTGTTGGTCGTTGGTTTTCAATGCACTTTTCGACCTACAAGGACGTTAGCTTGCAATCTCTCTCTCTCTCTCTCTCTCTCTCTCTCTCTCTCTCTTTAGACGCCTCTCATGAATCATACATGGTTCTGTTGGCTAGTGCTGTGATGCTAAGCAATTTGGTTATTGTACGCACTATGCTTGACATGGCTACGATGAAAGTCTTCTCTTTTATCTAATGGAAGGAATAAAGGGATTATGGTCGTTAATAGTGTGCTGGCATGGATTGGTTTCTACTTCATTTGCTCACGATTGCTACAAGTTCCAAACTTGTCCTGGCAGTTTTAATAATACCTCAATGTTGGGATTGTTGCTCGTTGGTTTTCAATGCACTTTTCGACCTACAAGGACGTTAGCTTGCAATCTCTCTCTCTCTCTCTCTCTCTCTCTCTCTCTCTCTTTTTCGACGCCTCTCATGAATCATACATGGCTAGTGCTCATACATGGTTCTATTGGCTACTGCTGTGATGCTAATCAATTTGGTTATTGTACGCACTATGCTTGACATGGCTACGATGAAAGTCTTCGTTCGAGTGCTTTGTTTGCCACTCCGTTGGTTAATATGGTTTTGTTCACTCGACCTACCGTAAGGTGTTTTGCCATCTTACCTGTACGAAGAGCACTTAACTTTTGTAAGATGACATTAGAACATATAAAGCAGCCTTACCATGAGCTTAATGTCAAATAGAAAAAGTCTACGGACTTAGTGTACATAGTTGCTTAAGATTAGTAATAGAGGTCAAATCATTTTTAAGTTTGGCTGACTCAGTATAAAAACTAGTCACTTGTATATAAGTGATTTCTGACAAAGCAACATACAATCATTCCCTTGCAATAGTGTACTTATGAGCTCTTCTCCTCTTTTCTTGCTTGTATGATTTTGAATCTTCTTTGCTTCATGGATGCATGCTAGATAGATTTAATTTTAGTTTTCTTTCTTGCAATAGATTCTTCTTCTTTCTTTGTCTTTGTGATTACGGAAGGACATCTCTTCTTGCCTCCATTTAAGTATTTGGGCTCGTTCTTCACCCCTTTGGCAAGAAGCATTCAAGTGTGATGATGCAGTTAGGATGTGACGGACGAGCTAGTGTATCCACAATGGAAAGTTACACTTGCGGCTCGAAAGCAAGACCCAACGACACACACTTCAACAAGGCTAAGGTAAGATCTTGACTTGAACATACTTCAGCAAGGCTAAGGTAAGATCTTGACTTGAACATATTTACCATCACTATCAGGGATTGGCCTATGGCTCAGCTCCGTTTTCTCATCCATTCTAAGCTATTGGAATTACCTAATATTACTCCATGTTAATTAAGAGATCAAACTTTGAAAAACATATGGTTTTAGAGCATTGGGTGTTTTTGTTTGTTGTGTTTGATTTTAATTTGGAGTTTATTTTACATTAGGGCATTCTATTGTATCTATAGGTAGGACAAAACCTTGGTTTTTTTATGATTTACATGAAATTGGAGTATACGAGGCGTAGCTTTCATTACTTTAATCTATGAATTAGCTTAGTAATTGTGATTAGAAGTGGAATCCACTTTGAAAACATGAGCATTGAGCTACATCAAGTTGAATTAGAGTGGGATTGTCAATTTTTGTTCATGCATTTCATATTTTTTCATAATTTGTTCTTACATTGTTAAATTTATAGAGTAAAAGCGTGCAAAATCATCAAAAAACTATTAAAAAGGACTTAATTAGTTGTATAACTATAGTTAACTTGGATTAGGATCATTAATTACATCCCATCAAGTCCAAAAAATCTCAAAAATCACCAAAAACTAGGCCAAACTAACTCTCGAGTAGGAGGCATGAGCCCACTGTCTCCCCGCATAAAAAGACGTGAGTCTGGACATGTGAATCTGCATACGTGAGCGTGGAGACGTGAGTCTAGAGGTAGGTATACCTAATATAGTATGAACCAATTATTATTGTCATAAAGACTCGTACAAACACATCTACCCATGTCCTTGAAAGATTTTCTTGTCACTCGTAATTATTAAAGAATAAAAGTGCAATGAATATCTAATAAGTGTACACTAGCCTTGTCACTCATAGATCCAATTCCTAGATTTTCGTGTCCCATGTAGTTGAACCAAGTCCATACAGAAAAGGCGTAAGCTTGCGCATACATGAACTCTGACACATGAGCCAAGAGACTTGAGTCTAGACATGTGAACCTGTAGACATGAGTATAGAGATGTGAACTTGGAAACTTGAGCCTATAGACGTGAACTTGCAGACGAGAACCGAACACGTGAACATAACAACAGTCTCAAAAAAATAAAATTTGAAACCATTCTCAGACCTAATCCCAGAAATACCAAGGATCTTTGATGTGAACCTAATCTGTTATAATTATTGGAAATGACAATATAGTTAATCGTAGCACATCACACTTTCTCAAACCCACTAAGCCTTTGATCCTAGGAAACGACCAGCACTCAACAAGTAAGAAGGTTAGACTCCTCAAGCGAGGAGCCTTGGGAGGAAACGAGCTAACAAGACACAGATGTCAATGGAGGAACATCGGAACACCTAGAAACAAGAGCCTACCACATGGGCCTCTGAACTCCAAATTTACCAAACTGGCTCTTTTAACTATGTTAACCCTATTTTGGGTTAGCTTAGCATCTCTCTATTACATAAGATAGATAGAACAATAAGTGTCATAAAAACTTTTCCCTCTTCTTTGCTTTACTAACCCTCTCTTTGCATCCATATAACATTAACCTAAGTGAGAAACTAACCCAAGGGGACCTGGCACTCATTTAACAGAATACTACACAATATCTGATCCAACCATCATAATGGCTACATTCACAGAGGTCCTCAAACTCAACGAGGTTCCCTCTATGTATATTCATCCCCTACACCTGATTGTCCTCAACTTTCAATCTTGGTGTCGACACGTACGCATTAACTCCACTAACTTTATCAAGGGGGAAGAGCCTCTAGAACTAATGAAACCACTCCCCTTCTTAAAACACAAGACTACCTAAATGAATGCTAATGCACAGTTGGGTTGAGGCTTGGGACACCCACCAACACCTGCTAATCCATAACAGCAAAATATATCATCCTTATGGTATTTTAAGACTTTTTTATCTCATTTCTGCACAATTACAAACTTTACTAACAATAGTAGTCTATGACTTTGACCAGATGCACATTGAGTATCCCTCACTCCTTGAGGAAGAGGATTTGCATGCTCTACATGATTTCTTTATCACAAAAAAACCATGCCACCTTCCAATGAGGGGAATAGGAATAAAATGCGAGAAGAAGATTCCAATGAGGGAAATACGGATAAAAGGCAAGAAGAAGAGAACAACACCTATCTGGTGTTTAGTCTAATAACTTCTTATTTGTCTAGCATTTATGATAATACGGCTAAGGATGATACAAACATGCCATTAATTGAGAGTGACTTCCCCTCTTCTTCCTTTGACTTTCCCACTGACACTCTCAACCTGAGGAACCGCTGGATAGCTAGCCAGAGAGGCCGAGGACCCCACTTAACACCACAACCAAGGCATGGCGGGTTCTACCTTCGACCCCATACTCGATCTCCCAGCTCCAAAATATGAACAATTCATCATGAGTGGGAATACACTACTAAATCCTCATCTAATACACCAATCTCTCTCATAGATTATTCTATTCATCCCCACACTCCCATCCAAGCTGAAGCCTCTAGTAACAGGGACCCAACCACCTAGGAGATAGGCCAAAGGCAAGAGAGTTGGGGCAGATTGATCACCTAGAAACATTGTGGTCCAATGTCATAAAAGGATCAAGGCTTGCCAACCCATTGGTTGGCTTGTAAGAATATGGCACAACAGAGAGAGATATAGCAAGAGAAAGTAAACTAGACAATGCAAGAGAGAGAATGGAGAGAATTTTAATATTTTGATTATCCCAAACAAGAGATAGGTACAATATGATGGTGTATCCACTTGTGCGCTCTAGTGTAGAGATTAGATAGCGATCTAAACATACTCTAAAATAACTATCCGACGAGGAAAGAAGAAAGTCAAGATTTTTGTGGCTAGTCAATGGAAAGTGGAGAATCCATCCCAGTTGAAAGTAGTCGAGGGAGTAAACATGCTAGAAAGATTATACCTCGATGAAGAGGAAGAATGCCTCTAGCAGAATGCCAATCTAATTAGCCTTTTCGAGGTTGATATGGTCTGGATAATGGACAGGTACAAACCAGATTGTCAGACAAAAATGAAGTCACCAAGGGAAAGCTTGATCCACCGAATGAAGGGCTATTTTTTGATGAAATCGAAGATTCTTATGAAGCTTTAGCCCATGATGGCAGTATCCCGACTCTGCAGTAGATCACTGCAACAGAGAAAGCCTTTGATCAAGACCTCAAGCAATCTAAAAGGGTCAAGGAAGATGAACTAATGGAGATGAATCTTGGAACAGATGCCAACCCGAAGATGATCAGAGTTAGTGCCAAGCTGGATACTCCATTCAGGAAAGACGTCCGGGTGTTGCTCACATCCTTTAAGGATGTTTTTTGCATGGAGCTATACCAAAATGAAGGGGATTGATCCCCGCTTCTACCAGCATCGGATAACCTGAGGGAAGGTGCAGTCCCTATCTGGCGCAACAGAGGTACTGGACGAATCCCAACGACGCCAAAAGGGTCAAGGAGGAACTAGATAAATTGTTGCATGTTGGATTCATACATCCAATTAATCAAGCGACATGGTTGTCCCCCATCGTGATTGTTCCCAACAAGAAAAATTAGAACTCAGGGTCTATGTAGATTACAGGAAGTTGAATGTTGCCACAATCTCAGATCCCTGCCCTTTGCTGTTCACGGATTCCTTGCTTGGTGATGATGTAGATGGCCATGAAATGTATTCCGTCTTGGATAGATTTAGTGGCTAACAACCAAGTCCAAATGGGACTAGAAGATCGGGAGAAGACGGCCTTTATCACTGAATGGGGACTCGCCTTTGCATCCAATGTCATGACCTTTGGGCTCAAGAATGCTCCCACCACATTCCAGCATTGGTTCAAGATATTTTTGCCAAATTTTTGACCAGCTTAATGCAGGTGTTCCTTGGTGCTTTCAGTGTCTTTAGGAAATCATCTCAACATCTTACGCACTTGCAATTGTGCTTGGCCAAATACCAAGTTTCCAGACTGAGCCTGAATCCCGCTAAATGTGCCTTTGCCATCCAAAGCGGTATGCTCCTTGACCACATTGTATCTCACACGCAGGCATTGCAATAGACCCAGCCAAGGTGAAAGTAATCCGAAAAGCTCCAACTCCGACTCTCACCCTATTTGCTCGGCAAAACAAGTTCACCTTTTTCCATGTGGATCATTCTGCTTTGCTTTAACAGAGTTTGGCACAGGCAAGATGGCAAGGTGGATGCTGATCCTATAGGAATTCGAGTTCAGCATAGTGCATACCCCGAACGCAAACCATACAGTCAAAAATTACCTATCCAATTGGAATCTGGTGAAGCCCCAATCAGAGTAGCAAACGATCTACCCAACGCGGAGCTATTCACAGCAGCCATCCCAATACCCCAGACATGGTATGATGAAATGCTTGCATTTATCTCGCCATAGTTCTGATGAGGATACCCTTTCTTGCGACGATCACAGGGAAGAGGATAGTTGTCCGCAGCTGCGGTCTTTCCAAGTCATAGTCGGCCAGCTGTACAAAAAAGGCATTGATCAGATCCTTCGGAGGTGCATTCCACCTCATGATGAAAAAGAAGCCGTCCTCAAAGAAGCCCATCAAGGAATCAACGAAGGTCACTTTGCAAAAGAAGTAACAGGAAAAAAGATCCTCTAGGATGGTCTTTGGTGGCCGTCCAGTAATCGGCGATGTCTAAAAGTGGGCCAAATGGTGTGATGTTCACCAACGTCTCGGCCAGCTGACTAGCAGATACCGAATGCCGAATCTAATCCTTCGCTTTAAAACCATTCCAAAAATGGGACCTCAACTTCATAGGGTCGTTCAGGCCGCCAGCCTACTTTACCCGGTAACAAGTATATCCTGGTGGCAACCGACTATAGCACCAAGTGGGAGGAAGCCTGATCTCTTCGGGATAATTCGGCCAAGTCAATCGTGAAATTCCTCTATGAGATGATCATCAGCCATTTCGATTTCCCGATCAAGTTAATCAGTGATCGGGGCAAACACTTCTTCACAATGATGTAATCTGCTGGTCATGCAGCATCTCATCATTCATAAAAGATCCACAATGTACTATCCACACGCTAATAGTCAGGCAAAGTGCTCAATTTTTCCTATAAATAGAAGCCTCCCCCTTGTTGAAAAATATATAGTGTTTATGCATCGTTACTCTACTCCACCTAAGCCAAGAACTGTGAATTCATTTAATAATTCACTAGTTTTTGGATCTTCCCTCTTTCTTCAATCCCCATTAGTGGCTCCATCAACATACTTAACCAATTGATTGGTTGGGGGCCTCTACCGTGAACAAAGAATCAAGCAATTTGTAAGGTAATTAGTGAATATTGATCTTTTCTATAATTTCTCAATGTTTCTCTCTTCTCAACCCCTCTCAAGCTTGAGAAGCTTAATTGGTATGATTTTTTTAAATGCTATTAAAGTTAATTGGTGAATAGTAGTGAAGAGTTACATAATTTAATAAATGCTATTGAAGTTAATTTTTATTTATGTTTAAATTCTAATGGTTTTTATGTAATTTCTCTCTCTCACTCAAGAAATGGTCATACTCATGACCCATTCTCAATCCACATGAAGCTTTTCATAAAGCTTTTCCTTAATCTAAGATTAAGCTATGCTTGAGGCCAAATTAATGGCTTTTTCCTATGCTTTTAGTTTATGCATATTGATGATTCAATCCATTATAGATTAATGATCCAATTAGAGATCATTTTAATTATTTTCTTAATGATAAGCTTTATCCCTTAGAAAAAATTGAGATTTATCAGTCATAGCAGCGGAGCTATGGCAAAATTTTTATAAAAATTATGCATAAAATAATTTCATTCAAAGCATAAAAAGAGGACTTCCTACCATATTCTAGGAATTATCATCCTAGATTAATTGAAAGAATTTCATTATAATCATGGAGAAATTGAATTTTAATATCATGCATAAAGGATAATTTTTATATCAAAAGTGTTACTTTTATCATTTTTAATTTTCATGCATAGAAGTATGCATAAAGGATAATTTTTTTATATTAAAAGTGTTACTTTTATCATTTTTAATTTTCATACATAGAAGTATGCATAAAGGAAAATTTTTTATATCAAAAGTGTTACTTTTATCATTTTTAATTTTCATGCATAGAAGTATGCATAAAGGATAATTTTTTTATATTAAAAGTGTTACTTTTATCATTTTTAATTTTCATGCATAGAAGTATGCATAAAGGAGAATTTTTATATCAAAAGTGTTACTTTTATCATTTTTAATTTTTCATGCATAGAAGTATGCATAAAGGATAATTTTTTTTATATCAAAAGTGTTACTTTTATCATATTGGATTTCATGCATAGAGGTATGCATAAAAGTTGAATATTTTATTATAAAAGTGTTACTTTTAGCATAATTGAATTTCATGCATAGAGGTATGCATAAAAGATATGGGAAGTGATAAGATATGATAAGATGCATGTGGATGTGGATGTGGATGTATGAATGTGGATGTATGGATGTGAATGTGGATGTATGCATGTGGATGTGGATGTGGATGTATGAATGTGGATGTATGGATGTGAATGTGGATGTGGATATGGATGTATGAATGTGGATGTATGGATGTGAATGTGGATGTGGATGTGGATGTATAAATGAGGATGTGAAAATGGAGATAAGCATGTAGATGTGGATGTATGGATGTGAATGTGGATGTGGATGTGGATGTATGAATGTGGATGTATGGATGTGAATGAGGATGTGGATGTGGATGCATGGATGTAAATGTGGATGTGTATGTATGGATGTAGGCATGTAGATGTGGATGCATGAATGTGGATGTATGGATGTGAATGAGGATATAGATGTGGATGTATGGATGTGAATGTGCATGTAGATATGGATGTATAGATGTGAATGAGAATGTGGATGTGGATGTGGATGTATGTATGTATGTATGTGGATGTGGATGTATGAATGAGGACGTGATAATGAATGTATGCATGTGGATGTGGATATGGATGTGTATGTATGAATGCGGATATGGATGTGGATATGGATGTGTATGTATGAATGTGGATATGGGATGTGGATGTATAAATGAGGATGTGAAAATGGAGATAAGCATGTAGATGTGGATGTATGGATGTGAATGTGGATGTGGATGTGGATGTATGAATGTGGATGTATGGATGTGAATGAGGATGTGGATGTGGATGCATGGATGTAAATGTGGATGTGTATGTATGGATGTAGGCATGTAGATGTGGATGCATGAATGTGGATGTGGATGTATGGATGTGGATATGGATGTGAATATATGATATGTGATGTGAAGGAATCTGAAGTGAAGAGATGGAAAATGATATGATTGGATGAGTACACATATAAATGAAATGTGGAATAAGTAATGTGGATTGCATGAGGGATAATGTGGAAAAATGAGAGTTAATATAGAAATTGTATTTGTAAACTGTTTGTAAATGCTGTTTGTAAATGGTTGTTTTATGTCAAGAATGCTGGGAAAGCATTTTGACCTTCTTGTGATTAAGGTCGTGGAGACCTAACTGATAAAGTTGCAACTGCTGACGGAGAGTCAATGGAGGACGTCTCGCGTAGCAAGGTCGGCCGAGGTCTTGACCAGCCTCGGTTCGATTAAAATGGTGAGCTTCCGGTACGGTGGATGAGGGACCAAGGAAGCGGCCTATGAGTGAAGCGCTAGGTCACCTGCGAAGGATCCTAGAGGGTGCTGACCATACGGTGCTCGGGCTCTGGGTCGCCCAGGATACCCACGCGTGCGTCGAGGAAGATATTGGAACAAGGAGTAAGAGTTGTTTTCTGGAACCGGGCATGGATCTGGTTGACTGACCTTGCTGGTCCTCAACGGATGAGTCCATGGCTCTTTTTTATGGATCTGTTGGTTGATCTTGCTGATCTTCAACGAGAGTCCATCTTGATAAGTGATTATATTGTTGAGTATTATGGGCTAGGAACTATTGAAACGGCCCCTGTGTGGACAGGTGGTGAGCGTTCTAGTTGCCAATGATGCCATAGATACTCTAATGAAGGAATGATGGGAAATTATGAATCAACTGGATAAATTGGGAGATTGTGATCAGTGGTACTATGGTTTCATTAAAGGATTGTTTTAAAGTTAGCTGATGCTAAGAAAAAGGCAATTTTCATATTGGGTGTGTAAGTGGTGTGACTAGTTTTATGTTTGCATGAAATTCCGGCTAGGGGGCCTTGGAACTCTTTTCCTTGGTACCCGGGACAAAACCTAACCAAATTCCAAATTGGATCCCATCACTACAGTGGTTGGGCGGTTGGCTAACCCATGGGATCGGATGGGGTTAGGCTGGACTGATGGATCCGTAAATCGAGACTCAATTTTTGTTATTACGATAGATAAAGTAAATCTCGGATAGTAATTGTTCTATGGATAGGAATCAACGGCTGTGCCTCCTTGGTGGGGAAAAAAGCGTTGATCCCAATGATCCAAGTGCAAGTTTCTTCCTTGATCTGACTAAGTATCTTTATAGATGCAGTCGGATCTCTTTGATCAGTAAGGGTTTTGACTACGTTAGAGTAAAAATTATCCAGGTGGAATCGCCCGTGCTTTCCGGATAAGGGAAGTTTTTCCGGGTCTGGTTTTGGAAAAACCGACGGATTAGTCTTTTGTCCGGATATCCGTGGACGAGGCCCCGAGTGTGGGACCCTGCCTCGCGCAAGAAGTGCTACTTCCGCTGCTAGTACCCCGAATCCGTTGCGCGGTGGGAACAGGGATCTCACAGATACCAACAATATAATCACTTATCAAGATGGACTCTCGTTGAAGATCAGCAAGATCAACCAACAGATCCATAAAAAAGAGCCATGGACTCATCCGTTGAGGACCAGCAAGGTCAGTCAACCAGATCCATGCCCGGTTCCAGAAAACAACTCTTACTCCTTGTTCCAATATCTTCCTCGACGCACGCGTGGGTATCCTGGGCGACCCAGAGCCCGAGCACCGTATGGTCAGCACCCTCTAGGATCCTTCGCAGGTGACCTAGCGCTTCACTCATAGGCCGCTTCCTTGGTCCCTCATCCACCGTACCGGAAGCTCACCATTTTAATCGAACCGAGGCTGGTCAAGACCTCGGCCGACCTTGCTACGCGAGACGTCCTCCATTGACTCTCCGTCAGCAGTTGCAACTTTATCAGTTAGGTCTCCACGACCTTAATCACAAGAAGGTCAAAATGCTTTCCCAGCATTCTTGACATAAAACAGCCATTTACAAACAGCATTTACAAACAGTTTACAAATACAATTTCTATATTAACTCTCATTTTTCCACATTATCCCTCATGCAATCCACATTACTTATTCCACATTTCATTTATATGTGTACTCATCCAATCATATCATTTTCCATCTCTTCACTTCAGATTCCTTCACATCACATATCATATATTCACATCCATACATCCACATCCACATCCACATCCACATCCATACATCCACATCTACATGCTTATCTCCATTTTCACATCCTCATTTATACATCCACATCCCATATCCACATTCATACATACACATCCATATCCACATCCATATCCGCATTCATACATACACATCCATATCCACATCCACATGCATACATTCATTATCACGTCCTCATTCATACATCCACATCCACATACATACATACATACATCCACATCCACATCCACATTCTCATTCACATCTATACATCCATATCTACATGCACATTCACATCCATACATCCACATCTATATCCTCATTCACATCCATACATCCACATTCATGCATCCACATCTACATGCTTATCTCCATTTTCACATCCTCATTTATACATCCACATCCCATATCCACATTCATACATACACATCCATATCCACATCCATATCCGCATTCATACATACACATCCATATCCACATCCACATGCATACATTCATTATCACGTCCTCATTCATACATCCACATCCACATACATACATACATACATCCACATCCACATCCACATTCTCATTCACATCTATACATCCATATCTACATGCACATTCACATCCATACATCCACATCTATATCCTCATTCACATCCATACATCCACATTCATGCATCCACATCTACATGCCTACATCCATACATACACATCCACATTTACATCCATGCATCCACATCCACATCCTCATTCACATCCATACATCCACATTCATACATCCACATCCACATCCACATTCACATCCATACATCCACATCTACATGCTTATCTCCATTTTCACATCCTCATTTATACATCCACATCCACATCCACATTCACATCCATACATCCACATTCATACATCCATATCCACATCCACATTCACATCCATACATCCACATTCATACATCCACATCCACATCCACATGCATCTTATCATATCTTATCACTTCCCATATCTTTTATGCATACCTCTATGCATGAAATTCAATTATGCTAAAAGTAACACTTTTATAATAAAATATTCAACTTTTATGCATACCTCTATGCATGAAATCCAATATGATAAAAGTAACACTTTTGATATAAAAAAAATTATCCTTTATGCATACTTCTATGCATGAAAAATTAAAAATGATAAAAGTAACACTTTTGATATAAAAATTCTCCTTTATGCATACTTCTATGCATGAAAATTAAAAATGATAAAAGTAACACTTTTAATATAAAAAAATTATCCTTTATGCATACTTCTATGCATGAAAATTAAAAATGATAAAAGTAACACTTTTGATATAAAAAATTTTCCTTTATGCATACTTCTATGTATGAAAATTAAAAATGATAAAAGTAACACTTTTAATATAAAAAAATTATCCTTTATGCATACTTCTATGCATGAAAATTAAAAATGATAAAAGTAACACTTTTGATATAAAAATTATCCTTTATGCATGATATTAAAATTCAATTTCTCCATGATTATAATGAAATTCTTTCAATTAATCTAGGATGATAATTCCTAGAATATGGTAGGAAGTCCTCTTTTTATGCTTTGAATGAAATTATTTTATGCATAATTTTTATAAAAATTTTGCCATAGCTCCGCTGCTATGACTGATAAATCTCAATTTTTTCTAAGGGATAAAGCTTATCATTAAGGAAATAATTAAAATGATCTCTAATTGGATCATTAATCTATAATGGATTGAATCATCAATATGCATAAACTAAAAGCATAGGAAAAAGCCATTAATTTGGCCTCAAGCATAGCTTAATCTTAGATTAAGGAAAAGCTTTATGAAAAGCTTCATGTGGATTGAGAATGGGTCATGAGTATGACCATTTCTTGAGTGAGAGAGAGAAATTACATAAAAACCATTAGAATTTAAACATAAATAAAAATTAACTTCAATAGCATTTATTAAATTATGTAACTCTTCACTACTATTCACCAATTAACTTTAATAGCATTTAAAAAAATCATACCAATTAAGCTTCTCAAGCTTGAGAGGGGTTGAGAAGAGAGAAACATTGAGAAATTATAGAAAAGATCAATATTCACTAATTACCTTACAAATTGCTTGATTCTTTGTTCACGGTAGAGGCCCCCAACCAATCAATTGGTTAAGTATGTTGATGGAGCCACTAATGGGGATTGAAGAAAGAGGGAAGATCCAAAAACTAGTGAATTATTAAATGAATTCACAGTTCTTGGCTTAGGTGGAGTAGAGTAACGATGCATAAACACTATATATTTTTCAATAAGGGGGAGGCTTCTATTTATAGGAAAAATTGAGCTCCTAACCAAACAAACTGATTCTAGAATTTTCTAAATCAGTTTGGTCAATAATTGACCATTTTTAGGTCAGTTAAGCTAACTTTTTGGAACTAGACTTGAATGAGGAGAGAGGAGAGATGAAATATCTCAATTTTTATGAGTTTAAAACTCATTCAAGCATGTGAAATATGCACCTCCTTTAAAGAACTCCTCTTCCTTACATATGTGTCATAATGGAATCATTTTAATATTGCTCATAGTTTTTTTACTAATAAACCTTGTACATTTTCAACTCTTCATCTTATGTGAAATATGCACCTCCTTTAAAGAACTCCCCTTCCTTACATATGTGTCATAATAAAATTATTATACCCAAAATATCTCATATTTTTAATATTGCACATAGTTTTTTACTAATAAACCTTGTACATTTTCAACTCTTCATCTTATGTAAGCATTTACTCATTTTTGGATACCCAAAATATCTCATATTTTTAATATTGCTCATAGTTTTTTACTAATAAACCTTGTACATTTTCAACTCTTCACCTCATGTGAGCATTTACTCATTTTTGGGTATTTTCTTTTTACAAGATGGATTTATCTCCTCCCTACACATGGATTGATGCTATTGGTTCATAGGAACCTTAATTGCACCATAGTCTAAAGATTTCTGAAAATCTAGACCCTTAGGCTAAGGTTCTTTATACCTATTTTCAATTAATTCCAATTGCACATTGGAAAATTCTTTTTGAATTTCTGTTTCAGGGGAACTCATCTGAATTAGAAGAGATATTTTTCTATCCAAAAATATTCAAAATCTGAATATTCTCTCTCTAGAATATTTTTCTCTCTCTAGGCTAAAACAGATAGAAACAAGGTCTTTATATTTCTGAAGAGGGATTGATTACACGGAAAGATACTAGACATCAAAAAGGGGGTGGGGGAGGAATCTTACAGTCCACCACAACAAATACTCTAGCGGATCCTGACAAAACTGGTCAATGAAAATCGCATTGATCGGGATGAAAAGTTGTACTCAGCGTTATGGGCATTCCGCACAACCTACAAGGTCTCCACAAGAATGACTCCGTTCAAACTGGTGTACGGCACAGAAGCAATTGTGCCAATGGAGTTCCTGGTGCCGAGCCTTCGGATCACCATATCCGGAGAAGTTAAGCCCCAAAGAATCCCTACAACATCATCTGGATCAACTCCTTGGGTTGGATATGAAGACTGATTCAAGAGCTTCTTCATCACCATAGCGAACCAGAAGTAGAGGAAGAAATGGGTCGACCGCCACTCCAAGTTTCGACTGTTCAAGGAAGAAGATGTGGTCCTATTGTTCCAGTCTTCGAATGGCTCCGCATCTAAGGAAGCTGAAGCTTAGGTGGACTGAACCTTTCTGGATCGTGGAAAAATTCTACGATGGAACATTCCTCCGACACGTTCTCAGGAGAGCACTTCTAGAAGCTGGTCAATGAGCTATTGCCTGCTGTCTGCGACCGTACAATGGGTCAATGCCACCTAATCCATTCATTTATGTGGCAACACCACTAACCCACTACCTCGAAATCCATCACATTAATATGGGTACCCCTCTCCAAACAATCATCGCAGATTGTCTTGGGAATTCAAGCGATGAGATACGCCTTCATCATGATTATTCGAGGACTCCACGACAATCATGCACAACACGAAGCACGGTAACTATTTTTGGATTAGCAGTTAACTTTTTTGTATCTATCTGTTTGCATACAAGCTTGGATCGGCCCCTCGTTGGCCTCACAAAAGTCACCCTGGCCAAGAATGATTGCATGGTGAGACACTTCGGCGACCACGTGAGCGGTGAGCACAAGCTCAGCAATCGCAAGAACCCCACCTTCATTTTGTGTTACAAAATGTTCTTGGAAACCATCTGGCTGCAGAACAAAACACGGCATATCTCAACAGCAGCCATGGGTTGCATCCGCAAGGTGGAGAAGGGAGAAGACATCAGTTTGGGAACCCTCTCCTCCCCCCGCCTTCAGAAGAGCAACACACATGAAGATGGGCTAACTTCTCACCCTGCTATTCCCATTCAGTGTAAAGCCTGTGCAGAACCTGTCTCTGGCCACCGAAGCCAAAGTAATGCCACCGCCTATGCTTGTGCCTCTGGAAGTGCAAAGAACTCCATCAACTCAGCTAGAGGACCAACTGGTGCCCATCCCCATCGAAGTGGTTAGCTTGGAGCACACTACCAGCCTCAGCACCAAGATGGGATGCACCCGTTTCACTGCCATGGCATCCTAGTTCAAACGCAAGCTGGTGTTGGCCTCCAAAGAAAAGAAGCAATGCGTCCTGTTGGAGCTTCCCTCTACTCTGTCGCCCGAGAAACCTCTGCCCGTCCTAGTCGCCCTAGCAAAGTCCGTGGTGGCCTCCCGCACCGCGGATCCATCAAGCCAACAGCTGCCCATCAACATCCCCACCACAGCCCGGACGGTACACCAAGTACCTCACCTAGTGCTTCCAAGGGGAAGATCTGTTCGTCGGCAGCATCAAGTAGAAGCCCAGACGCTCCGCCTTTAGGATATTGTCAATCGCCTTCAACAAGAGAATAACGCCCTCCATGATCCAATGGCGGGAGCTTATTATGGCCAAAGAAATTGAAGCCCTGAGTTCACCAATTTCCTCGACTCCCTCAAAGCCCAAACCCTTAAAGAGAAAAACCAAATCGCCTTCCTCGACGCCCAACTCAAGTCCCATACCAACCAATACCATCCACATCGACACTTGCATCTTGGTTCTCTCTCTCTCTCCAAGATGAGTTTAGCCATCTCTAGGACCAGCTCATGGACGAGCTCCACCTGATCCTCACTGGCAAATGCAAACAACCGGTCATTTGGCCAAAAGAAGACGCCAACTTGGATGATTAAGGCGATGTGCAATCTGGCGCGCCGAGTCAAACCACTCCACTCCGCCTCTCCAAGTGTCCCCACCATTCTGACCCACAGCCCTAGCCCTCGCCCCCGAAAGCATCAACCTTTGCCGCCCATGACGACCTCCTCACCAAGATGGACCAACTGGAACAAGATCTCGCCAAATGTAAAGCACAAAACACCAAACTCTTGGGTAAGAAGCTAATCCAAGACTTGGCAGAGCCAAACCCAAAGGCACTGATCAACATGGAGAACCTGCAAATGGCCATGGTGCCCTACTCCATGATCGGATGGTCACCATGAAGATGTCCTAAAAAGATCAACACCAGCGACACAAGAATGATAAGGACCTGCAAATGGCCATGGTGCCCTACTCCGAGGGAATCACATCTAAAGAAGATTCAGCCATGGCTCCTAAAGGATCATGCTGCAACCCTCCATAAAAGAACTACGATGAGCTACATGATCGGATGGTCACCATGAAGATGTCCTAAAAAGATCAACACCAGCGACACAAGAATGATAAGGACGAGATGCTCGCTCACATCGAGGAACTAAGGTCACTGAGAAGAGGCCAGTCACTCAAAGGCGGAAGAACTCAATCCAGCTCACCACCATCACAACATCGAAGAGGCCAAGAATGTCACCCTCACCTCCACCCAAACACAAATCACGGACCTGAAGAGCGAAACGATCTGAATCCAGCCAACCTCACCCAAACTATCCGCGCTAGGGCTGTTACTATCTCTAGATCCTCACCACCAACATCATCGCGACCAACCTACCCAAACCCCATGCCTAGAGGAGGATGAATGCCTTTACGGCAGCATGGCCTCAACACCCAACCCCTTCCCAACCTCATCCCCCCAACCCGAACAACCCCAACCCACCTCCTAGAAATGATGATGATGAGATGGGAGGAGTCTAACATTGAAGCTACCAGACCCGAGGGATCAGGAATGTGTCCCAATAGCTAGCGATGGTGAGCACCTCGACTATCACGACGTGGCGGGAGGCTGTTGGCCATACTAGCATCTATGTTAAGATGCTCAAAATTGAGGAATTTGTCCTTCATCTCCCAGATCCGTCCATCCAATATCACCGTCAATGGATGTGCCTGTCATTAGGTTCAGGAGTCTGGGCATTAAGGTTGCAAAGGTGGATCCATCTGCATGCTCTGATCAAAACTCACCTAGGCTCAAGGTAGATGCTAAGGAGCATCTAACATGATCCACATCTCTAGGTAATTGACTCCAATAACATGCTAAGGAGCATCTAACATCACGAAGACTTGATGATTCAGGGTTCAAGTCGTCGAATTGGGAATCCGACCCACCGGGCATGCTAGATGTTGGTGGACAATCGCCAAGCCAAATCGATGCCACTGGAATGTCAGAGCCAGTGCACATTAACACTAATTAATAGGTCATTACGTCTATAAACTAGCTATGCCCAGAGCACAATGGTATCTCTATATCACCCTATGACTGCAATTAAGCAGTATAAAGGGGTGTAACGTGAACTCTGTAAAGGTTATTGCTATTGTTGTAAGGTTGTTACTTCTATATCATCTCTTTAGAATAAAGGAATATCACTTTTATATCATCTCTATACATTTTTGGAGTCTGTCTGTCTTTCTATTAAATCGTCTTGTCTATTATCATTTTCGGTGATTCTATTTGTTACGTATTTGGTATTTTCATGCAATGATCGAGATCATCTACATGAGTCAATTAGTCTTAGTAGTCAGCTCCGCCGTGCAATCGCTTGTAGCCAATAGGCTATGTCTGTCGATTCGTGCCTGATCCATATCCGACTAGAATATGTTGCACACATAACTAGAGTCACTCATCAGCATGTTGCTAGGGATAGTGGTCAGTCCCCAAAAATAGAGCTTTACAAGTTCCCCATTCTAGTTAACACTATAACCACAAAACTAGAAGAAATAGCCGATTCTCAACCCAAACCACAAAAGCTTCGTCACTCTACATGCAAAGTGCAAAACATAAAACTGGTGTTGGCTGAAAAAGAAGCCAAAATGCTAATGGAGGAAGAAAGTGCTAAAGCTGAGGAAACTAAACAAGTCCCAAACACTTCAGGGCCTACAAAGTTAGGAACCATTTTGTACAATATGACAAGTCCCAAAGACTTCAGGCCCTAAATCTAAGGAAACTAAACAAGTCCCCAAACACTTCAGGGCCTACAAAGTTGGGAACCATTTTGTACAATATGACAAGGCCCAAAGAACCCACAACGAGAAGCCAAGAACATCTTATGATGGCCGACCAAAGTCAAGGAAATTAACCTGGCAGGACCAAGGGAGGATCCAAAACCCATCTACGTAGGGGAGAACCTCTCTACAAAAGAAGAAAAAGACCTTATCACTCGTCTCATAGAGTTCCAAGATTTCTTTTCATGGAAGTATACGGATATGATGGGTGTGCCTCCCAAAGTGGTCAAACACACCATTTCCATGGTAGAGGGAGCAAGACCAGTAAAATAAAGAGCCTATCCTATGAACCCCAAATACTCTAAGATGGTCCGAGAGAAAATCGAACGACTTATGGATGCCAGATTCATCTACAAGATAGAGCACACCAAATGGGTTTCACCCATAGCGATAGTGAAAAATGATCAAATGAGAGTACATGTAGACATCAAAAAGGTCAATGCCACCATGATACAAGACCACTATCCATTGCCCTTCACATAATGTGCTTGAGCGAGTTGCATGAAAGGAAACCTACAGTTTCCTTGATGGATTTTCCAGTTATAACCAAGTTTTGATCGACCCAAAGGATTTTCCAGTTATAACCAAGTGTTGATCGACCCAAAGGATCAATAAAAAATGGCTTTTGCCACAAAATAGGGCATGTATGCATATTGATTCATTCCATTTAGCCTGACCAATTCCTCGAGCACCTTCCAATGCCTAATGTGCACAGCCTAAAGAAATATCTATGAAAATTTCTTGAAGTCTTCATGGATGACCTTTGTGTCAACTCTACTTGGAAAGCGCATTTATGGTGTCTAAGGAAAGTGCTAGAGGGATGCCAGCTTTACATGATCTCTCTCAACCCTCTAAAATGCCAATTCTAGGTTAGGCATTATTATAACATGCTACCCTTCACACAAGAAGGAAAGAGAAGAGAAGAGAGATACATGCAAGGGTTGAGTCCGGAGAGTTAACTTGGCCAACCCTAAGAGGGTTACCTCCTTGATGTGAAGCCTCTAGGAGCTCATTCCACCTCTTCTTGTGTCACCCAAGAAGAGATCCAATGGCTAGGTAGAGAGTAAGAAGGAAGGAAGCTATGGAGAGTTCAGCCTTCACCTTATGCAACTAGCATCCAAAAGGGATTTGGTAGATAGCAAAGATAGGGTAGAGAAGAAGAGAAATAAGAACATTACCATCCCCACTTACATACACTGATAATCAAACGTGCAAGCAACCAAGAAAACAAGCTAATCATGCATCCACAAGCTCAAATGAGAGAGAGAGAGAGAGAGAGAGAGAGAGAGAAGAGGCAAGCTCAAATAAGACAAATGGGATTGTCCCTTTTCATATTTCATAAACTGACTTATATACAAGAGCTCATAGTTACAATGGCCGGTCGGCCATTTACAATTGGGGGCCCAAAACTAGTCTCTCCAGCTCTATGTACAACTATCCCTCATGACCGTCATTACACAAGTCATAAGCTTGGTCATCCCATGTCTCTCATACAATAAGCGCATTGTGTGGTTATAAAATATAGATTACAAAGAGTGTAGCCACACAAAAGGTAATGTTAACCAGAGTGGTTTAACATATCCCCCTCCCTAATGCAAGTCCATCCTCGGAGCTGGATGTATCTGTAGTAGATCGAATAGTTTTAGAAGAAGTCGCAGCACAAGTTTGGAGTAGGGGGGACTCAATGGAAGACCTTGTAGCTTGTCCAAAATGTGGTCTCCATCAGGTTTTCGAAGGTCTACAAGTGCCACGCAAGCATCCACATGATGCGCTCATAGTAGCCAAAAATATGCTTGAGGGTTGGGCCTTTGTTGATGTCGAAGGCCAAACCCTGCATGCCTTCATGGTAGTAGTCCCAATATGGAAAGGACTCCAGCAACGTGATGATCAAGTGGAAGAAGCGGATCATTGTGATCACATCTAGGTCTGGGACTTGGTCATAGCAGCAGAAGAAGTCGTTGAAGCGCCGAATCATCATCTCTTCAGTACATGGCTATTGCACTAACGGAGGAGCGAACCAAGGAAAGTTGAACTTAAGCTTCAGGTTTTGCTTTTGCTCCTCATGGAAAACATGCCATGCCCACCGTCTTTGTATAGGGAAGTAGTCCGGGCTGATGCTACAGAGTGCGCTAGAGGCGTGTTGCAATAAGTCTCCCAAATGAAAGGTTTGAAGAGGAAACGGTGCCTCTAAGCCGGCTGCTTTCCTATGAGTTCAAATGTGATGGGGCGAGTAATGGCAGATGGCTGGTGGTATCCTTTGTGCACCCTTGTTCTTGCCACACTATTGGTGATGCTTGGCTTCAAGGTAAGGACGTAGGAGGGCATGGATGTCCATGCGGTCCGTGATGCGGGTGATGGGATCTGCCTGGAGTTGTCGACCGAGCAAGATGGCAAACGCTTGCTCGAACTCTGTATGGTCAAGGGGTTCCCACCAGTAAAGAGGGTTGAGCGGAGGGTTAACCTCCTCATGCTCTAGTGATGGCAGTGGCAGAATTGTGTCAACGAAACGGGGGTCAAGGGATTGTTGAGATGGAGGCTCCCATTAGCGAGGCTTACATCAAAGAGGGGTGGGGGTGTTGTGGAGGTGGATGGAATGTTGCGGAAGGCAATGTGCATTTCCAGCTGCAGTAATAAAAAGGGGGGGTGAGGGTGGTGTGGGTGAGGGAGGTGAAAATGAATGGGGGGAGAAGAAGGTTGGGGATGGAAGAGTGGGAGTGTGGATGTGCCAAAGGGGGGTGGGGATGGTGGGGGTTGGGTGCTGGAAGAGGGGGGAGAGGAACCGTGCAGTGGAGGGGGAGGTGGGGGAGAAGAAGAATGTGGCACTGGGGGTCGGAGGCTTCCGTTGGCTGTCATCGCCCCACCATCCTATTCGTCAGGGGGCAAGAGTTGCGTCGATGGCATCTACTAGGTTGTGGACTTTGAAAAAAGCTTCTGCAGCTTCGGCTTCTTTGGAGGAGGAGAACTCAAGAGGGAAGGCAATGTGAGAGTCATCAAACTAGGATATGCCATTGGCAGCCATCACCTGTATCTGTTCATAGAACTTGTGGTATAAAATGAGGAAGCCCTTGGCAGAATAGGGCAGAAGAGCATCAATGCGAAGGGAGAGGTATGCACTATTAACCACGTGCCAGACAATATATTGTAGATAATGTAAGGCCCTTGTAGAAATCTAGGAGGTAAGGATATGGGTAGAGACTGCCTGGGAACTGAGAGATCTATAAGCTCTACTGGGTCGGAGGGGAAGCCAAAATGGAGTAGTTGGCACCAACTGGTCAAAATGGCTTGGAGAGGGTGTTGAGTTCATAAAAGTCGTGGGGGTGGTGGAAAGAGAGAAGGCCTTGAAAAAAGATGTGGAGGATCAAGGTGATACTAGAGATGGGGAGCTTGTTGAGGAGGTACTTGTAATTGTGTCTAGAGAGGGGCTCGTCCAAGTAGAGGTTGTGCTCTAGGTACAATCATACGCTCTAGAAGTGGAGGTCAATGAGCTGGTATGGGCTTTGTGGGGGGAGTGCTAGGATAAAGAGCTCCTTGGCTATGTCCATCAAAGCATCCACCTTGTGATCCATAGCGCTGGAGGAGGGAGCAGAGGGGGTGGAAGGGGGCTGTGCTACTCAGGCTTCTACCTCGCCGAGGTGCTCTTCCATCATCTGATGGATGGTATCTTCGAAAATCTCCTTGTATCTGTGAAAATCACTCTGTGTTCATTCAAGGGCCCCCTCCGCAGCCTTTGCACGATCTTGGGCTTCATGTGCAAAGTTCTCCACGAAGAACAACTCATGGTGTGCCCGTTGAGCAGCTTCATGGGCCTGTGTGAGTTGCTACTACTGGAGGTCAGTGATTCTGTCGAGGGCATGCCCAAGCTACTGTGTTTGTTCCTCAAACTTGCCTTGGAGCTGCATGTTAAACAAGTTGGCTTGATAAAGGTATTTAGACACCTAGCGCTCATGTGCTTTACCTAGCAGCATCTCTCACTATGAAACTTCTCTCACTTCTTGTTGGATGGTAGATGCAATCCGTCATTCTCTAGCCATGTGTGAAAATCCCAAAGCAAAGTTTGGCACGTTGCCATGGGCTGCATAAACACTTTCAGCATAAGCCTGGCTGGATCGAAAAACAACCTGATTGTGAAAATCCCAAAGCAAAGTTTGGCGCGTTGCCATGGGCTGCATAAACACTTTCAGCATAAGCCTGACTAGATCAAAAAACAACCTGATTGTGCCCAGTGGAGGGTATTAATCGTATTCTAATGTGCTACATGGGGGGAAGAGGGTCCAGCCTCTGTGAACGATGGGATATCTATGAAGCTGTCCAGAGGTGGTGTCTTATATACATTTTGCTAAAAGAAATCTTACTTCTGTTTTTTCTTCGCTTCCGCAGCCTTTCTACTTGCCTCTACAACTACCAACTCCTCCTATGTATGGCATGAATTGGGTGGCAGAGGTACATGTCCTGTGCCCGCTAGCTCTTGGTGTTGCCTCTTTGCTGGTGGGGAGTGGGGGGAAGTCTGTGGTGGCGGGGGTAGAGATGTGATGATAGCATCGAGGCCGCTGAGCTGAATGGCACAGGGCAACTCCTCTCACTTATCCACATAATAGAGCACTCGTGTGTCAGTAGGATGTGAAAAGATGCAAGGGAGAAGAGAGCTTGAGCTCTTGCAAGCACACACACACTCACAAAACCCTAAAAGAGAACACACAAGGTGAGAGGCTGAAAATCTTCTTCTTCTTCACACAACACTCAACACACCATATATAAAGAAAAGAGTACACTCAATATGAAAAGGTACTCAACCAAATACATACTAGGGTTCTCTATAGTGTGAACCCAACTAAATGAGCTGGCGCTATAACTATGCCAGTCTCTAAGATGGCTGTTACACAGCCTGTCATTCCACTGGCCGCATATCACCCATGATCTCAAGTGTGGGGCCTATCCCCCAGGCAGGTCATCAGTGTCCACCACCTCACTAGATGAGCTCGATATCTCAACACTCCCCCTCGAGCTCAACTCCATCTCATGTACACCAAGCGAAGCCCTGAATCTGTGGAGCTTCTCTATACCCATTGGTTTGGTGAAGATGTCAGTGACTTGATCCTGTGTGCTGACATAAACAAGGTCAACGTCTCTTGCCAAAACCTTCTCTCGGACAAAATGGTAGTGGATCTCTTGTGCGAGCATGAAAAACTGGGTTCCTGGCCAATTGTATACTGCTAATGTTGTCACAAAAAATGACAACTTGTCTATCCACTGATAGACCCAAATCTGCAAGTAGCTTTCTCAACCAAGCTACCTCACATTTTGCCATAGGAGCACCTCTGTACTCGGCCTCTGTAACTAGATAGAGCAACTGTAGGCTGCTTCTTGCTACTCCAAGTCACAGCAGCACTCCCCAAAGAAAACATGAAGCCACTAGTAGATCTTCTATCTGAGATACTACCAGCCCAATCAGCATCTGTGTACCCATGTACACATATCTCTGCCACAGTTTCATAAAATAGTCCACAATGCAAAGTAGACCTCATATACCTTAGTATGCGTCTCAATGCAAAGTAGACCTCACATACCTTAGTATGCGTCTCAATGCATCCAAATGCGGCTTCCAAGGAACGTGCATAAATTGACTGACCAACCCAACAGCATAGCTCAAATCTGGCCTGGTGATCGTCATGTAGATCAAGCTTCCTGAATCTACACTCAACTTGCCATTCTGATCCAATGCAACTGAGATAGGCTTACAGCCTGTCATACCATACTTGGACAACATGTCCAAGCCATACTATCTCTGCAGTAATCCAATACCATGTGGTGACCTAATCACCTCAATGCCCAAGAAATATCTGAGCTCCCCTAGATCCTTCATCTCAAACTTCTGTCTAAGCAAGATCTTTACATCAAAGATCTCTGCATCATGGTCCCTCGTAATGATCAGGTCATCTACATAGATGACAACAAGCACAACCCCTCTATCACTGTGTCTCACATACAACGAGAAATCTACATTGGCTACATGAAAGCCAATAGTGACAAGATATTCAGAAATCTTGTCAGACCATGCTCTTGGTGCTTGTTTCAAGCCATACAAGGCTTTCTTCAACCTGCAAACATGCTCGGGGTAACTCACATCCTCATAACCAGGTGGCTACAACATATACACCTCTTCCTGCAAATCCCCATGCAAGAATGCATTCTTTACATCCATCTGATGTAAAGACCATTGCTTTGACCATCTGATGTAAAGACCATTGCTTTGACGCAGCCACTACTATCACAACTCTCACTGTTGCCTCTTGGCAACTGGGCTGAAAGTTTTCTCACATAATCAATGCCATATGTCTTATCCTTTGGCTACCAATCTAGCCTTGTACCTGCTTATGCTTCCATCACTGTTATGTTTTACTTTGTACACTTACTTGCATCCAATGGCTTTCTTCCCTTCAGGCAATTGCACTAAATCCCAAGTCTCATTTCCATATAGTGCATCCATCTCCTCATCCATAGCTTTCTCCCAACACATATTTCCAATAGCCTCATCAATGCATGTGGGCTCTACAACCTATACAACTTTTGCCATGTATGCATAGTGATGCGCCACATAACCATCATAAGTAAACCTCTGCATAGGATTCTTCACTCTCCTAGATCTTCGTAGCTTTGCATTCATGGCTTCCATAGCTTTCTTTACACCAGGTGTTCTCATAGCAGTGCTAGTATCCCAAGATCCTCATCAAGGCTCATCTCTGAGCCACTAGACTCTCCATCAATACATGAGAATGCCATGCAAAAATGTCAGGCATACTAAGGGGCTCAACCACTTTCTCTTTGCCTTTATGTGATGTACTAATCACATTTGCAGGACTGGTATTATGATGCAGCCTGCCACTCCATGGTCTATCAACTCAACTGCTAGATGAGGACTCTCCTGGTCCACTCAAAGAATGTGATTGCTGACTTGCATTCTATGCAACCACATTTTCACTCACATCAGCCCCAGCAGCTTCTTTTTCAGCAGCATACCAGCTGCTCATCTCATCAAAAACAACATCCCTGCTTACCCTCAACTCACGTGTAGCAGGGTTATAACACCTGTATCCCTTTTGCTCAAGGGAATATCCAATAAACACACATTTTTCAGCTTTCGGATCCAGCTTAGTTCTCAGCTCATATGGCACATGCACATATGCAATGCATCCAAAAACTTTCAGATGAGACAAATCAGGTTTTCTGCCAGTAAACCTCTCCTCTAGAGTTACATCATGTATGGCTGCAGTTGGAGTCCTGTTCATGATGTATACTGCTGTAGAAACAGCCTCAGCCCAATAGCTATGCGGCATATTCTTCTCTCCCATCAATGCTCACGCAATCTCAGCAATGTGCCTGTTTTTTCGCTCAGCAACTCCATTTTGCTGCGGAGAGTATCTGCATGTAAGCTGTCTCCGAATACCAGTCTTCTTCGAAAATTCAGAGAACTCATTGGAGAAGTACTCTCCCCCTCCATTTGACCTTAGGCACTTTACATATTTCCATGTTTGCTTTTCAACCACATAACTCTGAAATTCTAAAAATGAATGAACACCTCACCCTTCTCCTTCATAAAGTATACCCACACTTTCCTTGTGTGGTCATCAATAAATGTCACATAATACCTAATACCTGCAGCCTCCCATAGACATGGTCTTTGTAGGACCCCATACATCTGAATGCACAACATCTAGTGCATTTCTGCTCACATTTCTGTCACGTGGAAATACATGATTTGTTTGCTTTCCAAATTGGCATGCTTCACATATTTTCGGCATACCTTCAATTGTAAACTTTGGCATCCCTGTCACAATTCCTTTAGTCTGCACAGACTTCATTCTCTGCACATTCACATGTCCAATTATTTTATGCCAAATGTCCGTGTCTGCAATAATTCCTGAACCATTTGCAAACATCGCAGCACTCACTTTAGGCATGTTTACATTCAATGTAAACATTTTGCCCACTCTGTTGCCTTTTGTAACCAACCTGCACTTGTCTTTAAAGTCTTCAACATAACAACCATCAAGGTTGTAGACCCTGCTCAATTTAAAGTCTTCAACATAACAACCATCATCTGGCTGACTGAAACCAGATTCTTTGTTATGTTCAGAACATGAAGTACATCTGCAAGGTACTTCACTTTGCCATCCTACATAGACAATGGCACATCTCCAACATGGGCAATTGGATGAGTAGTGTCATCCCCTGTTTCCACAAAACTTGGTCTTTAAAGGTTTTTCATCTCCTTAAACCACTCCCCATGACTTGTCATATGGTTTGAAGCACCTGAATCAACGTACCATATATCATCTTTATGTGCTGCTTCAACATTTTCAAACATGGCATTAACAACATGCTACATAACAAACAACCTTTCATTATCCTCATTGTTTCTGCTCGAGGTGCATAGTTGTTTTGCTGCAATTTTTCATTTTGCATGTCAGCCTGCTTCTTATAAAACAATCTGCCTGCACATGTCCAGGCTTACCATAATAAAAGCATCCACGTGTATCATTATACTGCCTTTGCCAATTTCCATGACCTCTTTGACTCCCCCTACCTCTGAATTGGCCTCTTCCACCTGCGTGGTTTTGTTGTTGTGAATTCTGGGACTGTTGTTGTTATTGCTGTTGGACATAATTCTGATTACCTGTTCGGCCACCTCCTTGGCCGCGTCCACGGCCTCCTCTACCTCGTCCTCTTCTTGAACCGCGTCCACGGCCTCCTCTACCTCATCCTCTTCTTGAACTTGTGTAGAAGGCATGTTGCTTTGAGCTGTTTTTGTTTTGTGAAGGCTATTAGTCTTCACCCAAGCTCTTCTCTTCTATAATCAACAGACACCAAATCTGTGATATTGGGAATGTTTTCCTGAGTATGAAGACGTCTTGAACGCCTTGTATTGTGGCCCGAGACCATGTAGACAGACTTCCACCTTATCATCATCATCTACTGAAATGCCAATGAGTCCACAATACCCTTGATCTTCAATGCATAGACATACTCTTTTTCTCCACAGTATGAAGTTCATTCTTCAACTATATCTTTTGTGCCTTGGTATTCGTTTCATAGAGTTTTGCCACGGTGTCCCATGCCTCCTTGGGGGACATGGCATCTTGTATGTGCCCAATCATGGTGTCTTGTATACTGATAGAGAGACAATACATAACTTTTCTGGCCCCTTGGTTCCAATCATTGAACTCTTTCACATCTGCAGCAGTCCGATTGATCTCCGGTAACTCCGGTGCCTCTTCATGCTCACCTTCTATGTAGTTCCAGTAACCCTTTTCCATCAGGAGATTTGTCAACCTGAACCTCCAAGCATGGAAGTTGTTCTTATTAAGCTTCTTAGCAACAATCTGGTTTATGCTATCATTTGACATCTTGCTAGACACACAAATTTACCAAAAATAGCACACTTGTTTGTCCTGCACAAACTGCTGTATTTTCTGCAGCAGTACTGTACTACACTCAAATGTCACAACCAGTGATCTCAATGAGCATACATACACCCAATGGCAACTGTTGACCTCCTTGTTGCAGCACACACAATGTCTGCACAACCAATCTGTCTTCCTACAGTTCTTAAAACAAAGTTCTATAGAGAATCGATGACTTACCCGCAGTGCTCGAAATCGCCTGCTTTCTGAAAAACGGAGGTCCTAACGTGTCCGAAACGCGTTTTCGGCCTGAAAAATGAAGTCCAATAGGATAATATAGTTTCCCTATAGCTTTACTCCCGCGAAGAAAGCTCCTCAATCAGAGGTCGTTTGCTGGTGCCTCCCGTAGAGCTCTCGACAAGGGTGTAGTCACCAATACAAATAGGGAAGAGTAGATGAAGTTCTTACCCTTGTACCACTTCCTAGCTCGATATCTCAACAGGATGGTTCTTCCCCTATGGGTTCGAATAGACTCCATGCATCTCCTTGAAAACGTACTTGGCCCAATTTACCATTTAGCCTTGGTGCACACGAGCTAAAGTGGTCATGCTGAACCTCTCTATCCATTGAGTGGTAAGCAAAAACTGCAAGGACCTCGCTAGCATGATCAAATCCTATTGTGTGATGTTGGCCCACTCTACCCCGTCTTTGTTTGGGCTGCCTTTGTATACTCCCCTAGTTAGCTTGGGGGCGTTGGTGAGCCTGACATAGGGCTGGTCCATGTTGGGGAGCTATAGGGCATCTTTGATGAGCTCAATGCTGAGCTGGACCATGTGTCGCTGGTCGTCATTATCCAAAACTTTGCCTATATAAAGATTGGGGTCATATGTCTTTATAAAATATAGGCTGTTGTAAATGTATGGCCCCCACGGTTCCAAAGTAGGCAATCTACCCAGGCCTAACTGCTCTAGCTTCTGTACAACTGCAAGGTCGGCGGATGCAATGGACTTGTAGCATGGCCCTATGAAATATAGGAGCTTATGCTCCACCTTGTGGTTATTTTTTCATGAGGGAGTGCACTTTGTGGCCATTGACCTGCTTCATAAGAGTCTCCCCTAGATGAGATAGCTATGTGGGGTGCCGGACATACTCCTCAAATTTGCCCCCTGTCAATTGCTTTCTCTTGGAGGACCTCCCGAAGTATCATACATAATGCAAAGCAGGTGTGAGGGTGTGAGAGCTCAAGAGAAAAAACTGCAAGAGTTTGGCTACAAAGAAGGCTAAAAGTGAGGAAAAGAGGGGGTGGGGCCCATATTTATAGGTTTTGTAGAGGGTATGGCCGTGGCATCTGGAGCAAACAGCTATGGGAATTGAAAAAAATGGCCATGGAAGTTGGATACCAGGAGTGAATGGGCGTGGGAACTCAAGCAAGGGGCCATGGGCCTTTTGAAATGGAGAAGGGAACACACGTTCGGTTTTTGAAATGGAGAAGGAAACACGCATTTGCTTTTTGAAATGGAGAAGGGAACGGGCATTCGCTTCAAAACTCTGAAAGGAATGGGCATTCACTTATAAAATCTGAAAGGAACGGGTGTTCGCTTCAAAAATGAGAAGGGAACAGGTGGGGCCATTTGATTAAAAGTTGGTACGGTCGTGGCAAATTTTGAATGCCTATTTGCAAATGGTTGAGGATGGAACGGCCAGGGCATTGCACTACGTGGGTTTTGGAATGGTCGTGGGTGGCAAATGGTCGTGGCAAATTTTGAATGCCTATTTGCAAATGGTTGAGGATGGAACGGCCAGGGCATTGCACTACGTGGGTTTTGGAATGGTCGTGGGTGGCAAATTTGGAACGCTCGTGGCATTTCAAAACTTGTAATGAGTACGGCCGTGTGGCAAATTCGGAACGCCCGTTGCAGAATTTATTTATTCATTTATTTTTTATATTTTTTTGCTAGCACCCTGAATCAGGTTTTGTGCCCAAAGGCTATGCTGCCACCAACACCCCATTGCGGGTTTTGTACTGACCGCATGTCCAATGCGCCAAGGTGAGAAATCGATTCCAATTTGGTGATGGCGAGGTGGGGGGTAGTACTTTCTTGAGGGATTCTGAGGTGGGTGGTAAGGAAGTACCTGAGACTGAAGGAGTTGATGATGGCATTGTAGTACTTTGCTAGCCTGATAATGATAGGTGGGGGAGTTGCTGACGTTGAGGGTATGTCATTAGTTAGCTCTGTCTCACAGCGGCAAAATGGGGGTTATAGTGTCACTGTGAAGCTTCTGCTTCCCTTTCTCTTGGGCAGTCTTTGTGGCAGAGGTCACCTTTGGTTTCCATTGAAAGAGTTTGGGGAGATTTGGGGATCCAAATATGATGATTACCCTTGTAGAAGTGTTGGGCTTGTAGGAGAGGTTTGGGGATCCATGGGGGGGGTTGGTTTTGGGCACACTGGAGAGTTTGCTTGAAGATTGGGGTTTCGTAGAGAGGGCGTTTAGGCCTACGTTTGTCTTGTACCCCGGTAGGCTTGTGGTTGGCAAATTTGTTGCCGATGTGGGGGAGGAGGAGCTTTGGGCACCTGTGGGGATGAAGGGAAGGATTGGATCGTCGCAAGATCCACAGTATAGATTCACCCTCATGATAGCCTTGTGCTACTGCGAGTAGCTTCTTAGATACCCAACGAGGAGATGGCAGACCTAGTGGAGTGCTGTTAGTTTTGTTAGAAATCTTAGTTGGGTTAGTGTGGGTTGGTGAGTCAGTAGTTGGTGAAACGGTGATATGAGAGTGGGTTGTTGTGCCGAGCGTGGTTGTAGGGAGGGTGTGAGAGGCTTGATGTGGTTAAAATGATGAGTGGCCTCTTTTTTAGGGGGATGGATTTGTGGGAGTGCGGAACAATGGTAGGTGGTGAAGGGGGAAGTTCTTGGCATGGGGGCGAGCAACGAGTACTAGCTCTTCATTTGTCATAAAGACAATAACTTGGGCCAGAGGCTAGCTGTAAGGTCGCCACCCGTGCGTCCTAGTCAATGTTGCACCTATTATGTCCCATCCAACCACTTCCACAGAGTCTTTCTTCATGCATGGCTCCTCCAGGCATCACATAGAACTTCCCTTCTAACAGATTATTTCCAATGTGGAATAAAAATGTGACTATGCCTAAACAATGAACATTCTATGACATTACAGTGGTGACAATGGCAAAGGTTTCTTTTAGCGAGGGTCCCCCAAGGGAACGCCATGTTTCATGGGACATCAAATTGTTACTAGCCCTTATATCAACCAATGCCACCCCTTTCAGTTTAACCTAATTTTTGGACAAATCCCTTTCAATACCATAGGTTAAACTGAAAGGGGTGGCATTGGTTGCTATCTTATAGAAAGTTTGATAGGCCCAAAGTGCAGCCGACAACTTTTGTTCCCGATCGTGCAATTGGCCTCCACGGTTTTAGTCAAAATGGCACACAAAATTTTATTCATGCTTTCCGCTTAGCGATTTGCTTGTGGGTAATAGGGGGAGGACTTCCTGTGAGAGTGACAAGGAACTCTTGAAAGAGGAATTGGATTATCTCATTAATGAAATGTGTCCCATTGTGCTGACAAGCTTGAGGGGGAAACCAAAGCATGTGATGACTAATGGCGCTTGCAAAAATGCATAAAACTGCAACAGCGCGTGGCGGTTTGATGCACCGATTTGATGAGTTGAATGGTGGGGAGACTGGCTATGCTTCCTAGAAGCTTTTGCCCTAATGTTACTCCTGGAGGGAGATCAAGCCCCTCCATTAGCTGGGGGTACAGAGATCTTGTTGAAAACAACTTAAAAATGATTATTTTTAATCATCTACTAATCCTAATTAGCAAGATAATGGGCTCATAAATTTGATGGATTCTAGGCTAGTAGGCTCTGATACCATGTTAAATTTGCTGAATGGTGGGGAGACTGGCTATGCTTGCCTAGAAGCTTTTGCCCTAATGTTACTCCTGGAGGGAGATCAAGCCCCTCCATTAGCTGGGGGTACAGAGAGCTTGTTGAAAACAACTTAAAAATGATTATTTTTTAATCATCTACTAATCCTAATTAGCAAGATAATGGGCTCATAAATTTGATGGATTCTAGGCTAGGCTCTGATACCATGTTAAATTTGCAGCAATGTGATGAGCTATGGTGGATCAAATGCTAGACTCTAGCTATCTATTGGTGCCTACAATGCATAATCAAAACTTACTAATTAAGATTAATCTGTAGATTAAACTACGATGTAAACTTGAAGAAAAAGGAACAAAAAATCAAGGTTTTACATGAATGTTAAGGGCAATGTGAGAGAACCGACTTGCTCCTCCTGTGCTTGGTGAAGATTTCAACGCTCCGATGCTCGATTAACCTACAAATGCTCCGGGTAATCACTGTTAAAAATAAATTAAACACAAAATCAAACAACCAACTAGTGGATTTGCACTCCAATCGAGCTAAACAAGGACACTAGCAAATGAATAGAGGGTAAAACCCTAAGCCACATGCATTCCCCAGCGGTAGCGACACCAAAGATGTTAAGGATAACATGCTACCTTGCACACAAGAAGGAAAGAGAAGAGAAGAGAGATACATGCAAGGGTCGAGTCTGGAGAGTTGCACTTGGCCAACCCTAAGAGGGTTAACTCCTTGATATAAAACCACTAGGAGCTCACTCCACCTCTTCTTGTGTCACCCAAGAAGAGATCCGATGGCTAGGTATAGAGCAAGAAGGAAGGAAGCTATGGAGAGCTCAACCTTCACCTCATGCAACTAGCACTTGTTAGGTAGCAAAAAGAGGACAATCAATCATGCAAGCAAGCAAGAACACAAGCTAATCATGCATCCACAAGCTCAAATTAGAGAGAGAGAGAGAGAGAGAGAGAGAGAGAGAGAGAGAGAAGAGGCAAGCTCAAATGAGACAAATGGAATTGTCCCTTTTCATATTTCATGAAATGACTTATATACAAGAGCTCATAGTTACAATGGTCGGCTGCCCATTTACAATGGGGGCCCAAAACTAGTCTTCCTAGTCTCTCTAGCTCTATGTACGCGGCATTACACAAGCCGTAAGCTCGGTCATCCCATGTCTTTTATACAATAAGTGCATTGCGTGGTTACAAAAGGTATATTTCAAAGAGTGTAGCCACACAAAAGGTAATGTTAACCAAAGTCGTTAACAGGCATGGAGTAATATTGGGACATATTATCTCAGAATATGGAATCTCCATAGATGACAGCAAGGTGCAACTCATTCTTGAGCCGCCACTCCCCCGAACAATTTCAAAGGAGTCCAGCAATTCATAGGACATGTTGGTTATTACCGACACTTGAACTTCATGTATACCGACATTACTTGCCCTTTTATAGACTCCTAGTGATTTTCAATGGACAAAGGAGTGTCAATAAGCATAGGATACCCTAAAAAAGATATTGGCAAGCACTCCCATCTTGCGATTTCCTAATTGGGAGATTATATTCCATGTCCACATAGATGCCTCTGCTTTTGCAATTGGTTGTGTACTAGCCTCAACCCAGAGAATACAATAGGAATTTCCCTATTAACTTTGCCACTTCACTAACTAAATGAAGCAGAGCAAAACCATACCACCACGGAAAGATAAGGGTTGGCCATGGTCTACACTATTAAAAAGTTTTTCCATTACCTTTTGGGACAAAGTTCATTTTCTTTGTTGACCATCGGGCTCTTCTTTACTTGGTGAATAAACCCTATACCATTGGCAGAATTACCATATGACTCCTAATGCTTCTAAAATTTGATATTACTATCACACGGTACAAAAAGGCTCACAACATATATTGGCCGACCATATGTCGCACATCCCTAATGGAGAGCCACTAGTGGGTGTTGATGATGATCTGCTAGATGCCCCTTGTTCAACTATGTTTGATTCTTGAATGGGGAGAAGAAGTTGTATACTTCTTATCTAGTGGCCTATCCACCAAAGCACCACTTAACAAGGACAAAGAAAGATGCCTCATCAAAATGCCTACCCCTATCAATTGATCTCGCAAGGCAACTCTACAAGAAGCAAGGAAAAAAAGGAATCATGAGGTGATGTGTCCAAGAGGATAAATGCATCTCAACTTTTGGAACAAGCCTACTCTAGAATTGCAGGAGGACACCTCATGGGGCAGATATCACTGCTCGAAAAATCCTACTGGCAGGACTTTGGTGGCCCACCGTGTTTGGAGATGCTGCAAAATGCATCAAACGATGCAAGGAATACCAGCAACAGCGAGAGCAACAATTCCACACAATAAGAACAGAATGCCACTAAATCCTATCGTGTCCTTACAACCATTGAAGAAGTAGGGCATCGATTTTGTGGGACCAATTATTCTAGCTACCTGACACACCTAGGCACAGTACATCATAATGGCCGTAGACTACTGCACAAAATGGGTCGAAGCTAGGGCCACCAGAAAAATCGATGCAAGGTCCACGGTAAAATTCCTTTACGAGTGTGTGAGCACTTACTTTGGGTGCCCTCTTGAGCTAGTGAGTGACAATGGTACATACTTCAATAAAGAAGTTATACAATTCGTGTTACAAGAATTCTTGTGTTAAGGGAACCCTACCCTAACATGTCGTGGAAAGTTGCCTATCCATCAAGCTCAAGCTAGGCTCAAGAGCTCCATCGTAGCCACTCGTCAATCACCACCATCCTCCCACACTTGTTGGTCACACCGAGGTGGTTGCTCTAATCCAACAGGTGTGATGCAAGCTCTCTCATGAAGATCATGTAGAATCTCCGCAAAAGAGAATCACATTGGTAGCCTAATCACTCAAGCAAGAGGGAGAGAGAGGAAGCAAGAGGGAACAAGTGATTAACACTAATCACTCCCTAACCCTAACCCTAAGCACACCACACATGCTAGATTAGAGTTGCAAGATAGAGGGAGAGAGAGAACACTCCACTTCTACTGCACAAATGGGAGAATAAGTTACAAACAAGAGAAATTGGCTTTTATAGTTCCAAGCCTTTTCCCACTAGGTCGCCCGAGAGTAAGTGACTTGGGGCATCCAAAACATAGTTACAAGGCTTTTCTCTATGGTTTAGCCAATTGACCAAGATCCTCTTGTCTGTCCATTGAAGGTCAATACTTGGGAGCATCTTTAGGTCATTTCTCTCATCAAATGATGGGATTTACAATATAGCACGAGCGCTCATTACATAACTGTGCAGACATAGTTGTCGTACGAATGTGTTAACCAATATGTGGTTAACATCTTGGTCACACACCGAAAATCCTCTCCCTACTACCCCCAAGCCAATGGCTAAGTAGAAAGCACAAATAAGATCCTATGTGCTATCTTGACCAAGACTAGAGAAGCAAGCCACAATGACTGTGAACAAAAGTTACTGACTCTGGGCCTATCGCATCGCATATAAAGTGGCCATAAACATCAACTTAACCTATGGCAGTAAAGTTGTTATGCCTATGGAATTCTTAGTGCCCATCTTAAGAGTGGTTGAACAACAAAAACTCACTGGTAAAATCCTTACGACTGGCTCTTTGAGCTCCAGAAGCTCAATGAAACACGTCTGAGAGCTATGTATGGAATGTTTGTAGAAAAACTAAGGCACAAATGGTTTGATGACTAGCTCAATGACAAGGAGATGAACAAGGGGGATATGGTCCTCCTCTACAACACTAAAACTCACAAAATGAAACTCGAATATAGAAGACTAGGACCTTTCCTAGTGACTGAAATAACCCCACAAAGCACAGAGCGCATCAAAACCATCGGTGTCGAGATGGCCAGTTATTTCAATGGTAGCAAACTAAGACGCTACTATGGCCCACTCACGCAAAACACCTTAAGGGCCATTCACCTCAAGAATCAGAAAAACATCAACACGAAGAGCTGAAAAAACAACACAACGCAAAGCCCAAGAATGGCAAGCAAAGCTTAGGGGCAAACAAGTCATAGTAAACATGGCCCAAGTAGTTTACCTAGAAGAAGAGGACTAAGAACTGAAATCTACGCGTTTGTGGTTAGGAATGACCACTCCGATGAGTTTCACACAAAAACTAGCACTTGTTGATATAGGTGCTAAACACAATTTAATGTCCTATGACACATGGCACTCTCTCGGAAGGCCAACCTTATTAAACACCCTAGCCACTGTCACTCTATTGTTGCTTTGCATTCACTGCAATGTTTAGGTGTTATTACAATTCTATTTCATATTGGGAATAACCCCTTGGAAGGCAAGTTTGATGTTATACATGCATGAATAATGCACGAATAGATCCTTCTGGGATGAGTTTGGATGGGACACAACCAGTATCAGATTGATTGGGATGCTAGGACGACAACATTACAATTAGCCTTAGGGCAAGTTAGAGTCCTTATGATAGATGAAGAGCCCAAGCCACCTAATTCCCCTCCACAAGGTGACCAGTCCCTTATTAAACACCCTAGCCACTATCACTACCAATGTTTAGGTGTTATTACAATTTTGTTTCATATTGGGAATAACCCAGTAGAAGGCAAGTTCTATGTTATGCGTGCATGAACAATGCACGAAGAGATCCTTTTGGGATGAGGATTGATGGGACACAACCAAGGAAGAGCCCAAGCCACTCAATTCCCCTTCACAAGGTGACCACTGCCTTTCACCAGAGCCACAATCACCCTACTTCCTGACCAACATAGAAGTATGCCACCCAAAAATAGGCATCTCCTCTGCCAACATACCCCATGTATTCCAAGAGCCTCATTCGCACACCAAGCTCTGCAGCAACTCAAACCTTGCCAACCGAGCCCACTAGCACTCTAACTCTACTAACACCACTAAGTGCCAATAGGCGCCACTCACCCCTATTGCACCCAACCCACTGATCCTCACTGTTGGGTGCCTACAAAGATTCCCATTGCCTAGGGTTATTTTATGAGGGCGTGACACCTCTATGGATTCCCCGAAGATCCAATCTCCCCCCTCAAACCTTGGCAAAACCTAAAGTTTCGGCAAACCCAAATGCTCCTATTCCTTGTCATATGGGCCAATTCTCATGGCGGCCTGATCGAATTCTCATGGCGGCCTCCAATCAGGCAACCACAAGCCCATAAAAATAGGGAGAACATCCGACAAAGACCCTCACCAACAACCGCAAAAAGAGGTCATCCCCCCCATGCACCTTATCCTCAACCTGCAAAACTACCTACATGTGGGTACCTAAACCTCTTCTCACTGCCCAAAAGTTCTATGAGGGTAATCGGCAAATTTGGCTACCGTGGCCCCACCGCTCTTCTCGAGCTCCCCACACTATAGTAATTTCAATGGAGGCCAAAGCGAGCCCCATCTGTTGCCACCACTACCATAAAGGGTAAGCAAAATTCTAGAAGGAAGCCGAGGCTACGCAGCCCCTGCCCACTATCTCCGCTAGTGATATCCCATCAACCTTGGCCACCCCACTTTCCCTTATCATCTGATGCACTCGTCGTACCCCTATTCAAAATCTTGCCTCTCTAACCCCTTCTCCTACAACAACTCCCTCCGATGAAGCACAAGAGCTTCACAATGAGTTGTCGACCTTGCCCAAACCTTATTGGACCCATCTTCTCATTGTTGCTAATTGGGAAAGGAGTCAGTAAAAAACCCGTAATTGGGTGCTGCCCATGTAGTCTTAGGGTACCAAACATGTTCACAAGGTGCCCAAAAAAATAAAAAAATCAAACACACCAAGTCCAAACATACGGCTATTCACTTCACAAATCCATGGCCATTCACTTCACAAAGCCAAGGTCGTTCACTTCACAAAGCCACACATGTTCATTCATCAAAGCCATGGCCATTCCTCCATAACGGAATGCCCGTTCATTCCTAAAAGCCATGGCTGTTTCCTTGTGAAGCCACGACCATTTACTCCGTCTTCGCAAAGCCACGGCCGTTCCCTCGTCAGAGCCATGGCCGTTCACTTCAGAAAGCCACGGCCATTCATTCATCGTCGTTCCTCCATAATAGAATGCCCATTCATTCCTAAAAGCCATAGTCGTTTACTCATGAAGCCACGACCGTTTACTGCGACTATGCAAAGCCACGGTCATTCAGCCACCATGACCGTTCACTTGTCCATCCACACTTGTTATTTTGAACCTGTGGCTGTACCTTCTCAAAGCCACACTTGTACCTTTATATAGCCATGGATGTATTCTTATGAAGCCTCGTTGTACTTTCCTTGAAAATCTATAAACAGGCCCACTCCCATGCATTTTACTCACTTTTCTTCTTGCCCTCTAGCCGAACTCTTGTCGTTTTCTCCCCCGATTTTTCTCAAATTCTTGCATGCTTTCTTGAGTGACAAAATATTACTTGCCTTGAGCTCATCATGCCTAATTGGCCCCTCACATTCCTCCTCACCACCTTGGTTGAATAGATTCAATCGATGCAACCTTTCCACCTTAGCCTGCGTCCACCAAGGAGTACATGTTACAAAGTGTAGAAAGGGGTGGATACTCACAAGCATTGGATGCCTTAGCTTGAAAAGATGCAGGGGGGAAGAGAGCTTGAGCTCTTGCAAGCGCGCACACACACTCACAAAACCCTAATAGAGAACACACAAGGTGAAAGGCTGAAAATTTTCTTCTTCTCTACTCAACACTCAACACACCATATACAAGATAAGAGTACACAATAATATGAAAGGCACTCAACCAAATACATACACGAGTTCTCTATAGTGTGAACCCGACTAAATGAGCTGGCGCTATAACTATGCCAGTCTCTAGAATGGCTGTCACACAGCCTGTCATCCCACTGGCCGCATATCACCCAAGATCTCACCAACCATGCCAGTGGTGTAAGTGTGGGGCCTATCCCCCAGGCAGGTCATCAGTGGCCACCGCCTCACTAGACGAGCTCGATATCTCAACACTCCCCCTCGAGCTCAACTCCATCTCATGTACACCAAGCGAAGCCCTGAATCTGCGGAGCTTCTCTATACCCAATGCTTTGGTGAAGATGTCAGCTACCTGATCCTCTGTGCTGACATAAACAAGGTCAAGGTCTCCTGCGAAGACCTTTTCTTTGACGAAGTGGTAGTGGACCTCTATGTGCTTCGTACGAGCATGAAAGACTGGGTTCCTGGCCAACTTTATACTGCTAATGTTGTCATAGAAAATGACAACTTGTCTATCCACTGATAGACCCAAATCTGCAAGTAGCTTTCTCAACCAAGCTACCTCACATGCTGCCATAGCAGCTCCTCTGTACTCGGCCTCTATACTCGATAGAGCAACCGTAGGCTGCTTCTTGCTGCTCCAAGGCACAGCAGCACTCCCCAAAGAAAACATGAATCCACTGGTAGATCGTCTATCTGAGATACTACAAGCCCAATCAGCATCTGTGTACCCATGTACACATATATCTGTCCCAGTCTCATAGAATAGTCCACAATGCAAAGTAGACTTCACATACCTCAGTATGCGTCTCACTGCATCCAAATGCGGTTTCCGTGGAACCTGCATAAACTGACTCACCAACCCAACAGCATAGCTCAAATCTGGTCTGGTGATCGTCATATAGATCAAGCTTCTTACTATGCGCCTATTCATAGTAGGGTCCTCCAGAATCTGCACTCAACTTGCCATTCTGATCCAATGGCACAGAAATAGGCTTACAGCCTGTCATACCATACTTGGACAACATGTCCAAGCCATACTGTCTCTGCAGTAATCCAATACCATGTGGTGACCTAATCACCTCAATGCCGAAGAAATATCTGAGCTCCCCCAGATCCTTCATCTCGAACTTCTGTCTAAGCAAGATCTTTACATCAAAGATCTCTGCATCATGGTCTCCCATAATGATCAAGTCATCTACATAGATGACAACAAGCACAACCCCTCTATCACCATGTCTCACATACAATGAGAAATCTGCATTGGCTACATGAAAGCCAATAATGACAAGATATTCAGAAATCTTGTCAGACCATGCTCTTGGTGCTTGCTTTAAGCCATACAAGGCTTTCTTCAACCTGCAAACATGCTCGGGGTGACCCACATCCTCATAACCAGGTGGCTGCAACATATACACCTCTTCTTGCAAATCCCCATGCAAGAATGCATTCTTTACATCCATCTGATGTAAAGACCATTGCTTTGACGCAGCCACTGCTATCACAACTCTCACCGTTGCCATCTTAGCAACTGGGCTGAAAGTTTCCTCATAATCAATCCCATATGTCTGCGCATATCCTTTGGCTACCAATCTAGCCTTGTACCTGTTTATGCTTCCATCACTGTTATGTTTAACTTTGTACACCCAGTTGCATCCAATGGCTTTCTTGCCTTCAGGCAATTGCACTAAATCCCAAGTTTCATTTCCATATAGTGCATCCATCTCCTCATCCATAGCTTTCTCCCAACACACATTTCCAACAGCCTCATCAATGCATGTGGGCTCAACAACCTACACAACCTTTGCCATATATGCATAGTGATGTGCCACATAACCATCATATGTAAATCTCTGCACAGGGTTCTTCACTCTCCCTGATCTTCGCAGCTTTTCATTCATGGCCTCCATGGCCTTCTTTACACCAGGTGTTCTCATAGCTGGGACCCAAGCTCCTCATCAAGGCTCATATCTGAGCCACTAGACTCTCCATCAACATGAGAATGCCCTGCAAAAATGTCAGGCATACCAAGGGGCTCAACCACTTTCTCTTTTCCTTTACGTGATGTACTAATCACATTTGCAGGGCTGGTATTATGACGCAGCCTACCATTCCATGGTCTATCAATAGACCCACTAGATGAGGACTCTCCTGGTCCACTCAAAGACTGTGATTGCTGACCTGCATTCTGTGCAACCACACTTCCACTCACATCAGCCCCAACAGCTTCTTTTTCAGCAGCATACCAGCTGCTCATCTCATCAAAGACAACATCCCTGCTTACCCTCAACTCACGTGTAGCAGGGTTATAACACCTGTATCCCTTTTGCTCAAGGGAATATCCAATAAACACACATTTTTCAGCTTTCGGATCCAGCTTAGTTCTCAGCTCATCTGGCACATGCACATATGCAATGCATCCAAAAACTTTCAGATGAGACAAATCTGGTTTTCTGCCAGTAAACCTCTCCTCTAGAGTTACATCATGTATGGCTGTAGTTGGAGTCCTGTTCATGATGTATACTGCTGTAGAAATAGCCTCAGCCCAATAGCAATGCGGCATATTCTTCTCTTCTATCAATGCTTACGCAATCTCAGCAATGTGCCTGTTTTTCCGCTCAGCAACTCCATTTTGCTGTGGAGTGTATCTGCATGTGAATTGTCTCCGAATACCATTCTTCTTCAAAAATTCAGAGAACTCATTGGAGAAGTACTCTCCCCCTCCATCTGACCTTAGGCACTTTACATATTTCCCTGTTTGCTTTTCAACCAAAACTCTAAAATTCTGAAAGTGAGTGAACACCTCACTCTTCTCCTTCATGAAATATACCCACACTTTCCTTGTGTGGTCATCAATGAAAGTCGCATAATACCTGCAGCCTCCCATAGATATGGTCTTCGTAGGACCCCATACATCTATAAATGCATAACATCTAGTGCATTTCTGCTCACATATCTGTTACGTGGAAACACATGCTTTGTTTGCTTCCCAAATTGGCATGCTTCACATATTTTCTACATACCTTCCACTTTAAATTTTGGCAGCCTTGTCACAATTCCTTTTGTCAGCATAGACTTCAATCTCTGCACATTTACATGTCCAATCCTTTTATGCCAAATGTCTGTGTCTGCAACAATTCTTGGACCATTTGCAAACATCGCAGCACTCATTTCAGGCATGTCTACATTCAACGTAAACATTCTGCCCACTCTGTTGCCTTTTGCAACCAACCTGCACTTGTCTTTGAAATCTTCAACATAACACCCATCAGGGTTAAACCGAACCTGCAAACCCTGCTCAATCATCTGGCCAACTGAAACCAGATTCTTTGTTATGTTCGGTACATGAAGTACATTTGCAAGGTACTTCACTTTGCCATCCTGCATAGACAATGGCACATCTCCAACGTGGGCAATTGGATGAGCAGTGTCATCCCCTGTTTCCACAAAACCTGGTCTTTTCGGGTTTTTCATCTCCTTGAACCACTCCCCATGACTCGTCATGTGGTTTGAAGCGCCTGAATCCACATACCATACATTATCTTTTTGTGCTGCATCAACATTTTCAGGCATGGCATTCACAACATGCTGCATAACAAACAACCTTTCATTATCCTCATTATTTCTACTTGAGGATGCATAGTTGTTTTGCTGCACTTTCCCATTTTGCATGTCAGCCTGCTTCTTATAACATTCTGACTGCACATGTCCAGGCTTACCACAATAATAGCATTCACGTGCATCATTATATTGCCTTTGCCAATTTCCACGGCCTCTTTGACTCCCCCTGCCTCTGAATTTACCTCTTCCACCTGCGTGTTGTTGTTGTTGTTGTTGATTCTGGGACTATTGTTGCTGCTGCCTGCTCTGCTGGCCATAATTCTGATTACCTGTTCAGCCACCTCCTTGACCGCGTCCACGGCCTCCTCTACCTCGTCCTCTTCCTGAACTTGTGTAGAAGGCCTGTTGCTCTGAACTGTTTTTGCTTTGTGAAGACTGTTGGTCTTCACCCAAGCTCTTCTCTTCGATAATCAGCATAGACACCAAATCTGTAAAGTTGGGAATGTTTTCCCGAGTCTGAATAGACGTCTTGAACGCCTTGTATTGTGGCCCGAGACCATGTAGACAGACTTCCATCTTGTCATCATCATCTACTGACACACCAATAGATGCAAGGGATTCCACAATACCCTTTATCTTCAGTGCATAGTCATTCACAGACATGCTCTTTTTCTCCACAGTATGAAGTTCATTCTTCAACTGTATCTTACATGCCTTGGTATTTGTTTCATAGAGCTTTACCAAGGTGTCCCATGCCTCCTTGGGGGACTTGGCATCCTGAATGTGCCCAATCATGGTGTCCTGTATACTAATGGAAAGCCAATACATTACTTTCCTGGCTCCTTGGTTCCAGTCTTTAAACTCTTTCACATCTGCAGCAGTCGGATTTATATCAGGTATCTCCGGTGCCTCTTCATGCTCACCTTCTATGTAGTCCCAATAGCCTTTTCCCATCAGGAAATTCGTCAACCTAAACCTCCAAGCATGGAAGTTATTCTTATCCAGCTTCTCAGCCACAATCTCACCTTCTATGTAGTCCCAATAGCCTTTTTCCATCAGGAAATTTGTCAACCTAAACCTCCAAGCATGGAAGTTATTCTTATCCAGCTTCTCAGCCACAATCTGTGTTATGCCATCATTAGACATCTTGCCAAATACACAATTTTACCAAAAATTGCACTCTGGTTTTTCTTGCACAACTGCTGTATTTTCTGCACAGCGGTACCGCAGTCCACTCAAATGTCACAACCAGTGACCTCAATGTGCATACATACACCCAATGGCAACTGTAGACCTCTTTGCAGCACCCACAGTGTGTGCACAGTCAATCTGTCTTCCTGCAATTCTTAAAACAGAGTTCTGCAGAGAATTGATGACTTACCCGCAGTGCTCGAATTCGCCTGCTTTCTGAAAAACGGAGGTCTAGACGCGCCCGAAACGCGTTTTCGGCCCTAATAATGTGGTCCGATAGGACAGTATAGTTGCCCTATAGCTTTACTCCCGCGAAGAAAGCTCCTCAATCAGTGATCGTTTGCCAGTGCCTCCCGTAGAGCTCCCGACAGGGTGTAGTCACCAACACAAGTAGGGAAGAGTAGTTGAAGCTCTTACCCTCGTACCGCTTCTTGTGGTTCTCTTGCTTGCAGCTCAGCCCTTAGCACACAAACCAGGCTCTGATACCATGAAAAGATGCAGGGGGGAAGAGAGCTTGAGCTCTTGCAAGCACACACACACACTCACAAAACCCTAATAGAGAACACACAAGGTGAGAGGCTGAAAATCTTCTTCTTCTCTACTCAACACTCAACACACCATATACAAGATAAGAGTACACAATAATATGAAAGGTACTCAACCAAATACATACACGGGTTCTCTATAGTGTGAACCCGACTAAATGAGCTGGCGCTATAACTATGCCAATCTCTAGAATGGCTGTCACACAGCCTGTCATCCCACTGGCCGCATATTACCCAAGATCTCACCAACCATGCCAGTGGTGTAAGTGTGGGGCCTATCCCCCAGGCAGGTCATCAGTGGCCACCACCTCACTAGACAAGCTCGATATCTCAACATAGCTCATGGTGGCAACCATGTCCATATATAGTACTATAGGAAGTGTGGTAGATGCGTATACACTACATAGACACGGCCACCGCCCACATATCAAGAACACGACCCACCACCCACCACTAATGATAGACCTAGTATCTATGGGAATATTCTAGGGAATATTTCTCATACCAGTGCCTAACCATCATCAATGGCCACACAATAATGGCCCCATCAACGTCTAAGTTGGGGTTCCCACCACCACTAAAGACATATGCACCATGGCTACTCCTCATAATGGGGACCTAGTAAATGTGCATTATACATCAAAGTGAGATACATGCTGAGAGGCAAGCATTGAGTGTATACTAACATCTTCTATCCTAGCAGTAGAGGAGTTGGTAAGAAATGTAAAACAACTCCTCATTCTAATCCTTTATGAAGCACACATGTATCAATGTTCATGTAGAGCAAAAAAATCCTTAAAAATTATAAGAATAGTAGAAATGCCAAAGTTAATTTGTATCATACATATTATATTTCAAAGGTAAAAAAAGATCTTACCAAATTGTCTCTACATTCATGTTGAAGCCAATTGCAAGACCTCTTTTGAACACCACATTCGCAGTGCAAACAATGCTAGAAGTACTCATGTTAGTTTTAGATATAGTGTTTGAAATAAATACTTCCATAGCATCCAATGATCTAACTCATGAGAAAGCCACATATAATTGTCCATGGCTAAATACATGTGTCACCAAGTATAACCCTAGAATTAATAGTGTTTGTCCTTGTGATTTATTGATGGCCATGGAAAAAGCAAGCTTCACGGGAAATTACCTTCATCTTATATCAAAAGGAAGCTACAAAGTACTTGGCATGAAAGCTATCCTAGGGATGAAAACTGTGTCCCCAATATTTGTACCTATAATTATTTCTACTCCTATAACCTTAATATGCAAGTGCTTGCATATTAATCTCATCCCATCCTTTTTGAGGATCCAAATTTTGGAACAAAATAGTAGGAGCATTTTTCTTCAAAACCAATCGACGTGAGGAGGATAATTGCCGCCTAGATTTAAGCTATTTAGATATTCTATTGCATATCAAAAGTTACCCTCACCAATACCAGACACAAAATCTACACTCAAGTATTCCTTGTTCTCTGTATGTATTACAATTATAGAAATGTCGTTAATAGCATTAACCTCAACATTTTAAGGTACAAGGATAGCATGCTCTTTTAAAAACTTGCATAATCTCCAACTCCCAAAAGCCCTGTGTATACCCATTATTTATCATTATTTGTGAATTCTCCTAGATGGGTTTAAATTGGGATACCTTTCTAAATTCAGGCAATATTAGCTTTTTTAACGCGTATGCTGGTGATTCCATACATGCATGAGAGTTTTTTGATGAGGAAAGCTCTACTGTAGCACACTAGTAAGATTCTATGGCACCATCTACTATACTATATCTTTTTGTATTTCTAATTTAGGGTTGTTGTATATGAGGCTTTTTTGTGGCTCTTATATAGTTTATAATGGCCTTCATATGTGAAACATTTGGGTTACCACATTTCAGTATAGCCCATTATATATGAGATCTTTTTGTGTGACCCCTATATAGCTTATAGGGACTTTTGTATGTAAAGAATTTCAAGTACCACATTTTCGTGTAGTTTTCAACTGTATTATTGTTTGTGTGGAATGTTCATTTAGTTTTCTAATCATCACTTTGGTCATTTGTAAAATTTTAAGTTTTAAGAGAGAGAGAGAGAGAGAGAGAGAGAGAGAGAGAGAGAGAGAGAGAGAGAGAGAGATTATAGGAGATAATGAACTTTTACAGGAGAGAGTGGATTACCTATTGAGTTAGACCTATTGTCTTGGTAGTTTCGCTACACTAGAGTGAACATTCTGCATAATTTGTTTGAGATTTGGTGTTGTAAGTCAAGTTGCAACCATTGATGTTCTAATACCCATCATTCACGTCCCAAAGTGTAAGACTTTGAGACATTGCCATTGGATGGTAAGGTGGTTGTGATATTGATGAAAAGAAGGTAGGGAGATGCATAGTTCAATTTTAAAAAGGACCATGAAGATGTGAGTTTAGGTGGAATCATGCCCAGTCCCTATGTTGAGATATCAAGCTCAACTAGTGCTATGGCGGACATTGATGACCCGCCTGGGTGATAGCTTCCACATCTACACCACTCGCATGGTTGGTGAGATTATGGATGATATGCGGCTAGTGGGATGACAAGCTGTGTGACAGCCATTTGGATTCCTAGAGACTGGCATAGTTATAGCGCCAGCTCATTTAGTTGGGTTCACATTATGGACTGACCCTTGTATATTGTAGTAGTTGAGTACTAACCCATATAGTGTGTACTCTTATCTTTATGTTATGTTGGTTGAGTAGAGAAGAAGAAGATAGAAGAAAATTCAGCTATCCATCTCTCTCTTGTGTCTTTTGCTCTCTCTTTGTTGTGTGTGTGTTTGCTTGCTAGGGTTTGAAGCTCTCCCTCTACCCCACATTCTCTTTATGGTATCAGAGCCTGGTTTGTGTGATATCTAAGGAGGCAAGCAAGAGGTAAGAACAAGCAAGGAAGGAAGCGGTAGTAAACGGGTAAGAGCTTCATCATCTCTTTCCCCTTCTTGGTTTAGATACAACACCCCCTCAGTAGCTCTGGGAGCTACACATCTCCGATTGAGGAGCTCTCTTTGCGGGAGCGGAGCTGCAAGGCAAGTAATTTGTCCTATTGGACGACGTTTTTTCAGCCAGATTTGCGTTTTGGGCATGTTGCGCCCCGTTTCGTCACTGCAGAGTATTTTGGCAATTTTTGAAAGTTATGGTAGAGAACTATTTCTGCTTGAAATACGCAGCGGTGCATTTTAGAAGTGCAGAGAGGGTTTGCACATGTATTGTTGATACCGGGTGTATGTACATGTATTCTGGTCACATTTGGTGACACACAGGCTATGCTGAAGTACCGTTGTACAACAGTAGTTATCGGAGATACCGTTGTATTACAGGTTGCATACAGAAGTTGTCAATTTGCAGGTTATTTAATTGCTGCAGGAAAACATGTCTGACCGAATTAATCAGATTGTTAGTGAGAAGCTGGATAAGAATAACTTTCATGCCTAGAAGTTCAAAATGACCAATTTCCTAATGGTGGGTAAAGGACTTTGGGATTATGTAGAAGGAGACAATGAGGAGTCTCCAAAGTTATCTGAGGAGAATGCCACTCCTGCAGATATAAAGGCATTCAAGGATTGGAATCATGGTGCAAGAAAAGTCATGTATTGTCTTTCAATCAGTGTCATAGACACTATGATAGGACACATACAGGATGCAAACACTCTAGCAGTTGCATGGCAGAATCTGGTTCAGATGTTCCACACTAACACAAAGGCAAGGAAGTTGCAGCTAAAGCAAGAGTTGCATACTATGGAAAAGAAAAGCATGTCCATCAATGAATATACCTTAAAGATCAAGGGAATTATTGAATCCCTTGGGTCTATCAATGTATTAGTGGAGGATGATGATTTGGTGAGTGTCTATTTGAATGGGCTTGGCAAAGAGTACAAGCCATTCAAGACCTCCATTGCAATTCTCCCAACTTTCAGGACTTGATATCTATGGTGATCATAGAAGAAAAGGCTTTAGGTGAGGATTCTTCACAAAGCAAGAACACATCGGAATAGGCCTTCTACTCTAATTCAGGTAGAGGCAGAGGTAGAGGCTGTGGTCGAGACCAAGGTGGTGGCCGACAAGGAAATCAGAATTATGGACAACAACAGTTCAATGATTCACAGTAGCAATCATACACACGTGGAAGAGGCCAGTCTAAAGGCAGGGGGAGCCAAAGAGGCCGAGGTGGTTGGCAAAGAAATCAAAATGCAAATAGCATAGAGTGCTATTACTGTGGCAAACCATGACACATGGCAAAGGACTACTACAACAAGTAGAATGACATTAAAAGTGGGAAATTGGAGAGCAAGGCAACTATGCATCATCTAGCAAACATGGAGGTGATGATGACAGAAGTGAGCAGCTATTTGTGATGTAGCACATGCTTAGTTCTATAACAGGGGATGTGTCAGGATCTCAAGATGTATGGTATGTGGATTCTCGCACCTCTAACCGCATGACCAATCATGCTGATGAGTGGTTTAGAGATATGTGGAAAATGAAAAAACCAGGTTATGTAGAAACAGGTGATGATACTACGCACCGCATTGCGCATGTTGGTAAAGTGCCACTGTCTATGCAGGATGGCAAAATGAAGTACTTGGGGCTGATGTACTTCATGTTCTAAATATTACAAAGAACCTGGTTTCTGTTGGACAGATGGTTGAGCAGGATCTACACCAAGTGAGGTTTAATCCTCAAGGATGTTTTGTGGAAGACTTCAAAAATAAGTATCGCTTGGTTTTTGCAAAGGGTAACATAAATTTCAAGATGTTTACTTTGGATGTAGACATGACTGACATAAAGGCATCCATGTTTACGCATGGAACAGGTGTCATTTTTACAAATATTGACATATGGAACAAGTGCATTGGTCATGTGAATGTATATCGACTGATGTCTATGCAGGCCCAAAATATTGTTGCAGGTTTGCCAAAGTTTAAGGTTGACGGTATGCATAAGGTATGTGAAGCATTGCCAACTTGGTAAGCAGGCCAAACATGCTTTCCCACTTGAAAATCATGTCAGTGCAATGCCATTGGATGTCATACATTCAGATGTACAGGGACCAACCAAGACCAATAATTGCAGGTTACAGGTACTATGTTACATTCATTGATTGACCACATTAGGAAAGTGTGGGTTTATTTCATGAAGGAGAAGAGGTGTTTGCTCACTTTCAGAGATTTAAAGCCTTGGTCGAGAAGGAAAAAGGCATGCAAATAAAATGCCTAAGATCAAATGGTGGGGGGAGAATATTTCTCTAATGAGTTCAGCGATTTTCTGAGAAAGTAGGGAATCAAGAGGCAGCTTATGTGCAGGTACACTCCGCAAGAGAATGGTGTTGCAGAAAGGAAAAACAAGCACATTGCAGAAGTGACACGTGCCTTGAAGGCTGAAAAGAATATGCTACCTTACTTTTGGGTAGAAGCAGTATCAACTGCTGTGTACATTATGAACATGACACTCACTGCAGCTGTTCATGGTATGACTCCTGAACAGAAGTTTACAGGCATACGATCGGATGTGTCTCACTTGAAAGTGTTTGGGTGTATTACATATGTACATGTTCTTGATGAAGTGAGAACAAAGTTGGATCCACAGGCAGAGAAATGCATCTTCATTGGTTATGCTATGGAGCAAAAAGGTTATAGATGCTATAACCCTACCACTATTATGTTATGCTAGTTGAGTAGAGAAGAAGAAGATAGAAGAAAATTTAGCTATCTATCTATCTCTTGTGTCTTGCTCTCTCTTGTGTGTGTGTGTGTGTGTTTGCTTGCTAGGTTTTGAAGCTCTCCCTCTCCCTCACATTCCCTTTACCCTACTCGTCGAAGATAGGTGGGACTCTATAAACATGCATATTTAGTTAATTTTTGAAGTTGTGGCCTTCAATTAAGGTTTAGCACAGGTCTTCAAATTTGAGCCTTGAGAATTTGAGAGAGAGCAGGGAGGGGTGCTAGGGTTCATGAGCTCTTATCTTTAGAAGACCAATAGGTGTCCATGGAAAAAATGGGAAAAGCTGAGAAGCATCCCAGTTATAGATGTGTTAACCCATGGCGGACATTGCGACATACTATATTTTACGTCATTAATTTAAATATTCTGAGTCATGGGCCGGGCTTGTCGGCACCATATGTTAAGGATGAAGGGATTGGGTGATCGCCGATGAGAGGCACACCTTGGATATCAGTAGGATAAGGGTTAGGGTCGGCCGGCCATGTATGGGCGCCCAAGTGTGAACGGCCAAGTCACCTATATGAGTCAAATGTAACCCTAAAATCCTCATTCTCATGTGTTGTGAATACAAGAGTGCTCTTGCCTTATCTCTTTGGTTTCCTTCTCCTGCGTTTGTGAGAGAGAGAGAGAGTGAGTGAGAGAGCGATCGAGCACTGTGTAGCGGCACGGCGGCGGCGGAGAGGCGGTAGAGCGGCGACGGCGGCTCCTCCTTCACGGCTGCGACGCGGGAATCCTTCAAGGCGGCAGTTAAGCGGTGAGTGACACACCTTTTGCATTCTGTTTTGAGCTTGCCTTCCTGGTTGTATGCTTGCAGCCATTCGTGGCTCGCATACGGTGTCCGGCAAGTCCCCAGCTACGACCTGTGCGGCAAAAGCGCACATTTTTGGCGCCGCTGCCGGGGAGTTGCCCTGCACCAAGCTCCAGTTTGCAGCTCGGCTGCTGCGTGAAGTTTAATCTACACTATAGGAAAGGCGTCTGTGTTGCTGTTGAGGTGTTTCTGTGGTTTTCAATCTCTGTTTCTGCAATTTGTCTTCTGTATTCCTGTTTCTTTTGTTATATTTTCGCTCCGCGTGTGGGCGTACGTTCTGTTATCTGGTTTCTGCGTGTGAGAGGGATTTCTGAATCCCCAGATCTGTGCTGTGTGTGCGAACTGCGACGCGGCCAAGGTTGAACCGTAAGGAAACCCTAGAAAACTTATCCCACAAAAAAAAAAACAGAAAATAAAAAATAAGAAAATTATAAAAAAGAAAAAAGAAAAAATTAAATTTTATTTTCAAAGAAAGAACCAAACGTGTGGAGAGGAAAGCTTTTCTAATTGGAGAAAAAATTTTTGAAAAGAAAGAACCCCAATTGACCCACGACCCACGACCCACGACCCCGGTCTCGGTCTCGGTCTCGGTCTTTTGATATATATATATAGGAGAGTGAGCCTCCATAGCTTTCTCTCAAGTGAGAGCTTATGGGAAGTCGTGCCCTATATGTAGCCCACTCCCCAAGGAGTAAAGTGAGCATGTGGGATAAAGCCCTCACCCTTTCCTCCACAAGCAAATAGGCTTTTGCCCCTTTCCCCCAAAGGAAACGGACTGTTTTGAGGACTACAAGAGCTCTGGATAGGCAAACACGGTGCTGTAAAGCACACTAAGACCCTTTAAACGATACGCTCGTTTCGAGCTATCACACGCCCTAGTCCAAGTTCGACCGTAAGTAAGGGGGTCAAAAACGGGTTAAAAACAACACAAAAACAAGTAAAAACGGGGTGCGAAACACCTAAGAAACTACTTGTGTGAGTTTCAAGGGTAGTTACCAACGCACGTAGGGTACCCACGTCACATGCATCTACGCTCTGGTCGGGTGCTAGAGCCTGAACCGCTAGAAAGCGTTTCAGTCTACGCAGGCTCACACCATCCCTCCACGTTGGCATCTTGGCCTTCGGCTGGAACCCAAGGGAGTGCAACCCAAGATCCACGAATAGTGGATAGTGACTCGTCCTCTAACTCAGAAGCCATGGAAGGACACCCTACCAAGAACCCTGAGGAGACAAGCCAAAACATGCCAGTGTGGGCCCCACAACCCGGATCTAGCATGTTTAGTCGTCTAATAGAGACCTTTAGTAGAGCTACATGCTCTGAACATGCGACAAGCGAAGTAAATGAGGAAGGAGGGGTAGTAGATTCGCCATTCACATCTTATGTAGACCCTACCCTCCCAAAGAGTGTCCATGTGGATATTCTACCCACTTCGTCGCTTGATACTTCCCTTGATAGGACAAGATGCTGGTCACAACCACAAAGGTCATTTCCAAATCCATCATCTTATGGGATTAATCAGCATGGAAATGTTGAAATTGAGGTGGGAATTTCCAATGGGAACACTCAAAGTATAAAGACAACACTTCAAGAGAGAACCCAAAAGATGTATCTCATGTTGAATCACCATTGTCAAAGCCCTATGGAAAGGAAGAAAAGCATAGGCAAGATTTGATGGAGTCAAATCTTGCCTATGCTGTATCTCATGTTGAATCACCATTGTCAAAGCCCTATGGAAAGGAAGAAAAGCATAGGCAAGATTTGATGGAGTCAAAACAAAAGGAAATAGCCATAATTTCCCATGAAGATAACAAAGGTAGGTATGCACAGCTATATGATGAGGTCACACACTCCAAGTTACCAAAGTCCTTGACAAAGGACGAATTTGTGGATCGTATGATTTCTACTTCTATTGGAAGCTTATGGTTCAAGCATGGTGAATCATTTGTAGAAGCTTTGCTCTCTTTTGATGGGGGAGTAGTCACTTGTATACAGCTCAAGGAATGGATTCGCAATTGGGATGCCTACTTTTTGTGCATTTCCATGATGCAAAGAGGGAGACAAAGTGAAGCAAGTGACATGAAAATTTGGAGGCAAAGCTAGACAATGGTGGCTGCAAGTAATGCATGAGTACAAATGGGATTGGGAAAATTTAGCCTATGAGGTGGTACAAAACTTTGTGGCTACTCAAGAGCAATCGAGATTTAGGAAAAAATGCATGTCATTATTACATGTGGATTCATTGCCTAAGTATGCTAAGGAATATTGGTATCTTTCCTTCTTTGTGCCTAACATTGAGGAGAAGGCGATCATAGGTGGATTTGTGCAATTAGGCAAGGACTTCATCCAAGTGGTCCAATGCATCATGGATATTGACAATGACATTGCTCTTAATGAGATCATGTTGTTAGTAGAGCTCTTCGACAAGCCTACCCCGTCTTTACATGGGCTTTCTACTAGGAGTTCACTTTAGTCCACATCTCTTATTGGAAGCCATTGCTATGGGGACACTTCAAGTGATGAAGGCGTGTTCATGATTTATGTTAAGTGGCTTCAATGCATGTATGTATGGCTGAAAATGAACCAGTACAGCCATGAAGATGCAAGTGTTGATGGGAAAGATGAAGAGCAAACGCATGGATCTCTTATTGGGGAGAATTGTATGGATAAAGATGAATGCAATGAGACTCTACTTGATGAAGGAGATAGCTCTTACGAAGATCTTCATGATGTTGCATTGCACGAGGGATTTGTGGCTGCCAACCATGAAGATGTGGCATATGATGTGGATTCACAAAATGATGGTGTGGATGAAAGCAATAATGTGGTTGATTATGATCCTTATGATGACATTTATGAGGAAAATGCTTTGGGTAATGATGATGATGATGATGCTTTGGTTTATGGAAGTGATTCATGGGTGGACTTTGATGGTGGATCATTGGTTGGTGATGATACTTCCAACCATGATGTTTCATACCCATTTGATCCTAGTGTACATTGATTATGATCCTTATGATGACATTTATGAGGAAAATGCTTTGGGTAATGATGATGATGATGATGATTTGGTTTATGGAAGTGATTCATGGGTGGACTTTGATGGTGGATCATTGGTTGGTGATGACACTTCCAACCATGATGTTTCATACCCATTTGATCCTAGTGTACATGGAAAGATGCTTGATGTGGATTCATTTCCATATGATCCGGGTGGATAGCTTGCATTGCCACTTGAAGCAGATGGATTTCCATATGACCTAGGTGGATACTATGCATTGTCATTTGAAGCGGATGGGTTTCCTTTTGAATTAGGAATTTTTGGAAGTCAACCTTATTGATGGGGAATTGGTGTGGGTCACCTATTATCTTATGCTTGAGTCTTCATGAAATAAGTACAGCTGTATGGTGTCTTTGGACAGCTATATGCATGGAATGGGATGATGGCATGAAAGGTGTCATTGCTGCAAATTTACTGTATGGACAGCCATGGTCATTGGTATACTTCACCACTCATCAATCAATGCTCAACAAGACTCCGTGGGCTTATGGATATCATAGAGAGTAGTTCATATGTACATCTAATAAGTGGACAGCTCTATGTGGAGTTGTTTCGTGTGAGGCACTTTTGGAGTTATAACAAATGTACTTCCACATTCATGAGGGAATTAGATACCCCACAGCCCATACATTACTCCATACATGGTTTCGAGGACGAAACCTTTGGGTGGGGATGGTTTGTAATGAAGGGGGCTTGGAATTAGACTCAAAGAGAGCCCATGGGCATAGATATGGCCGGGCAAGTATGGAGGCCCAACATTAATGAATGTGAAAAGGTGGGCAAGTATATAAGTGAATATTGTAACTAGGGGCATATAAGACACTTTTACTAATGAAATCATACTTCTTGGAGCTCTATACTTCTATGGCTATGGTGGTACTCCCTTGAGTGCATGCTCCATTATGAGTGCAATCTTTCTCTCTTTCTTTTCTCCATCATTACATTATATACATTTGGCCCTTATTCACACTTGGGCACCCAAAACTTACTTAACTAGGCCTTGGGTGGCCAATATCGCATAATGTACAACTTTTATAGTGCCGTTTCATGACACTTATTAATGTCCTCAATTGGAGGATCATGTTTGTTAATCCAAAATGGGATTAACATCCCCCCTTCCTAATGTAGGTTGTGAACCTGTTACCGAGGTCTAAAGAGCTGGTCACCGACCTCATGTTGGTAGAAATTTCTTCTTGACTGGAGCTTTCTAAGTGTGCATCAGAATGTTGAGTGGGATCACCAAAATCCTGTATCCACCATGTCTTTGAATGTTACATGCATGTAGCTCAAAAGACATCTTAGACGGTGGTAGTAGAGCATCATGCCCCTGTCAGATGGTCCTTGGTTCATGTCGAACTTCAATTTTTCAGCTTCATAGCCATCGTAGGGCTCCTTGGGTTGATCAATCAGCACCACCAGCAATTTTAAAAATCTAATGCTAGCCATAATTGCTGGGTCTGGAATTCTTCACCCATGCCCGTATCCATGTAAGCATTTGCTGTATTTACTCATGTATGTTTGTAAATGTTGCTGGCATGCAGATTGGGAAGTTGTAGCAAACATGTGAGTCATGCTTTTTGGCTTCCTAAAACTCCAGCAGCGTCCATCTTCTCTTAACTGGGATGTATAAAGAATCAACCCGCTGTGTGTGGCACGCCCATAGAGACCTGGCTGTATTCTCGAATTGTTAGGTACTCCTTCTGCTAGTTTGGTTGTATGCCAAAATCTTCCAATTTGGGTTGCCCTTCATCGGTGACTATAGTGGCATAGCCGCCTCTTGTGTGTACAAGGTGTGCCTTCCTCCACTTGTTGCGGAAGCAGTAGCTGATCATGAATGTAACGATCCTTATTTCCAAAAGGTTAGCTAACTGGGGGTTTGCCAACTGTGTGTGCTTTGCCACATTTGCCCATAATGTGCCCTCTCCAGCCAAAGGAATTAATTCTTCTAAATCAGTGCGTGGAGCTTGGAGAGGGTATGGCACATTGTGCTATTTTGTTGTGGTGATCTCAGAGTAAGCTTCTGGCATGATTCGTCTAGTTGGCTCAAATGGAATGATCTGCATGAAGACCTTGAACATTAATTTTGGCTTCAAAATAGGGTTGCCAGCGCGAATAAAACCCTCGTACTCTGCACCTGACAAAGATTCCAAAATGGTGTCATCAGTGAAGGCCTCAATATTATCCTGTGGAATAGGATTTCATACCTCTTGAGAGTGTCGTTTTTGTGGAGATGGGTGAGATGCCAGTATCTCCTTGGGGGGGCGAGAGGGTTAGTGGGAAAATCTATTTGTGGAGGCTAGAGACATTAGAATAGATAAAGTTGATTTTGAAGATGAGGAAGAGGATTCTTCTTGACCCTGACCTGTGCTAGGGGGTGGGTGGCTAGGCTTGTGAGACTTTATAAATTCTTGTAAGTCTGGGATGGAAAAATCTGTGGGGGCTAGTTGAGGAAAGAGATGAATGCCCAGAGGTGAGAGGGAAAAATGAGTGGAAGAGTAGGAATGAGAAAGCACCCTCAGTTTAAATGATGAAATCATTCATCACATCACAGGGATACAATGGGCGAAAGATGCATGGGATAAACTCAATAAATTATTTGGCACTCAAGCAAAAAATTCAAAGATAAATCTGTTAATGCAATTCTACAAGCTGGATATGAAGGAAAGTGAACCTTTAATCACACACTTAAACAAAAGTTCAAATGATCTCAAATCCTTTCAAGGCCATCAATAGCAATTAGTCTAGTAGAGGATTAAGCCAAGAAACACAAGATTTGACCAAACATTGAATGCTTAATCTCTGTTTTACCAGTCATATGCAGAATTGATGAAGAGCTTGGATCTCACTGTAGACTTGATCAAATCAAAAAATGTCTTCCCCAGCTTGTAGTGCACCCTTGAAAACCCTTAGGGCCAAGAGGAATTAGACCCATTGTATTTGTGGAAGACAAGACCTCCATTTTCTTTAGAAAAAGAGGTGCTGAAAAAAACATGAATTTTTGTAGCTTCTCTTGGCGGTTTCGCGATTCGTCTTGACTGGCTTATGTGTGGAGAGTGTAGCTATGTTTGGCTAAAAGGATTTGGGCCAATTTTATGTGTGAAGGAAGAGAGAGCTCCTCCACCAGCTGGGGGTACAGAGGCTACTTGAAAAAGAGGTTAAAAAACTTAATTATCTACTAATCCTAATTAGCTAAGTGATTAGCAAGATAATGGGCTCATAAACTTGATGGATTCTAGGCTAGGCTTTGATACCATGTTAAATTTACAGCAATGTGATGAGCTATGGTGGATCAAATGCTAGAATCAACATCATTAACAAAGAGATTAGATAATAATTAAGATGTGATTAGTGAGCAATTAACTGATAGCTTAATGTAGACATGGATAAATTAGGCCAATGCCTCAATTTATAGGGTTTACATCCAAGCATCTAATCCCACTGATTTCTCCTTATTCACTCCACCTCTTTTGCTTACTTCTCACCTTTTCACAGCTTCTCTCACATTTATAGATTCTCTTTACAGCCTCTTGCTAAGGGCTTGTTCCCGCACACACCCTATTCACTTGTATATTTCAACATCTGCCAGAGCTGATTCTTTGAGTGGGGATAGATCCGTAAATATTAGTTAAGTCAGGCTTGTCGAAGGAGTAACTTGTTTTGCAGGGGATCCTGTGTGGCTTGGCTGATAGTGGTCTCTTGCAATGCCTCTTGGTATGTTCGGATTTCCTAGGCCACTTCCGCCTCTAATCTTTGCGATTCACCACAACTATATCTAGAATTACTCCCCTCATCTTCTTATCTGTCTTCTTCTTTCTCATGTTCTTGATTTCTTTCATGATTGCCTGGGTCTCCATCAAGATAGCTTGCCCCTCTTGCATATCTTCAGCTGTTAGTGTTGGTTATTCTGGCAGCAGTGCTAGTTTTGCAAGTGCTCCGTTAGTTCAGGCTTTGGGAGAGGCCTTTTTGCTACGTGATTTAGAACTTGTGTAAGTAGGTATGGGTTACAAATTTTGGATTGGTGGGTAGTTCTCCATCTCTCTATGGGCATAGTAGGCCCAGTCCTCCTCTTTCTCTTTGCAATATCTGTCCATGGGCTTCACCTACATCATTAATGACATGGCCCTGTAAGATTTTTTCGGGGCTTCATCACAGATGTTTTCATACTCGGCCCCATTTGAGTTGTAAGAACTTTTCTTGAGCATTGCGTCCAGAGGCATTTTGTCGATGGCGTGGGCGTGGACCTTGACTGCGGGTGGGAGTTGCAGAGAGCATCCCATATGAGCTCTTCTATGATGAGGAGTTTCTCTGTATAGTGCCATCAACCTTGGTGATAGTTCCTCTTTCGGAGCCCTTGTCGTAGGTCTTGAGGTATTCGGCGCAAAGTTCTGTGTCGATACTTCTTGGGAGTAGTAGTGCCATTTTCCCCAAGCCAACCTTGTCTAGCTTCGTTTTGACTTCGGCCTCTTCCAAAATTTGGAGGCATTCTAGGCTGTGGTAATGTAGGGCTACCTTTCCATGGGCCGTGAGGGCTTCCTTGTTGATGATGGCCCCATGGAAGGCCTGGGCATAAGGGCCCAAAAAGTTCAACTTCAGGACCCACAAGCACTGGCCTCTTTTTGACTTGTTGGGGATCTAGTGGTGTTGGCTTAAGTTACAGGGTCTTGAGAGCTTCTGACTCTGAGGCGCTGACATCTGTACATGAACAGCACATCAGTCTTTCGACTGGTGGGGTTGATACCATCTTTTTTTTTGTTGTAAATGGGTAATCGATTAGTTGAATTGAGGAGTGTGTTCATGTAGGAGCAATCATAGGCTGTGTTAATAGACATGTGAAGGTTGTGGCGTGAAGGTGCAGGGTTAGAGTGGTTTCGTGAACCTGTAGGCCGTGAAGTTAGGTTCCGTGAAACAGTGAGGTTCCATGAACTGGTTAGGTTTCATGAAACTACAGGCCATGAAGTTAGGTTCCATGAAACAGTGAGGTTAGGTTTCGTGAAATCGCAGGTTCTGTGAAACAGTGAGGTTTTGTGAACCATTGAGGTTTCGTGAACTGGTTAGGTTTCATAAAATGGTTAGGTTTTGTGAAACACTGAGGTTCCGTGAAATAGTGAGGTTCCATGAACCGTTGAGGTTTCGTGAATTGGTTAGGTTTCATGAAACTGTCGGTGCCGTGAATCGGTTAGGTTTCGTGAAACTGCAGGTTCACAAACTTGAGGTTCCATGAAACCACAGGGTGATAATATCGTGAATCTTTAGTGAAGGTGCCATTTGTTATATGAGGGTTTTCATTTTTGCTTTCATTGTTAAGATGCATGCGAGGATACCATGAAGAAAATTTTTAGAATAAATATGATGTATGTACAATAAGCATTGCCGAACGACAAGATTTTAATCAATCATGAAGATCAAAAAATACAAGAAGATAAAGAAAACAAAAGGCAAAGGATCAAACTCCCACCTCGATATAGTCGATTAAGCCCAAAATCTGGGATGGAAGATGCACGTCAATCAAGAGCGGGAAAAACGACGTGCAATCGGAAAGCAAAGGTCACACGATGCGAAATGAGGAAAGAGGAAATAAATTTGATTTTATAATGTAGCCGTCGGACAGGGCGTCTATCTTAATGAAGAAAACCATGTGGCATTGCTTGATTGGCTCATGAGAAATGACCGTTTCACGGTGTGAACCTTTTTGAATCATGAATGCATAAGATCGATACCTTCTCATTATTTTTCTTCATGCTCAAGCAGTCAAACATGCACATAATGAGTGAATGATACCCTGCTTACCTTGTACCCATTGTGCAACCATTGGACACCCTTCTGTTTTACTGCCACACGAGAACCAAGGAGTCACCACATAGTAATTGTTTAGCTTTGGCCTCCCTGGCCTTAGCTTCTTCTTGAGCTTGTTGGATTTTTTCCTTTTTTGCGAGATGTTTCTGTTGTTTTAAGAGATGTTCTTGCAAGAGCATCTCTTGGATCAGTGGTTGAAAATAATTTTTTAATTTACTTCCATTGACGTAACTCTCCATCTGTATGTCATCAATTGTCTCAATTTGAACATAACCCTGAAGCGTGATCTCAGATACTCAAAATGGTCTTAGGTCTCAGTATTTGAGTTTCTTTTTCATGGTGCTTCCTACACCATACATGAGGACAAGGTCCCCCGTTTCCAGTTCTTTTTGTTTTGGATTTTTGTCGAACCAATGTTTCCTGCGTAGTTTTTTGACCATGAGTCCATGTGATGCTATTAGCCTGGTCTCATTAAGCTTCTCTAAGTCAATTATCCTTTCAGCTAATACATTCTCTGTCAGCCATTCTTGTACTGCAATCCTTAAGCTTGGGACTAGGTATTCCATAGGCATAATTGCTTCAACGCCATAAGTTAGATAGAAGGGAGTGTACCCCATCGCTCGCTACCTTATACAATGTTCGATATGCCCATAGGGCTGCTGTGAGCTTATGTTCCCAGTTTGTTCGAATTGCTTCCAAGGTTTTTGTCAAGATAGTACACAAAATTTTGTTTGTACTCTCTACTTGACCATTGGCCCTGTGGATAATTTTTGATGATTTCTGGTGGACCACTAAGAATCCCGTAAGTAAATGATCAATCACCTCATTAATACTAAATGTGAGCCATGATCACTGACTAATTTTAATGGGCAGTCGAACCTCGAGATAATTTACTCGTATAAGAATTTTGCTATTGTTCATGCATCAACTCTCTTTGAGGCTCTGGATTTTGCCCATCTTGTGAAATAGTTCGTGGCCATGATCACGTATTAGGCTTGCGACAATGGATGTGCCACTGGAATAATAAGTCCAATAAAATCTACTCCCCATTTCTCGAATGGTTGTCTTACAATAATAGGGGTGAGCGGCATCTTGTCCTTTTGTTGTGGGATAGTGAAACGCTGACATTCTTCGCACCTTTTGAAAAATTCTATGCTTCTCCGAATAATGTAGGCCACCATAGTCCTGCTTGAAGCACTTTTCGAGCTGTGATCTCTCCAGCAAAATGCCCGCCTGCTATCCCAGAATGAGCTTCATCCAATATTATGACGAAATCATCTTCTCTAACGCATCTTCTTAGCACATTATCTTTTCCTAGCTTATATAGTTCTCCCGCAATCAGTTGATAAGGTGCAGCAAGCTTGATAAGCCATTGCATTATCTTTGTTCACAGGTATTTCCTGCGGAAGACCATGAGCTAGATAATCTGAGACTTTCTTCTCGCTCCATTCGGGTACCATGTCTAACTTGAACAAACAAGCATCAGGGAGATCATCATCAACACCAATTTGCTGGTTCCCCATTTGGAATTCTTGACATATGATCGGCTAACACATGCTGTGTTTCTTTTCTTACTGTGACTGTAAAGTTAAATTCTAACAATAATAGCAACCATCGTGTGATTCTCCTCGTGGTGCAAGGCTTATTCACTAGGTAAAATAAGGCTTGATGGCCCACGAATAATACGAATTTGTTGGCCAAGAGGTAATGTCGATATTTCTTGATGACATAAACCATGGCTAATCCTTCCCTCTCTGTGGTGGTGCAGTTCACCTCGGCATCATTTAACTGACGACTAGCGAAGCAGACTGGATAGTCCAATTTGAACTCACTAGGCTGGGCTAGTACGCAACCAATAGCAAAATTTGATGCATCAATATGCACATAAAATATGAGATTCCAATTGGGGGGTCATAGAATTGGCGCGCTAGCCAATGCTTGCTTCAGTTGATCATATGCTTCTTGGCATTCCTCAATCCATTCAAAGACAATGAGGAGCTTGTACAATGGTCTGGCTATTTCAGCAGCATAGAAAATTATGAAGCGGTGATAATACCCCACATGGCCCATAAATCTTTGCACACCTTTGTAATTGGTGGGTGGTGGTAGTCCCAATATCAGCTTGACCTTGCTATCATCCATGATATACCATTCTTTGAGACAATGTGTCCCAATATCACACCATGTTTGACCCAAAATTGACACTTTAAAGGGTTCAAGGATATACGATATAATCGACATCGCTCAAACCCTTTCCTCAAGCAGGCCAGATGGTCTGCCCATCGAGAGTGTGCACACAAATCATCAATGAATACCTCCAACCACTTCTGTAAGTAGTCCTTGAAGGCTATGCACATCAACTATTGAAATGTTGCTGGGGCATTGGTGAGGCCGAAGGGCATAACCTTGTATGCAAATGTCCCCAACATTGTATTGAAAGCTGTCTTATGCTGGTCCTTTGATGCTATGGACACCTGATTGTAACTAGAGAATCCATCCAAGAAGCTGTAAGCTTCTTCCCCAGCCACTCTTTACAAAACATGTTCCATATACGGCAATGGATAATGGTCTTTCCTAGTTGCTGTGTTGACCTTTTTAAGATCAACACATACCCTAAGTTTTCCATTCTTTTTTGACACTATTATGATTGGTGCGACAACCAATCCGTATGTTCGACTTCATAGATGAAATCCACAGCAATGAGCTTGTCTATTTCCTCCTTTACGATTGCGCATACTTAGGATTCATCTGGTATGGTTTCTTCTTGGTTGGTCTCGACCATTCCATGATTGGAAGGGTATGTTGTACTACCTCAGGTGTGGTACCCCCTTGATCTCCTTGTGATCCCAAGTGAAACAGTCCTTAAATTCCTTAAGGAGAGCGACGAGCTCATCTTCTTGAATTGAAGTCAAGTCCTTAGCAATGTATACGGGTCAAGCTTCCTCCTGTGGTCCCACAATATCCACTTCCTTGACTTTTGTCGAGCCATCATATGATGTGGACAGTCCATCCTCCTTAACCCTTGTTGTCGTCAGTCGGACCACTTTATGTTCGTCTCAACAGTATAGGTTTTGAAGTGGTCGGGTACTAAGAGCAAGTCTGGTTTGTCCTCATTTTCACTTTTGGTTTTAGTCATGATCTTTCTAGCCTCACATTCTGCTTCTGCCAAGGCTTTATTACATTTTTGGCACCCAGCTTTTGTAAGCTTGGGTGTTTCTAGGTCTTGGAGGGTGACTTTCTCCTCGTGTCTTCCCTCCAGCGATATCTTACTCAACTCCTCACCCCAATCCTTAGAGAACTCATCGTGTACCTTAGTGGCCTCAAGGTATCTTAGCCATTGGGCATCCGTGGGTTTTCTTTGTAATAGAGCATTTTGTCGGGAAATATATCATTTTTGTTTTTGCCACCTTATGAGGCATTGAGCATTGGTGTACAACCTTGTGCTATGGTCCCTTCTATACTCGATGTCTCCTCTTTTGATGCTTCATCAATGGTTTGCCAATTAACCATACAGATAGAGGTTGTGGGGACGGTTCTAGATTCCACATACTGGGTCCCCTTGGGTTACATCACACCCATGGTAGCCAACACATGCATCCAATTTTCATTGAAGTTTGCAGGAGGAAGTGACGCATACATTTCCATTTCCTCTTCTTCCTTGGGACTTCCCACTGAGGGCTGGCATATTTGTACAGAGGTGGTCCATTCCATAGTGACTAAATCATTACCAAACAATTGCCCTTCCATGGGGTGTGCTTTACATGTTCTCAGATCAATCTTTAAATTTTGCAAATCCCTACATACATACACGTGATCTAAGACCCAATCATGCACCAATTTGGACTCCCTCATGAAGGGTCTTCCCAATATTATCTCATCTGAATCAGGTTGGCGCAGGAAGTCCATGACCACAAATGTATGATGGTAGAGAAACGTAAATAGTTTGAATTTCACATTCTCCAGTCTAATGGGCCTCGAAGATGTTGTTATGGCTCACCCTAACCCTCCTTGAAACACATCCAAAAAGAGACTACCTTGAAAGATCCCCACCCCCCCACGCAACGAAATCGAGGGTGCTAGAGCAGAAGTAGCACTTCTTGCGCAGCAGGGCAGAGCCTCTCACTCAGGGCCTTGCCCACCACAGATATCCAGACAAGAGACTAATCCCTCGGTTCTTTCAAAAGTGAACTCAGAAAAACTTCCCTTGCCCAGAAAGCACGGGCGATTCCTCTAGGATATTTTTATTCTAACGTAGTCAAGAGCCTTAACTAACCAAACTGATCCGACCGAACTTGTAAGTCACATGATCATATCAAGGAAAAGACTCGCACTTGGATCATAGAGACCAACGCTTTTTTCCTCATCGAGAGGCACAGTCGTTGATTCTTTTCCATAGAACAAAGACTATGTGGGATTTACTTCATCTATCGTACCATACTAAAATTGAGTCTCATTTTAGGGATCCATCAGTCCCAGCCTAACCCCACCAATCCCATGGGTTAGCCAACTGCCCAACCACTGTAGTGATAGGATCCATTTAGGAATTTGGTTATGTTTTGTCCCGGGTACCAGGGAAAAGAGTTCCTAGGCCCCCTAGTAGCCGGTGCTTCAAGCAAACTTCAAGATAGTCACACCACTTATATTACACACCCAATATAAAATTGCCTGTTTTACAGATTCAGCTATCTTTAAAATAATCTTTTAATGAAACCATAGTATCATTGATCATAATCCTCCAAAATATCCAAGTTGAATTCTAATTTCCAATCAATCTTTCATCGGTGTACCTATGGCATCATTGGCAACTAGAACGCTCACCACCTGTTCACACCACTTACACACCCAATATGAAATTGCCCGTTTCACAGATTCAGCTATCTTTAAAACAATCTTTTAATGAAACCATAGTATCATTGATCATAATCCTCCAAAATATCTAGGTTGAATTCTAATTTCCAATCAATCTGTCATCGGTGTATCTATGGCATCATTGGCAACTAGAACCCTCACCACCTGCTCACTCAGTACCTGGAAATATATTCACTTATAAAAATCTAGATGGACTCTTCGTTGTTGAAGATCAGCAAGATCAACCAACATATCCATATAAAAGAGCCATGGACTCATCCGTTGAGGACCACCAAGGTCAATCAACCAGATCCATGCCTGAGTTCAGAAAACAACTCTAACACCTTGTTCCATTTTCTTCCTCGATGCACGCGTGGGTATCGCAGACGGCGACCCAAAGCTCGAGCACCGTATGGTCAGCACCCTCTAGGATCCTTCATATAGGTCACCTAGCGCTTCATTTATAGGCCGCTTCCTTGGTCCCTTGTTCACCGTATCGGAAGCTCACCATTTAAATCGAACCGAGGCTGGTCAAGACCTCGGTCGACCTAGAGCCCGAGCACCGTATGGTCAGCACCCTCTAGGATCCTTCGCAAGTCACCTAACGCTTCACTCATAGGCCGCTTCCTTGGTCCCTCATTCACCGTACCAGAAGCTCACCATTTAAATCAAGCTGAGGCTGGTCAAGACCTCGGCCGACCTTGCTACGCGAGAGGTCCTCCGTTGACTCTCCGTCAGTTATTGCAACTTTATCACTTAGGTCTCACGACCTCATTCACAAGATAGTCAAAATGCTTTCCCAACATTCTTGACATAAAACAGTCATTTAAAAACAGGTCATAAATATAGTTTCTAACGAACTCTCATGTTTTCACATTGTTCCATATCATTTCTCGTTATTCCACATTCTTCTACATCAATTCACATTGCTTAATCCACATCCAATCATATGTATTCCCATCGTCCTTCATCCATTCTCATTTAGACATATCATATTACATCTTATCACATCTATCCTCATCACATCTCATCCATTCACATCTACCCATATCCATATCACATCACATCACATCCATTCACATTGCATCTCATCCATTCACATCTATCCCGATTCACATCACATCACATCTCATTCATTTACATCTATCCCCATTCACATCACATCACATCACATCACTTCCATTTCACATCTCATCACATCTATTCACATCACATCTCATCCATTCCAATCTATCCCGATTCACATCACATCACATCGCATCCATTCACATTGCATCTCATCCATTCACATTTAGCCCGATTCACATCACATCTCATTCATTCACATCTATCCCGATTCACATCACATCACATCACATCTATTTCACATCTCATCACATCACATCACATCACATCTCATTCATTCATATCTATCCTGATTCACATCACATCACATCACATCACATCCATTTCACATCACATTCATTCATATCTATCCCGATTCACATCACATTACATCACATCCATTTCACATCACATCACATCACATCACATCACATCACATCACATCACATCACATCTCATTCATTCATATCTATCCCGATTACATCACATCACATCCATTCACATCACATCACATCTCATTCATTCATATCTATCCTGATTCACATCACATCACATCACATCACATCTCATTCATTCACATCTATTTATATTACATCACATCACATCACATCCCATCCACATCTCATCACATCCACATCCATTTACATCACATCTCAATCTCATCTCATCACATTCACATCCACATCCATTTACATCACATCACATCCCATCCACATCTCTTCACATCCACATCCACATCCACATCCATTTACGTCACATCACATCCCATCCACATCTCATCACATCCACATCCATTTACATCACATTCACATCTTATCACATCCACTCACATCTTATCACATGCACTCACATGCACTCACATCCACTCACATCCTATCACATTGCATTCACATCTTATCACATCGTATTCTCATCTTATTCACATCGTATTCACATCTATTCACATTTAGTAACATTTTCTACTTTCGATATACTGATGGGACTTTTTCTAAATTTCTACCAATTGCTTGGCCTAGATAAAGGTACTTTTTCTGGATGGATATTTTCATATTCTTTCTTAAATTTCTCAAGTGAAATATATTCAATATTCTTCTTTTGAGTAAAAGATTCATGGAATTTACAAAAATCAATTCTACCCATATTTCCCAATAATGCTCAAAATTTCACTTTTGATAAATACTCATAATTTGAATTATGCTAAAAATTCCTCTTTTTCCATTTAATTTCTTGGATCTCAAATATCATGAGAATTCCTCTTTTTGCATTTAATTGATTGAATTCCAAATGTCATGGGAATTCCTCTTTTATCATAAAATAAATTTATCTAAAATTTATCTTTAAATTTAAATAAAAATATGCATTAATTCAAATATGTCAAGAATTCCACTTTTACCATTTATGTGATTGAATTCTATCATTTAAATTTTCTCATACATAAAATAAATTTATCTAAAATTTCTCTTTAAATAAAAATATTCATTATCTTCATATATCAAAATTTCTCTTTTTTCATTTAATTACATGGATCTCCATTATCATGGGAATTCCTCTTTTTGCATAAAAATAAAATTACCAAAAATTTCTCTTTTCTTTAATTAATTATTTATGCATAAACACTAAAAAATAGTTTTCCAAGAATGTGATGAAAATCAGCAACTCAGTGACAAACAAGCCCTAGAAAGGCAACTGGCAGAAATCGAATTACAGCTGAAGGTCAAGCAGATTTTGGAGGCTGAACTTGAGAAACTGAAAGAGATGCTGAAAACCATTGTGCCAGAGCCAGGCAGCAGCTCTCTCTCAGACACTCAGCAGCAACTGGCAAAGCAACAATTTGATACCAAGAAACTTAAGCAACAGCTTCAAGCTGAACAAAACCATTGTGCCAAAGCTAGGCAGCACAGCAGCTCTCTCAGACACTCAGCAGTAATTGGCAAAGCAACAATTTGATACCTATAGCAACTTAAGCAACAGCTTCAGGCTGAACAAAACAAGACAAAACAAGTACTAACAGCAGGAAGAAGTTGGTGCAGCAAAGTTGATACCCAGTAACAATTTGATACCCAGCAACTTAAGCAACAATTTGATACCCAGCAACTTAAGCAACAGCTTCAGGTTGAACAAGAAAAAACAAGTACTAACAGCAGGAAAGAAGCTGGTGCAGCAAAGCTGAACCAGAGAAATAGTTCATTCTAAGGTCAGCTCTGCACATGGATTCAATGACCCCTATCAGCTGAAGGAGAAGATCCTCATTCTAGAGCAGCAACTAACAATTCAGAAAAATGAGAATGCAGCCCATCAGACTGTAGTAGAAGAACTAAGGAAGGATTATAAGGGAACAGGGGAGGAGCTATAAACCACCTATGCTAAGTTGGATACCTTGAAGGGAAGTACATTGAGCTGAAGGATTAGCATGGAGAAGATCCCACACCACCAAGAACACGGGCACAAAAGAAGAAGGCCACTAGCCATAGCAGGAGCCCCATAGAGACAATCTTAGGGAAGAAGCTGCAGCAGCACCGTCTGCTCAAAGTGGAGAATGCAGATCTGAAAGACAAGCTGCAACAAGCATAGAAGGAGGCTGCTGATCAAAACACAGTCTGACGATGACAAGCAGCTTGTGCCACAGGAAGGCCCCATCCAAATCTCTCAACTGCTACAAAAGTAGCTGATTGAAATACATCAGAAAATACAGGACAAGGATAATCAGCTATTGAAGGCTGAACAGTTGGTGGCTAACCGCCAACAATTGCAGACAAAGCTCATGTAGGAACAAAGCAAAAGCCAATCCATCTATAGAGAACTCCTGGACTTGAAGCATCAGATGAAATAGAGGGCACCCCCCATCTCCCCCAATCACCAGGTGGCTACATTACAATAGCAACTGAGAAACATGGAAGCAAACCACCTTGCTTAGAGAAGAAAACTAGATGAGAGGTTGCACGTTAGGCAACACAACTAGGAATACGATGCCATTGCTTTGCAGAAGGTTAGGGAGGATGAATATGAGCACCATGATGTAACTATGCCTGTTAATCAAGAAAAGCTAAAAGATTTTCTTCATGACTACCTTCCTGTCGATGGCACGTCTGCAAGGCCATCCCCCAGCTTTCTGGGGCTACTCCACAACAATAACGATTAGCAGCTACTGCAGAACCACGTAAAGAAGATGATCAGCCTCTGCAGTATAGCTAACTTAATCAGATAGCATCCACTGCTGCCCTAGTTTTACAGAGCATGAATTATACAATCAAGAAAACTAATACTCTTAGGGTTTTTGATCATGTTCAGCACGATGAACATCAAGGGGGACTTGACTGTGATCTTGATCGTGATCTAGGATTGGTGGAGAGATACCACCAAGAGTAGGAATGGAAGACTAGAAGAGCTGCCTGGAAGCCCCCTGCTGATCGTGTACCCTCGCCCCCATTGTATTAGAGATTCAAAGCTACAGAAGCTGTTGTCACAGAGCCATCGGGCGTGCTAGGTGTTGGCCGTCCGTCTGCCACATCAAACGATTGGTGGGACATACGTCGGATGATCCTCAACAGCCACGAAGGCACAGAACACATCCAGCAGAATGCTCACCCTACCATGTAAGCATATGAGTTGTTGTAACTGTACAGTCTTATAATACAATCTTGTAATAGCCATCGGGCACAGCGAAGAGGCATCTTGTAACCATAGACTCAAGAGAGTAGAAGTAGGAGGAAGGAAGAGGCAACATAAGAGGCAATTGTGTATCTTTTTGTATCTGAATTAGAAGAGAAGTACATTGTCTCCTTCTCTGTGCATCACTTATGCTGTTGGAGTGAGAGAGCAAGAGAGTGTGTGTGTGTGTGTGTGTGTGAGAGAGAGAGAGAGAGAGAGAGAGAGAGAGAGAGAGAGAGAGAGCAGCAAGAGAGTGTTATGCATAGCATCTTCTATGTAGATCAGCAGTGTGAGTCTTAGGAAAAACTCGTGGGCACCAGGCATTGACGGATCTTTAGCCGGTCTGATTCCATCTTGCAAGTCAGATTGACCTCCGAATTGGTCCTCAAGTAAAGGTTGATAAAAGTTTCGAAATATCATGCATAGGCATCTAAGAGCCTGAACATATAGAATTTAAAGGCCCACCCCTTGAATCCCTGATATCCATCATCATAGAGGGTGAAGAGTACATGCTAATGCAAGATGTCTTGGAGCTCCTAGACATAAGGGAAGATGAGTTGTATTGCACCCTGGTTTGAGATGCTAGAGATGACTTCATTGACTTCAGCATACAAGATGCTCCACCTATTGTCAACAATGAAGTTGGTTCTATGATGGTAGCAGCTTGGATGATCTATTAGCCATCATCCAAGTCCAAGAATAAATTGAAGTTTCTTCTCTTGAATATGATATTTTGGATGCCAACTTTTAAAGGCTACAAGAGGAGATGTTCAGGCGCCTCAAGAACAACACGAGATACCAGTGGTGGGAAGTGAAGAAGGGAGGCCTATTCTAGGCAATGACCTCAAGGCACTGTTTGAGAAAGATGAAGTTGAGTAGGTAAATTCAAGGAGACATTTAAGATTTTTTTTCTGTTTCACTCCAAAAAACCCTGCATGCTCCATGAGGTCTGTAGGGGCCCTAGATGAAATTTTGGGCTGATCAGAGCCCTAGCTGAAGGCTAGCATCTGGGGCCCTAAATCTGCAAAGCTAGGCTCCCAGATGCTAGCCTTTGTTTGGGGACCTTATAGGCCTCAGATTAACCCCAAATTTATTTGGGGTGTCCCTCAGGCCCAGATCTATGCATGCGTCAGATTTCGTAGCATTCTGACAAAGTTAGTCTGTCGGCATATTTTGATGTCTGTTCCTAGGGCGAGATAAAATTTTGGCTGTGGAAGTGTGATTTTTGCATAAATATATTATAGCGGTCATATGTGTCATGTTTTGATAAAAATCTAAAAATTCTTGTGTTAAATTTTGGGAAAAAAAACTAATATCAAGATGAAATGTGACAATAATATGGATATTTGCATTTGAATGTTATCTGTACTATACACAGCTTGATTGCACACTTAACTGTTATCCAAATTGCTTCATCGGCTCGATACAAAAAATAATTACTATCACACAAAAATCATGTCCATGAGACAAGTTAAAGTTTTCATAATTAAAGTAGAAGGTACAAATTTCATAGAAAATAGTACTTATTTGAAATCTGAGTACAAGTTATGAGGGACAAACTAAATACCAGAAAGTGCAAAAAAAGTAAGGAGTAGAAAGCTTGATTTAGTGTACATAATGTTCCTCACACTAACTAACATATCTCCTAGCACCTATAGGTCCTCACATCATGTGAGGGTTGAGATTGAAGGCATCACTATTGTTGTGGATCCTACGAACCAACCATAACGCCTTATCTTTGACGGTTATATGCTTAGCATGGATAGCTACCAATTGTCCATCATGCAAAAAATCAACCAAATAATGTTCAGCTGCTGTTTAAATTATCCCATCATGTAATAAATCAACCAGATAATGTTCAACTATTATTTAAATTGCCATCAATGCTTGGGCTGACCACAGCGATCAACAGAGTTACTGTAATGTTGTGCATAGTACTTCCCTTGTAGATGTCTCTTGAAGATCTTGCATCACTACCCTGACTAGCCTTGCAAAAAGAGCCTTTGGTAGTATAAGAAAGTTTGTTGCCTTTGATACTTCCTTATCTCTCGGAGGGCAACAATGCCTGGTCTCCATCTTTGCTTTTTGTGAAGTGGTTGTGGAGGATTCATTGGAGCTAGAGCGAGAGGAGCTCTTGCATTTGTAGAACCTATTGGCGGTGGAGCTGTAGAACAATTATTGGATAGTATACGTTCACTACTATTAGTTTCATTGTTAGGATTAGGAGGCGGTTGTGGTCGTACCTTAACTAGGGTTTTATGAGAGCAGACTTCTTTGTGCATGCCATACTACTTTTTGAGAGTGAAGTGAAGTGAAGTGAGATGACTTTATCTTTCAGACTTTATAATCTCAAGTTTGATAAGAGATACTAAGGACAATATCTATACGTATGTGTGTGTGTGTACACACACACACACACACATACAAAATATCAAAAATAAAGTATCATTCTCACAATTTAGTAGGACTACTAAATTGTGTGTGTGTGTGTGTACACACACACACACACACACACACACACACAAATATCAAAAATAAAGTATCATTCTCACAATTTAGTATAGGACTACTAACATTAGCATTATTATTTTTTTATTCAATCGTTGCACAAACAAAGTTCTACATTTACTAAAGATTACCATCATTCGACTCTTCTCTACATTTCCATTGACAAGCAAGTTGCATGGCGTAAGCAAAATACACATAGTGAAACACCAATTTCTCAATAATTCTCACCATGGCATGAAAAGTGCAAAAAACGGACTCTAGTTAAGGGAATTTTAAGAATAGGATCCCATTTTGGATCTACTAGTACCATTATTCTATCACGACAAATAAGCTTGTCATGGTTTGGGATGCCATCTATGATTATTGTCTTTTTTTCTTGATCGCATACAATTACAAAAAAGGAAACTTTGCATCGGAACCATTTGACACACCAAACATGCACTTCAAAGTGTTTAGATCTCCTGCAAGATGCCATTCTACTAATTACTCACACCAAAATCATCAACCTTTGAAAGTTCCCTGCCACTTTGATGTCTCACAACTTCTGGTATCTCTGTTAAATTGAAGAAAACCTTCGATATCTCATGATATTCTTTGGGTACCTCAAATGCAACAAGCCACCATATTTCATTTTTGTTATGCACACTAAAGTAATCTGAATGATCTGACAAAATATTACGATTTAACACTCTATTCAAGAGGGTCAAGCTTACTCCTTCTAACTTCTGACCCTTTACAATTTCATTTTCATTAAGCTTAATAACAAATTTTAGCACACCATCACATTCTTTTAACCCTATTGCAGATTGTACTTTGAAACTGATTTCAATTTGGAAGATTGGAGTGTAAAATTTACCATGCCTTTTGTTGTGAGTACTTTTGAAATTGACATATCGACTTCATCATTTGGATTGGCAAACATTTTTCCAATGTTCTTGCATGCTTTGATTCGACACTTCCATTGACCACCTCCAATGACTAATTTATCCATTGATTTTAGCTATCTCACATGCTCACGTGGCCCAAATATAGTTAACTTCTCTTTATTGATTATTTTTTATTAATATAAAAGAGTGATTTTCATTAGATTTACATTCTATGCATAGAAAGATGCATGTTGATTATTTTTATTATTATAAAAGAGTGATTTTCATTAGATTTAAATTTTATGCATAGAAAGATGCATATTGATTATTATTATTTAATTATAAAAGAGTGATTTTCATTAGATTTAAACTCTATACATAGAAAGATGTATATTGGATAATTTTTTTTATTATAAAAGTGTTACTTTCATCAATATTGATTTTAATGCATAAATAGATGCATAAAAGATTTTTTTTAAATTATAAAAGTGTTACTTTCATCAACATTGATTTTTACGCATAAGTAGATGCATAAAAGAATTTTTTTATCATAAAAGTGTTACTTTTATCAATATTGATTTTTATGCATAAATAAATGCACAAAAGAATTTTTATTATTATAAAAGTGTTACTTTCATCAATATTGATTTTATGCATAAATAGATGCATACAGAATTTTTTTTATATCAAAATGAGAGTTCTCTTTAATCATTGTTTAAATCCCATGAATATTGGTAAATGAATAAGTAAATACTCTGTGAAGGAAAATTCTACTGTTTCATATTCTCTAGGATGGTAATGAGAAAATTCAAAAGATCTATCGAAGTCAAAATTTTAGATAAATGATTAATTTATTCCTCATAGGAATACGTGTCTAGTTTTGAATTCAGTTAAGCAAAATACTCAATGAATGAAATTCAGTAAAGTAGTAATTGAAATATTACCCTTCGAGAAAGATAGTTCAGGGAGAACCTTTCTCCAGACTCAAACCCTGAATCGGACCTATGACCAAGACATAACTCCTTCGTCAGTTTCAAGAAAAGACGATGTGACCAAATCGGTAATCTACACTCAAATCACCCACCGAATCTGAAACTAAGTTGAGACCTTTGATTTTGATCTGAGGATCAAGAATTCAAAATTCGAGGAATTCTCCTTGGGATTCCAGACCTGTGATCTAGAAGTCTTGGGATACGGAATTAAGATATACTCATTGTATTCAAATGAAAATCAAAACTGAAAACTTGCATAGAGACCCTGTTTTCTTAAAGGACTGTCTTACGCCAGAATTAAGATATACTCATTGTATTCAAATGAAAATCAAAACTGAAAACTTGCATAGAAACTGTGCTTTCTTAAAGGACTGTCTTATGCCAGAATCAAAACTGAAAACTTGCATAGAAACCGTGCTTTCTTAAAGGATTGTCTTACACCAGAATTAAGATATACTCATTGTATTCAAATGAAAATCAAAACTGAAAACTTGCATAGAAACCTTGTTTTCTTAAAGAACTGTCTTATGCCAGAATTAAGATATACTCATTGTATTCAAATGAAAATCAAAACTGAAAACTTGCATAGAAACTGTGCTTTCTTAAAGGACTGTCTTATGCCAGAATGCTGGAGGGAGAATTTGGTATATGTGATTTTTCTAAGGGAAGTTCGGTTGCAACAACAGGCAGGCGAGTGTTCAAAGGACGGCTCATGCGGCAAAAACCTACCCAGGTCTTGACCAGCCTGGGTATGGTGTAAAATGGTGTGCTTCTGGTACGATGGGCAAGGGCCGACGAAGTGGTCCCCGAGTGAAGTGCCAGGATACCTAAGGAGGATCCTAGAGGGATCTGACCACGCGATGCACGGGCTTGCGGTGCTTCGGACACCCATGCGTATGTCGTGGAAGAGTATGATGACGAGAAAATTACTGTAATATGTTATACTGGATCTTGTTTCTAACCTGCTGGTCTCCAACGGAGAGTCTAGAGTGATACTGTTTTGTGAGAAACAAGGATTGAATGGGAATTTTGAGTTATGACATCTGTAACCAATAATTGTTTGTCAATGGGGTGGATTGTTTTATAAATTAAAGTTTAAAGAGAAGTGTGTGCGTATCTGTATTCTAAAGCAAAATGTAAGAAAGGCATTCAATTATGGGTGGGTGAGTACTTGTCTAGTTCTACCAATTCGAGTGATTGGGTGGTGGCTAAACCCATGGGCCGGATGGGTTGGAATCAGTAGAGTTTTAATAATAAAATTGATCAATAGGAATACGCTTAGAACGCGAATAGTTAAATAAAAGCCTGAAGACTTCTCAAATGAATAGATCAACAGTTGTGCCTGATTCAATTAGGAAAAAAGCATTGATTCCTTCAAGTTAAGTATGCAATAGTTTCCCTTCTATCTGGTTTATTCAGATGAAGGTTAGTTTAGTATCTTGACCTTGTTTAGAAATATTCGTTAAGAAATTCAAAATGGTGGAATCGTCCTTGTTTTTCGGGCATGGGAAATTTTCTCGGTTTCGGTTTTCGGAATGACCACCAGCTTAGTCTCGTGCGCCCGGACATTCGAGGGGGGTGAGGCCCCGAGTGGGAAACTCTGCCCCGCGCACGAGGGAGCTGCTTCTGCTGCTGCTGCCAGCAATCGGGAATCCGGTGCGCGAAGGGGACAGTGGGATCTCATAGTTGGGATCAGAGCGCTGTTGTAAATTTACGTAGCATCATTAGAGATTACTTAAAATCTTAAAGTAAATCTGGGAAATAATATTTTCGCTTGTTAAATTTATGTTGAATGAACTTCAAAAATTAAAAACTCAGAAATTGAATTGGAAATTTATAGATGGATACCCCGAATCTATCTGGCATTCTTGAACTCTCCGAGTGTCAGGATATGATAGCCTTTGCATTCGAGCACCTCATCAACTCTGCTTCTGCTATGACCTGTAAGGTTTCTCCCTTTAAAAATGGGAGAAGCACTTAAGATAGTCCGCTAAGTCTTATCTTGGGAAAAATTTCCTATTTATCGACACCTTGACCCTGTAGAGATTCAAGGATATGATTCATAGGTATGACCTAGCTCTATCCCACAGGGGGAGCATGATTTTCTAAACATCAAATCACTCATAGGGCAATTGATCAAAAATTGGGCAACTACTAGGCTTGATTTCTAGAGACAACGCTTTTTTCCTCATCTTATGTAAGGCACAGCCGCTGACCTAGTCTTCTAGAATAGAGTTGCCCAAGAACCTAACTATCTAACGTAGGGCCTTCACTTAATCTGTTGGAAAGCTACCCGACTAATCGGGTCCACCCGACCGTCCGTAGGATGGTGCCGTCAGGGCATTCCATCCTCCCACTTTCCACCCTACTCACGCATCAATTTGTTTTCTAATTAATACTACCACACTGTTTGACATAAATAAACATATTCCTTAATTAGGGCCCTTCTTCACAAGGTTCGTTAAAACAGCCTTCTTACACAATACAATCATACCAAAGACAAGATGCAATTATATAAAAAGTTTATACATGAATCCATTTCCATACAAGCCAATCCGGCTCTCTTATTCTTATTCTGCCGATGATCTAGAATTCGACCTTCCAGCCTCTACATGCTGGGCAAAACCCTACGGGACCATACACCTCATCTCGTCGGCCGCTGGCGAGGACTCAAGCCGGCCTATCGCCCTCTCAGGCTCCATCGCTCGATCCTCCCACCCCTCATAGGGATGTCTGCACACTAGGGTGGGCTTATTTACCGCACTAGCCTGGGCCCTCAGAACTAGGCAGCCTCATAATCTCTCGCCTCAATCGGCGATCCTTATTCTCCCAAAGGTATGAGGGATACCTTGGTCCATTCCCGGTCTTTGCTAACGACGCCGCCCGGCTACACAAGCACGGAACGGAGTTAGCGTTGAAGCCAAAAAATCTTGAATTCCAAAGATAACAACTTCAATGCAATTTTCTAAGTATAGCATTCACAATTCATGAAGATAGCAATTTCAATGCAATTTATCGAATACAACATCACATAATTCGTAATTTCATATAATTTTTATGTCCTCATTTTAAAAGAAAAAGACACCATTCATTAATACTAATTTAAGGAAAAATCTCTTCTTTTGAAAATTAACCAAGCTAACCTGGCCACCGTTTCCTTGAGGGGCTTGAAAAGGGAGGACTGTGGGTGCATCTCCCTCTATCTTGTTGTTATGTGCCCGTCTTGAGGCAATATTTTGTCGTCTCTGGGATGAGGCCATCTTAGGCATCACCTTGTAGAGCTCGCTGTTGCGATCGAAACTCTTCAGTCGGATCTGAATTCCGAGCTTGTTTGCTCACCGTACGAGCAAAAGAATATGGCGCACGAACCCTCGCTTGAGTCAAAAAACCCTTACTAAAGTCTACGCAAATGGGGGGGGCGGGGGGGGATTGGGAGATGTCCTTAAGGGCAAAGGCAAAAACGTGGAGAGGGCTGGGAGGGGTGGCTGCAAGCCTCTCTGTAAGTCTATTCACACGGGGGGGGAGAAGAGTTAAGGACACTGGTGGCCTCTAGCAAGAGGGGGATGGAGGAAAATTGGCTTATTTGAAAAGAGCCAAATGAGGGGGTGTGAGAGGGGTGGTTGCAAGGGCGACTGTACTTGCAGCAAGTACGCTACACAGGGATGGACGGCGGTACGGACGGCGACACAACAGGGCATACGCTACACAGAAATGCGTGCCGTCTGTGGAGCACCCCGAGGGTTTATATAGCTGAGGGGTGAGGGTATGGGCACTGCGCAAAGCAAGGACGAAAGGACGGTATACCTTCAAAGGCTATGGATCAGTGGCCTGCATGGGTCTAGGGGAAAGGTACGGTGTCGGTTGTCTGGGAAAGGAGTGGTACGCATGTACCTTATCTGGTCTGTGGGTGTCCACGGGTGTGGTGCGCGTGGACCATACAGTGGGCGGCCGTCCTTTGGTTCTTGGGTGGCCATTGTACGGGCGCCCTAGTAAGTGTGTACGGACCAAATTTTGGAGCGGGATACCCAAATTTGGGACGCCCGCCTCGATTTGCATGCCGGACCACCCCGAGGGGGGGGCGAATTTTTTTTTTGTCTGGGAGGTTCTCCTGGTCGCAGGGGTTCAGACCGTTTGTCAATTGGACGTGCGGTCGTGCATTTATTAAGGTTTAAAGGTCGCCGTTTTTTAACTAAAATGATTAAAATTAGCGTATAGGCTTGATCTGGTGTCCGTTTTGGATACTGTAAAATCCTATACTAGGGTAAAATCGCGCGCAGATTCCAAATTTGGGCTCAGAATTTGAAGATTCTAAGTAGAAATGACTCAAATAGTAAAATCATTGATATTTATACCATAAAAACTCATAATTACATGGACATTTCTTTATTAGTGAAGATGGATACGTTACATCCTTCCCCCCTTAAAGAAATCGAGATGTCCTCATCTCGTCATGAATTGGGGATAATCCTTTAAGAGTGTAGCTTCATCTTCCCAAGTTGCATCCTCTTCAGGGTAATCTTTCCACTGAACTAGATGTTCTACAAGAGTTCTATTTCGGAGTTGCCTTTCCCTAGAATCTATGATGCTACTGGGCTGTAATTCAAGGACTCCTTGAGTAGGGATTACAACTTGTTCATCATCAAGAATATGATCGAGACTGGGGACATATGGTTTTAATAAACTTACATGAAATACATTATGGACTTTGATATGGGCTGGGAGTTGGAGTTTATAGGCACTTTTTCCTATACTGTATAAGGACCACAATACCTAGGACTGAGCTTCTTATATTTCCCAAGTGATAGAGAACTTCGTTTGGGTCGCACTCGTAGAAGAACTTTGTCTCCTTCCTTGAAGATCCTTTCAGACCTCTTGTTGTCAGCATAATGCTTTTGTCGATCTTGGGCAGCTTTAATATCCTTTTGGATAGCCTTGGTTTGTTCCTCCATTTCTTCGAGCATTTTCCTGGATGCCTCAACTCTTATGGTTGGATCAGAGAAATTTAGAGGAGACAGGCATTCTTGCCCATAGAGTGCCTTGAATGGTGACATTCCTATGCTTTGATGATAAGACGCATTGTAGGCGAATTCTACCAGAGGAAGGTATTGAATCCACCTTCTGGGTTCCCGTCCACAGTATGCTCTGAGAATGTCTTCAATTACTTGATTGACTCTCTCAGTCTGGCCATCGGTCTCTGGATGATAAGCTGTGCTAAAGCAAAGTTGAGTCCCCAGAGCTTGAAATAGAGACTGCCAGAATTTTGAGGTGAAGTCAGAATCCCGATCACTTACTATCCTTTTTGGGAGACCATGAAGTTTGAGGACTTCCTTGATGAATATTCGAGCAACATCAGAAGCTTTGAAGGTCTTCTTTGCTGGTATAAGGTGAGCTACTTTGGTAAGTAAGTCCACTACTACTAGAATGGAGTCATATCCTCCTTGAACAGTGGGGAGACTTGTGACAAAATCCATACTAATGCACTCCCACTTCATTTGGGGAATATCTAAGGGTTGAAGCTTTCCAGGCATCTTGACCCTTTCAGCCTTGATCCTTTGGCATGAGAGACATTGTTTCAAGTACCGAAGCACATCATTTTTCAAGCCTGCCCAATGAAAGCTCCTTCTTACCGCATTTAATGTTTTTGCATAACCTGGGTGTCCTGCAGCAGGGCTATCATGAGCTTCATGGAGGATTAGTTTCTTTAAATCAGGATCCTTAGGGATACATAACCTGTGATTGAAGTAGAGGCTTCCTTCATGAGTGGAGTATCCCTTGATTAGATTCTTCTCTTTCTCTGAATGTCCCCCTTCTTCTACTAACTTTATCATCCTTTGATAATCTGGGTCATGAGATGAGACTTCTTCCACCTTGACCAGTATGGGATTATTTGGCATTGAAATTGCATTCAAGAAAGATTTGCGGCTAAGTGCATCAGCTACCACATTATCTTTCCCAGGGCGGAATTTGATGTCGAAATCATATTCTTGTAGAATTTCAATCCATTTCCTTTGCCGCATGTTGAGGTTAGGCTGGGTGAAGATCCACTTTAGACTTTTGTGGTCAGTTACAAGCTGGAATTTGCCTCCCAAGAGATAATGTCTCCATAATTTGAGGCAATGAACAACTGCTAAGAGTTCCAAATCATGGGTGGCATAGTTTGCTTCATATTGCTTCAGCTTGCGGGAAGTATAAGCGACTGGTCTGCCTTCTTGGCCTAAGACACCACCAAGTGCTAGACTACTAGCATCGGTAACCACTTCAAATTCCTTGGAGAAATCAGGAAGCTTTAAGACTGGGGCAGAAGTAATAATGACTTTCAGCTGATCAAAGCTGTTTTGATGGATTGGCAGCCACACTATTTTGCAATCCTTCTTAAGAAGATCTGTCAAGGGTGCAGCTACCAAGGCATAATCTTTGATAAAAATCCTATACCAACTCGTGATTCCCAAGAATCCACAAACTTCACGAACTGATTTAGGGGGTGGCCATTCTAGAATATCCTTGACCTTGGCGGGGTCTACTAAGATGCCATCTTTGGAAACGATGAATCCAAGATACTCAATTTGATGAGTAAAGAAGGTACATTTGCTCTTCTTGGCATAGAGTTTGTGTCTGCGCAGCAATTGCAGAACTCTACGCACATGCTCCTCATGCTCTTCCATTGATTTGGAGTAGATTAGGATGTCATCAAAGAAAACAAGCACAAACTCGTCCAAGTACGGGCGGAATATATCTTGCATTAGGCGGTTGAAGGTTGCAGGAGCATTGGTTAACCTGAATGACATTACAGTAAACTCATAGTGGCCATAACGGGTATTGAAGACTGTTTTGGGTATATCTGCTTCCTTGACTTTGATCTGATAGTAACCAGACCTCAAATCTATTTTTGAGAAGACTTTGGCCCCATGAAGCCTGTCAAGAAGTTCATCGATGCGAGGGATAGGATACTTATTCTTGACAGTGACTTGATTTAGCCCTCGATAATCTATGCAGAGGCGGAGAGTCCCGTCCTTCTTTTTTTGGAAAAGAACAGGTGCTCCCCAAGGAGAGCTACTGGGGCGTACAAATCCTTGTTCAATGAGTTGGGAAAGTTGCTCCTTAAGTTCAATGGCTTCAGGAAGGGACATTTTATAGGGAGTTTTTGAGACGGGTTGAGCTCCAGGGATCACCTCGATTTCATGGTCGACTTCTCGAGGAGGCGGTAACCCTGTAAGCTCGTCAGGGAAGATGTCAGAGAATTCTTGGAGCCAAGAGGGTTCTGTCTCCATACTAGGTTCAATTACTTTGTTGATTTTGACTAAGAAAACTTGCTGACCCTTACGTGTCCCCTTGAGAAGATGTTTTGCCTTGACTACCCTAGATTTAGGTTTCCCTGTGATCCCCTGAACAGATATTACTTGGCCATGCTCATTTTCAAAAGTGATACTCCCCTGGTTACAATGAATGCTAGCTTTGTTTGCAATTAACCAATCCATCCCAAGGATTCCATCATAAATTCCTAGTGGCAAGACTCTAAAGTGACCATGAGTTTGCTCATTACCCAGCTCAAAATCAAGGTTTCCTATAGAGTGGCGAGATACTACTTCTTTCCCACTGGCTAACTCTACAATCATTTTTCTAGCTGTTTTTTGACTCAAGTTTAATTTTTGCAAGCACCTAGGAGAAAGGAATGAATGGGTACTGCCACAATCAATCAAAAGCTGAAATGGCTTACCGTGATGAGTGGCGGGGGCTTGGATTACACCAAATTGTTTATTCGGACCTTGGTGTTCTACCGCCGCATGGACGGTGGCGCGCTCTTCTTCAGCCGTTTCCAAGGTCGGTTCTTCACTTATAACACAGGCAGTTGTTAACCCATGGCGGACATGGCGACGTACTATATTTTACGTCATTAATTTAAATATTCTGAGTCATGGGCCGGGCTTGTCGGCACCATATGTTAAGGATGAAGGGATTGGGTGATCGCCGATGAGAGGCGCACCTTGGATATCAGTAGGATAAGGGTTAGGGTCGGCCGGCCATGTATGGGCGCCCAAGTGTGAACGGCCAAGTCACCTATATGAGTCAAATGTAACCCTAAAATCCTCATTCTCATGTGTTGTGAATAGAAGAGTGCTCTTGCCTTATCTCCTTGTTTTCCTTCTCCTGCGTGTGTGAGAGAGAGAGAGAGGGAGAGTGAGAGAGCGATCGAGCGCACTGTGTAGCGGCACGGCGAGACGGCGGAGAGGCGGTAGAGCGGCGACGGCGGCTCCTCCTTCACGGCTGCGACGCGGGAATCCTTCAAGGCAGCAGTTAAGCGGTGAGTGACACACCCTTTGGCATTCTGTTTGAGCTTCCTTCCCTGGTTGTATGCTTGTAGCCATTCGTGGCTCGCATACGGTGTCTGGCAAGTCCCCAGCTACGACCTGTGCGGCAAAAGCGCACATTTTTGGCGCCGCTACCGGGGAGTTGCCCTGCACCAAGCTCCAGTTTGCAGCTCGGCTGCTGCGTGAAGTTTAATCTACACTATAGGAAAGGCGTCTGTGTTGCTGTTGAGGTGTTTCTGTGGTTTTCAATCTCTGTTTCTGCAATTTGTCTTCTGTATTCCTGTTTCTTTTGTTATATTTTCGCTCCGCGTGTGGGCGTACATTCTGTTATCCGGTTTCTGCGTGAGAGAGGGATTTCTGAATCCCCAGATCTATGCTGTGTGTGCGAACTGCACCGCGGCCAAGGCTGAACCCTAAGGAAACCCTAGGAAACTTATCTCACAAAAAAAAACAAAAAATAAAAAATAAAAAAATTATAAAAAATAAAAAAGAAAAAAATTAAATTTTATTTTCAAAGAAAGAACCAAACATGTGGAGAGGAAAGATTTTCTAATTGGAGAAAAAAATTTAGAAAAGAAAGAACCCCAATTGACCCACGACCCACGACCCACGACCCCGGCCCCGGCCCCGGTCTCGGTCTCGGTCTCGGTCTTTTGATATATATATATAGGAGAGTGAGCCTCCATAGCTTTCTCTCAAGTGAGAGCTTATGGGAAGTCGTGCCCTATATGTAGCCCACTCCCCAAGGAGTAAAGTGAGCATGTGGGATAAAGCCCTCACCCTTTCCTCCACAAACAAATAGGCTTTTGCCCCTTCCCCCCAAGGGAAACGGACTGTTTTGAGGACTACAGGAGCTCTAGATAGGCGAACACGGTGCTGTAAAGCACACTAGGACCCTTTGAACGATACGCTCGTTTCGAGCTATCATACGCCCTAGTCCAAGTTCGACCGTAAGTAAGGGGGTCAAACACGAGTTAAAAACAATCTAAAAACAAGTAAAAACGAGGTGCAAAATACCCTAAGAAACCACTTGTGTGAGTTTCAAGGGTAGTTACCAACGCACGTAGGGTACCCACATCACATGCATCTACGCTCTGGTCGGGTGCTGGAGTCTGAGCCACTAGAAAGCATTTCAGTCTACGCAGGCTCACACCATCCCTCCACGTTGGCATCTTGGCCTTCGGCTGGAACCCAAGGGAGTGCAACCCAAGATCCACGAATAGTGGATAGTGACTCATCCTCCGACTCAGAAGCCATGGAAGGGCACCCTACCAAGAACCCTGAGGAGACAAGCCAAAACATGCCAGTGTGGGCCCCACAGCCTGGATCTAGCATGTTTAGTCGTTTAATAGAGACCTTTAGTAGAGCTACACGCTCTGAGCATGCGATAAGCGAAGTAAATGAGGAAGGAGGGGTAGTAGATTCGCCATTCACATCTTATGTGGACCCTACCCTCCCAAAGAGTGTCCATGTGGATATTCTACCCACTTCGTTTAATGAGGGCCCTACTGAGCTACCACATTCCGATGCTCTTCCTAAAGTAGAGGTCCCTAGAAGCCAATCCATAAGAAGTGACATTGCGTCCACTTCAAGAGAACCGTTTGGCACACCAAGTCTAGATGGGATATTTCTCAATGAAAATTGGGAATATGATCTACACACAGAGACTCTAACGGACCTATACATGGGTTACACATACCATGTAGGTTGGTTAGAAGTCCTACGATCTACATCTAGCGCCACTAATCTAGAGGAGCAACAACACATGATATGTGAGGTGATTCATAGAATTATCCAAATTGAGAGGCAAAATAGGGGAGTGGACCTAGTTTCCACTGGCCCTATGAGGTTTTTGGATACGGGCAAGGCCAAACAACCAACCCTATCACAATTGGAGACTCCCTCGGTGAGTCCCATAGACCCTTCATATGTTGTTTCGCCTGGAGTCTCAATGCAGGTTGAGCCCACGAGTAGTAACTTTAGTTTTCCAACCTTGGCTCAACTTTCCATTAAGGAATCCGCAATGCCTACCCCAATGATGAGCATGACAGAAAGCGCACCTGTTACCACTGTAGTTAGTACGACACCACTACCTAGTGGAACAGTACCTACAACAGTGCGTGGCAGTGCCTATCGGCCTTATGTACCTATTGCTACTCATGCTCATGTAGCTCATACGCCTCCTAGTATGCCGATGGCGTATGCTCCAAGACTGCCTTATCACCACCCTTATCCAAGAGGAGCTAGGCCTAGCCACATATCATATCCTACGTCATTTGCCAACTTACTCAGACCAACGCCAACTCCTATCAGCCAGGCTATCCCAGAAGTGCCTCCACCAACTATGCCTGCTCACTTAGGTGATCTTGCAGCATTTGCTCAGACGATCGGACGATCCATTGCAGAAAACATGCGGGGCATGCCTGAGAGAGAACCTAGAAGCAAGGCAGTACAAGTGGCTAAGCTCACTCAAAACTTCAGTGGTAACGAGGATGTTAGGAAGCACATTGAAGTCTTTGAACACGTGTGTGATTCCTTGGAAGAGCACAATGAGCTCCATAAGTGTAAAGCCTTAGGCTTAACCTTAAGTGGGAAGGCCGGAGATTGGTATCGAACCTTAAGGGTTGAAGAGCGCACTCACTACCCCACTCTCAAGAGATTGTTCTTGAAAGAATACATACGCGAGGGTGTGCTTTGGGGGGTAGCATCTCAACTCCAAAAAGCTGAACGCGAGGAAGGGGAGTCAGTGAGAGACTTTATAAGTCGATTGAAGCATCTAAATTCTCGCTGCACTCCCGATGAACGCTTCAATAACAACCAACTCCTCGATAGATTCATCCGAGGATTGCGCCACGAGGACATTTACAATGGCCTAGTCATTAGAGGTCTTACAACGTGGGAAGCAGTCACTGCCAATGCAATCCAGTTAGAAGACAACTTGATGATTGCAGGTAAAAAGGTGTCTTCAGAAACAAAATCCGTTAGTTCGCAAGTATCTGGGCACGAGCCAATGACGGTAAAACCAATTGCCAAGGAGCCCAAGATATCTGAAATGTCTGTGACCGACCTTACTAAGGCTCTCCAAGAATACTTTAGGGGTAATCGAGCTCCTCAGAATAGCCATATGTACCCAAGAAGAGAGCAACAATGGTGTTCGGTGTGCTTAGGACCACATAGCACGAGTGAATGTCCCACATTTAGAGTCAAATTCAATGGGAATTGCAATGCATGTGGTAAGTATGGCCATCAATCTAAAGATTGCCTAACACTTAAGCGAATGTTGGCAAACCAGGCACCACTAGCTTGGTCAACCACACCTCAAGTACCCGCGCTAATGCCTGCACAACCTATCGAGCAACCGTCACAGCACATAGTTCCAAGGAATCCGAATGTAGTCCAGTCTGTGCCATTACCACCGCCAGTGCTAGGACCACAACCTCCACATCCAAGGATTACCCCTGTAAACCAGATGGGTTGTGAGTCACATAGTGCATGTGGGGATTATGAAGAGGAGATAGACCCCACTGCTCCATATGGGATTGATACGTTTGAAATGATTCCCCAGTACTACATGGAGGATCATTTCGGGCAAGTCAAGCCTGTATATCAAGCGGCTGCTCTTGCCACAAGAGGGCAAAACCTTAATACCATGGCGAGGAGACCACCTCTTCAATGTTACGAGTGTGGTGGACCGCATCGTGTAGCAGAGTGCCCTAATAGGCTACAGAAGATCTCTACTCAGATGCAACCAAATCAAGCGAGCACATCGGGAATGCCGGTACTTACATGCAATCGTTGTGGCATAGATCATTTGATCGCACAATGTCCACATAATCCTAATGCACCCAAGATTACGCCATTGAATTTGGTTGAGGTCACCAACCAAGCACGAAGAACCACACCCGTTGTACCCGCGAATGTAGTTACACGGTCAATGCTTCAAAATCAAAACTACATTCTTGAAGAGAGGGATACTGCATCAATCGCTCAGGCAAAGAAAAAGAAAACACGGCGAAAGAGATCGCTTAATGCCACAAGCTCCAAGCCCAGTTCAAAGACTAACATAGGGACAGGAGACGACCCCGTGTATATGAATGATCCTGAAGACGATTCTGATTCAATAGAAACCATGGGGACCAAAGCCACTACCTTAAGGGAGGAACCCACACGGGAGCTCAATGAAGGGGAATCAAGCGAGTACATAAATAAGGGAAAACAGAAGGAAACTTCCTCGGCCCCACAACCAAGTCAGTTAATGCCCTCTCGACCACCCAAACTGACTGAGACTCTGCAAGACAAGCCACGTGGGCCAAAAACCCTCAAGAAAAAGATTGGAACTTACCCAAACCCAGTTGAGGAGATTGAACAAGTGCAACACTTAAGGGGTTTGGTGGAAGAAACACAAAGAGAACTGGATCCAAACCCGAGAAAAATCAAAATTCCAGACACAGTGTTTCCTACGCAAGTTCAGCCTCACCGGAACCATAAACCGTTAGCTATACCTAGTATCATTCGGGAAGAAAGTGAGGATAGGACATCTGGAAGTGGGCAAACACCCTTCTTGCTGGAAAGAATGTTTAGTGAGGGAATCCCTGACCCCATTGAAGAGGAAGTGATTCCATCTTCACCAGTCCCTAGTCAAGGGGCGATGTCTCGAAAAGTACCGTTGAATGTGTCTAAGCTAATGGATTTCATGTCCTCTGAGATTAGAACCACGATTATATCCAAATTATACGGAGATCCTGAGCTATTCTTAGCCCTTCGGGCATTTCTCAATGGAGAACTAAAGGCGGGGCTACCACAATTTGCAAATATGGATAGACCTGACACGCTTCAAGATGAAGGGGAGCATTGGGATCTACAACCCAACTTTGATGAAGATTCGGTTGTGGAAATACCTGTGAACAAGTTGGGACAGTACTTTGAAGGTGACGAATCTAATGCCACCCTCCCCATTACTACCAAGGGATTAACTCTAAAGGGAATCCTTGATGGTGGTGCTGGAGTGAGCATTGTGACTAAAAACTGTTGGGAATCTATGGGAAGGCCTCACCTCGAAGTCACAAACATAGTGGTTAAGATGGCAAACGGAACCATAGCTAAACCTATTGGGATGTTAAGGGACCTTAAGATCAAGGTCCTGGGATACAAGGTAAAACATACCTTCATTGTAATGGATTTCTCCAAGCATCCTATGTCATATCAAATGATCTTAGGACGTCCTTTCATGAGGGAAGCACAAATGGTACATGACTGGTCGAAAAACCATGTCTACCTACAATTCCAGGACTCTGTCATTCGAGTTGATCTTGAGAATGGTCGTGCACATCCTTTAGGAAGCAAGGTTATCATCGATAATCGATCGGATACCACTGTTCACTCTGCCCCATTAAGGTATTGCTATACATGCAAAAAAGAGACTGATGATGGGAAAGATTCTCCTTATATGGATGTCCTACCGGGTATGACTGAGTCGGATAACATGGATTGGGTACACCTAGCGGCAACCATAGACACATGGGGAAATAGAGGCACAAGTTGGGTAACACCTGAGGGGCAAGATATGCCACCGTTAGTGCCAATAAACATGATAGGTGTTATGCACTTGACTCCTGATGGCGAGAACGTGGCAAACTCCACCGACACTGAAAGTAGCGAAGACTCTGACCAATGCAACTCTGAGTATGAATCTCAAGAAGAAACTGACCCTGAGCCTGATGGGGAAAATGAATCAAATATTCACCCAAAGGTGGAAGCAAGGTGCTCAAGGCCTAGGATAGTGACCTCTTGCAGTTCATCCGAAAGTGAAGATCGACCAAGTGAGTTCGAATCTGATAGAATCAAAAATCAAAAACTTGGTAAGAAGAAAACGAGACATAAGCGTCAACGCTATCGAGCTAAGGTACGAACTGCACTAAACAAGGAGCGATCCACTGCAGAATGGCTTAGTTATGTAGGAGCCATTGATGCTCATCGGAAGATAGCGGATAATTGGGGACAATACCTCCAAAGTGTCATGTGGTGTATTCCGCAACCTCATGACGTCGCCCAATTAGAAATCGAAGAGAAGCCAAAACTAAGTCGTACTGCAAGAAGGCGACAAAACCAAGAGTTGGCTCAGCAGCAAAAGGAAGCGGAATTGAAAGAAAAAAGTCTGGCACAACAGGAACCAGTAGACTTACACCCCGCACCCGAGCATTTCAAATCATTCACCACAGGGGAACGTAAAGTAGTCTACACAAAAGCCCAACGAACGCCTACCAATGGGAGTAGCGGTGTCTACGATGGCCCTGCGGTAGTTAAGGAGATAGACTTAGCAGATCCGGGTGAGGAGTCTAAACCAGTTTATATTGCTCAAGACCTCACCAAGGCGGAAGAAGCTGCACTTACGAAGCTTCTTAAAGAATTCAAGGACATATTTGCTTGGACATATCATGATATGAAGGGTGTTCCACCCTCGGTGGTGCAACACACGATTCCAATGATTAGCACTGCTAAACCAGTCCAGCAACGTCCCTACCCAATGAATCCTAAGTATGCAAAGATTGTACAAGAGGAAATTGAAAAGCTGGTAAAATGTGGATTCATATATCCTATTGAGCACTCAGAATGGGTTTCTCCGATAGTCATCGTACCAAAGAAGAATGGGAAACTCAGAGTGTGCGTTGATCTCAAAAAGGTTAATGCAGCCACCAGAAGGGATCATTACCCCTTGCCGTATTCTGAACATGTGCTTGAAAGAGTGGCCGGCAAGGAGGCATATAGCTTTTTAGATGGGTACTCGGGTTACAATCAGATCACAATTGCAGTCGAGGACCAAGCTAAAACAGCATTTATCACGGAGTTTGGAGTGTTTGCCTTTCGCGTCATGGCTTTTGGCTTGACCAATGCACCTGCAACATTCCAACGATTGATAAACACGGCCTTTAAGGAATATCTAAGGGACTTCTGTGAAGCTTTCTTAGATGATCTTTGTGTTCATTCCTCTTGGGACGAGCACTTGATGTGTTTACGAAAAATATTTGAAAGGTGTAGATTATATCGCATCTCCTTGAATCCTTTCAAATGCCAATTCTGGGTTAAACACGGAGTTATCTTAGGGCATATAGTGTCCAAAAATGGGATTTCCACTGACGAGAGTAAAATCAAGGTCATTCTGGAATTACCCCCACCAACCAACTACAAGGGAGTCCAACGCTTTATGGGCCACGTTGGTTATTATCGAAGGTTTATTCTCTTCTTTGCCGAGATAGCTCGACCATTGTATAAGCTTCTCATCGAGTTTATTTGGACCGAAGAATGTGACCGTGCCTATGAGCTATTAAAGAAGGCCTTGGCGAGTGCTCCAATCTTGAGAATGCCTAACTGGGATTTACTCTTCCATGTGCATATTGATGCATCAAACTTTGCTATTGGGTGTGTGTTAACTCAACCTGGAGAACATAAGCTAGACTACCCCATTAGCTTTGCCAGTCGCCAGTTGAACGATGCTGAGATGAACTACACCACTACGGAGCGAGAAGGGTTGGCAATGATATATGCAGTAAGGAAATTTCGTTATTACCTCCTTGCCACCAAGTTTGTTTTCTATGTGGATCATCAAGCATTGTTGTATCTGGTAAACAAACCATGCTCCACAGGAAGAATCACACGATGGCTATTGATTCTTCTTGAGTTTGATTTCACGGTTGTTGTGAGACCTGGCAAGAAACATGTTATGGCTGATCATTTGTCTCGCATACCTAATGGTGAAGCTCCTACGGGGGTTGATGATGACTTACCGGACACTTCCTTGTTTATGGTGGAGACAATGCCTGAATGGAGTGAGAAGATTGTTAACTTTTTGGTTAATGGCTTTCCACCCAAGGAGCTTCGTAAAGATCTAGCTCGAAAGCTAATCAAAGAATGCGAACCCTATTGCCTGATAGCAGGGACTCTTTATAAAAGAGGAAAGGATGACGTTCTTAGGCGTTGTGCCCGAGAGGATGAATATCTATACATTTTGCAAGAGGCACATATGGGCGTAGCCGGTGGTCACTTCTCAGGAGACTTAACTGCGCGAAAGATCTTACAATCAGGGTATTGGTGGCCCACTATGTTCCAAGATGCATCACTCTTTGTGAAGGGTTGCGATGAATGCCAACGATATAAGAAACCCCAGAGGAAAGATCAGATGCCCCTACATCCGATCAAAGTAAACCAACCATTTGAAAAGTGGGGTTTAGACTTTGTAGGTCCAATTAGTCCAGCGGCCCGAAACACACAATCTCGCTATATTATTGTGGCCACTGACTATATGACCAAATGGGCTGAAGCGAAAGCAACACGTAAGGCAGATGCAAGGACAACAGCCAAGTTCCTCTTTGAAAATATAATCACACGATTCGGTTGTCCTTTTGAACTTGTGAGCGACAATGGTACGCATTTTATAAATGAAGTGATTAAGGAGCTCACAACAAATTTCATGATATCCCATCATAAATCTACTCCTTATTATCCGCAAGCGAATGGCCAAGCCGAGAGTACCAACAAGACTTTAATCTCTATTTTGACAAAGATAGTTGAAGCTCATCGCACGGATTGGGATCTAAAGCTTACGACAGCTTTATGGGCCTATCGTACTGCGTACAAAGTGGCTATTAATTGCACACCATTCAAAATGGTATATGGCCAAGAAGCAGTCATGCCGTGGGAATTTGTCATTCCTAGTCTTCGTGTTGCTACTCAAGAGGGATGGGATGGTAATCCTTTAGCAGAGCGTCTGTATATCCTTGAGCGGCTAAACGAAGAAAGACAATTGGCTGTATACAATGCCCTTGTGGAGAAGGATAGAAGGAAAAAATGGTTTGATCGCCATTTAAAGGACAAGGACATCAAGGTTGGGGATAAAGTCCTGATGTATGGAGTGCGAAACGAAAAGAAGAAGCTCAAATATGCTGGTAAGGGACCGTATAGAGTATGTGAAATTACACCGCAAGGTACCATCAGAGTGGAGACTCTCGACAGAGTTGAAACCATTGGATTCCTTAATGGGAGTAAATTCAAAAGATACTATGACCCCTTGAGCCAGGAGGAGTTACACGCAATCCATCAAAAGAAGGCAGCTAAAGAACATGCTGAGCTTAAAAAGATACAAGCAAGAGTCGAAGCCAAAGAACGTCAACAGCGTGCTAGGAGACAACGAGAAGCCAACTTGGGAATTACGCAAGTATTTTTCGAGGAAGCAGAGGAGGATGCACTGGAATCTGACCCACCTCTAAGATACCCAATTGAGTTACAGAGTCCTTACGGGGAGGTGCTGTATAATGCATTATTGGATACAGGAGCTCAACACAATTTGCTATCATATGGCGTGTGGTGTCAACTGGGAAAACCACCTTTAACCAAGAGTTCTATCCAAGTCCAAGGAATCAACAAGAAGAAAACCCCTGTCTCAGGAATTCTGCACACTCCGGTTGCTTATGACAAGGGAACCATAATTCAAAGCTTTTTGGTTATGCCTGCTGGCACCATGGAAGGGACTGTAATCTTAGGGCGCAAATGGATGATGGCCACCAAGTGCAATATCGATTGGGCAACCAGACAAGTCACAACGCAAGAACCAACACTAGGTCTGACCGCTCAAAATCCCGCACCTAAGTCATCCACTCAAATATTAGATAATGAAAAATCACAAAGTCCAGTGGCAAAACCATCTTCGATTGTAGGCCACCCCTCTAACGCTTCAACGCCAAGAGTGGAAACAGGCAAGGCGGTCCATAAAGCTTCGCTTACTATGCCAAAGAGTACATACAAATGGGTCCCCAAAGCTTCGTTAACAGCTACTTCCCCTGCTCAATCTCGTTCAGCCACCAAGAAGCCTCGTAAAAGGAAAGCAGCTACCCACCCGAGAAAGGGCAATGTAACATCGCGATGGATCCCTAAAAAATTATTAGTAGCCCAAGGGTACTATGAGGGAAATGACCAGATTTGGGTCCCTAAACATAAGCTGAATCCCTCTACATCACCTATAAAACCTTGCAAGCCAATTGTTGCCACCCCAACGATAATTCAAGATCGTGGTAAGGGAAAGGTAACAGAGTGCTCCACACCACTTCTTCCAGAGTTGGTTTGGATTCCCAAACGATATCGATCATTACCACCTAGCTCAGGAAGGGGGGAGCCACATGAAGCTTCTAGCTCCTCATGCCAGGCACACGCTGATATAGAAGTTTCTACATGCTCTACACCTACTCTTGTCAACACCCAACAAAAAACTGATGAGTCTACGTCTCCCCTTGTAATAGTATCGTCGGAAACCATTTCCTCCATTCGTCAATGGGAGCGTACACTACCATCTCTACAATTGGATGTGGCCACAAGGGTCATAAAAAGCTATCTGCCCACATCACAACCTATGACCCGCTGGACAAATTGGTTCCAAGAGGCTGCAACATCATTGCAAATAATATGATCTACCCAAGGAAAGGGGGAGCATGTACTCATGCTCGACATTCTAATGCTTCCTCCTTAACCTTCTCCCCTGACCATGTAATTGCCAAATTCAAGGGGATGTATATATATAGCTTCATACATTTTTAAAAAATAAAAAAAACAAAAACAAAGAAAAGAAAAGAAAAACAAAAAATAGTAAAAAGAGCAAGAGCACAAAAAGAGGATAAATATCTGCATACAATCAAGAACTAGATTGACCTGTCTCACAAACCTACTGATGCTATATCTGTGTTTGCAGATATGGCAGATGCACGATCATCATACACTTCATCCACTCCCGCCTTTGATGAGAGGTATCATCTGTACCTTTCTCAGATATTTCACATGTGCTATCCTGTTATTGAAACTGAATGGGATCATATAGATGTACTGGCCAGAGAGGAAAATGTTGAAGAATTAGAATGGCTAATTCGCCTATTGACCATGACTGACCCCTACTCCGTAGAGGAAATATCCCCGATAGCCCAATGCTTTCCTTTTCCACAAGATGACTATCCTCGCATGGTTATATTCTTGATGAGTTTATGTGGATGGGAAAATGAAAAGGAAATATCTGACAATGATGAATGGACGGATGAAACTCATGGCACTACTGAGGTTGACTTTATTTGTTTGGATGATGCGGATAGAGGCTTAGCCTTAGGACTAGAGCCAGGACTCTACAACATCCTCTTACCGTATTCTCAGTAGTAGTGTGGTGACTGGTAGGTAGGTTAGTGTTTTCAAGTTTTTTCTAGTTTAGATTCCTTAAACGAGTCTTGAAATTTTCACACTGATGTGCCTCTCAAGGTATAGTGCTTGTTAGTTAATTGTACAGGTTAAAAAGTTTGAGGTGGGTTCGCTTCCATATCTTGAGACTGCCGCAACGATCATCAAAATATATCTACATCACATTGCAAGCTGTCTCATCAAATCAAGGAGATCTCCAATTTCAGGTGTAATTCTTCCATACCCACTCTCTTTCGTTTTTTCTGTTCAATTAATTTCATAAACTATACGGCATGACCACATGGAAATTGTCATTGTACTACTTAGTTTTTGAAGTTGCTTGCATGCTAGTGTAAAACATTAATGAGCTTAACTTTATTGGAAATATTCCTAGGCAGCATGATGTCTTTAGTTAACCTTGGAATACGATTGTCTTAGGTCTAGGGTCAAACCATCTTAATGTTTGACACCTGGCCATGTGTGTGTTGACCTCTAGGACATAGCTTTTACCCCTTGTCGAAAGGATGTAAGAACACATTTTAGTTCAGGAGCAAAGATCAAAAGAAATAGATTTAAAAAAAAAAGCCTACAATAAATGGCAATACAAGGGTTAGTGTGCTTTAATGTTGGCCTATCGCCTTATTGATACTTGGTAGGCGAGGAGTATTCTACTCCAGACCGATGCCTTGGTTGGTAGGGGAAAGCCTTGCCTAAAGTGAGCTAATAGATTCCTGGATAATGCCTTGTGTTAAACATGGTACCAGGATCGATGTTAGTTTTGCCTTAGGAAGGTCGCCATTGTGTGTAAAAATTGTCATGTGCATTTAAAAAAAAAAAAAAAAAAGAGGCAAAAGGCTCCTGTAACTGTGATGTTTCTTGTGTCCCTAGACGTGTGGTATTAACTTGTTCTTAGAGTAGACACAGTGTGGTCATCTGTTTATTTATTAAGCTTGGTTATTTTCCTTGACTTAGGCCAGTTATAAACCTTGATTAACCTGTGACACCTTGCTAACTCTTGAATTCCTTTCAATAATTTTAAACTCCTATTAATTTGCTACACTAGCTCACTCATGTGACTTTTAAACTAAGTTCTCATAGCAACATCCATTGTGGTCTCACATGCTTGAATTTATACACTTTATATCTTTTGAATTCTAGCATACCTTCACTCTACTTCCCTGTTTTGCAGACGGTCTACCACAACAACCCTCTTGAGCTTACCATACCATAGCTTCCGAGGACGGAATCTACATCAGGAAGGGGGGCATGTTAACCCATGGCGGACATGGCGACGTACTATATTTTACGTCATTAATTTAAATATTCTGAGTCATGGGCCGGGCTTGTCGGCACCATATGTTAAGGATGAAGGGATTGGGTGATCGCCGATGAGAGGCGCACCTTGGATATCAGTAGGATAAGGGTTAGGGTCGGCCGGCCATGTATGGGCGCCCAAGTGTGAACGGCCAAGTCACCTATATGAGTCAAATGTAACCCTAAAATCCTCATTCTCATGTGTTGTGAATAGAAGAGTGCTCTTGCCTTATCTCCTTGTTTTCCTTCTCCTGCGTGTGTGAGAGAGAGAGAGAGGGAGAGTGAGAGAGCGATCGAGCGCACTGTGTAGCGGCACGGCGAGACGGCGGAGAGGCGGTAGAGCGGCGACGGCGGCTCCTCCTTCACGGCTGCGACGCGGGAATCCTTCAAGGCAGCAGTTAAGCGGTGAGTGACACACCCTTTGGCATTCTGTTTGAGCTTCCTTCCCTGGTTGTATGCTTGTAGCCATTCGTGGCTCGCATACGGTGTCTGGCAAGTCCCCAGCTACGACCTGTGCGGCAAAAGCGCACAGCAGTTCTAGCAACTGTTCCTCCGCGGCCTCTGCCACGGCCACTGCCTCTTGCACCTTGGTGGGTAGGGGTTCCACGGCCTTGATTTCCTCTGTTACCTTGGGGGAATGATGTTACCATCTTGGGACAGTTGGCTCTAAAGTGTCCCGGCTCATTGCACTCAAAACACAGAGGGCCTTCTCTGGAAGAAGCAGCATACGAGCGGGGGGCAAAAGAGTTGCCTTGTCGCCCTCTGTTGTAGTAGGGAAAATTCTGTTGAGGTTTCTTGTAGGGTTGATCTCTAAGGTTTGCCTCAGGGTAAGATCTCTTTTGATTCTTCGGTTTGTTAGCCTTCATTTCTTTCACAAGGGGCTTAGCTCGTATGAGAGCATCCTGTAATGTGCTTGGCCTCATTGCTTCAAGGCGGGAATCTAGGGGTTCATTTAGCCCTTGGCAGAAACGAGCCACTTGCTGGGAAGTAGTCATAGCTGGGGCATACTTCCGAAGGGTAATGAATTTGGAATAGTAGTCCTCAAGAGTTAAGCTGCACTGTCTAAGACTAAAAAACTCATTCATCTTTATGGATTCATGGAATGGGAGAAGATATCTTTCCTTCACTGCCTGCTTGATGTCTTCCCACATTTGAGAATGCTCGGTGACTTCCTTGTCACGGCACCACTGTTTCCACCAGAGTTTAGCATCTCCAGTGAGGCGAAACCGTGCGAGCATAGACTGATTTGCTACTCCAGTACCAGCAGCAGCAGAGAAATAATCGTCCATCGCCTCAATCCAGACTTCAACATCCTTCTCAACCTTTGAACCTTCTCCTTTAAAGGAGGGAGGTTGCATTTGCTCGAGCAGGAGCTTCTTTTCCTGGGTACCGGTATAAAGTGCATTGGGAAGTGGAGGGTGGTCGTCCTGGCCATCATTGTAAAAACAATTTTTAAGATTACAAAATTCATATTTGCACAACGCTTAATTTTTGGAGAGTAAAATATTGAACTTATTTTATTTCCAAATATTTACAAGGACAAGTTTTATTACAAAGATCTGAGACTAATATAATTAGTCTTATTTGACATCAAGGGAAATTCCTAGGCTTCACTATGACATAAGGGTAGAGCGGTCCACATATGTGAAGTATGGGGGTGTAGTCCTCAGGCGCTGCCTAGTTGGGTGTTGTTGGGCGGAAGGTGGCTGAGCAGCCAGGGGACCTCCACAGTAACGCCGTGTCATCATGCAACAATGATAAAAACACACACAGGTTATGTTTGAAGCATAGCTATGAAGCTTAACAAGCACCTCTGTTTGAAGCATAGGCTATAAGCTTACCCAAGCTCTGATACCATATTGGATATCTTAGGAGATCACATATATGCAACAATGAAGGATGAAATATCATCATCACATGGTGAAGTGTGTAGAAGAGAGATGAAGCAAGGAAAGAAAGAGAGGGAGAGAGAGAGATACTTAAGCCAAGAGAGAAAGTTTACACAACTCAAATGATATTCACTATGATAATGAATCCACCCAAATGCATGCTTTTATAGGCACCAAGGCCTCATTTTTCGACCCCGCTGTAGTTTCTAAGACTCTAAAAACTGATGGTAAGGGTGGTAAACTTTGGATTGGGGTAGATCCCAACACCGCTACTCTATCAGCAGGTAAGACCTGCATCACTTTGTCATACACCCAACGATCCTAAGGTATGCGAACCCCATCTATAGTCACCGAGGTGTCGGCCCTGGGGGTACCGACAAACCAAAATAAGCGGATCATCTTCAGCTTCTCAATCCAACGAATCTGCTTAAGGTCGGTGGTGAGGTTCCCAGTCTGATCTGCTCGGATGAAGAAGTATCTCGGCCCACGACTCCAGAAATCTCTACCCCATCCTCTTTGAATACGAGAGAAATGAGGGAGGGATATCTTCTCTAATATCTGCACCATGGTGTCGCGGAACTCGAAATTCGAGGAGTGACTAGCAGTCTCGAAGATGCATTGGAAAACTAGAAATTTGGAGTAGGCATCTTCCTCTTCCTACAATCATTCAAACATCAATTTAACTTATTTGTTTAAGTAGGATATCTTTACTAATTAGCATTACGTTAGGTAAAACATTTATTACAAAACAGTCCTTAAACTGCAATTCCTAGGAGCCAAACTTGCTCTGATACCAATTGTAAGGTTCCTCCCTTTAAAAATGGGAGAAGCATTTAAGATAGTCCGCTAAGTCTTATCTTGGGAAAAATTTCCTATTTATCGACACCTTGACCCTGTAGAGATTCAAGGATACGATTCATAGGTATGACCTAGCTCTATCCCGCAGGGGGAGCGTGATTTTCTAAACATCAAATCACTCATAGGGCAATTGATCAAAAATTGGGCAACTACTAGACTTGATTTCTAGAGACAACGCTTTTTTCCTCATCTTATGTAAGGCACAGCCGCTGACCTAGTCTTCTAGAATAGAGTTGCCCAAGAACCTAACTATCTAACGTAGGGCTTTCACTTAATCTGTTGGAAAGCTACCCGACTAATCGAGTCCACCCGTCCGTAGGATGGTGCCGTCAGGGCATTCCATCCTCCCACTTTCCACCCTACTCACGCATCAATTTGTTTTCTAATTAATACTACCACACTGTTTGACATAAATAAACATATTCCTTAATTAGGGCCCTTCTTCACGAGGTTCGTTAAAACAGCCTTCTTACACAATACAATCATACCAAAGACAAGATGCAATTATATAAAAAGTTTATACATGAATCCATTTCCATACAAGCCAATCCGGCTCTCTTATTCTTATTCTACTGATGATCTAGAATTCGGCCTTCCAGCCTCTACATGCTGGGCAAAACCCTACGGGACCATACACCTCATCTCGTCGGCCGCTGGCGAGGACTCAAGCCGGCCTGTCGCCCTCTCAGGCTCCATCGCTCGATCCTCCCGCCCCTCAGAGGGATGTCTGCACACTAGGGTGGGCTTATTTACCGCACTAGCCTGGGCCCTCAGAACTAGGGAGCCTCATAATCTCTCGCCTCAATCGGCGATCCTTATTGTCCCAAAGGTATGAGGGATACCTTGGGCCATTCCCGTTGCTAACGACACCGCCCGGCTACACAAGCACGGAACGGAGTTAGCGTTGAAGCCAAAAAAATCTTGAATTCCAAAGATAACAACTTCAATGCAATTTTCTAAGTATAGCATTCACAATTCATGAAGATAGCAATTTCAATGCAATTTATCGAATACAACATCACATAATTCGTAATTTCATATAATTTTTATGTCCTCATTTTAAAAGAAAAAGACACCATTCATTAATACTAATTTAAGAAAAAATCTCTTCTTTTGAAAATTAACCAGGCTAACCTGGCCACCGTTTCCTTGAGGGGCTTGAAAAGGGAGGACTGGAGCCGCATTGGGCGCATCTCCCTCCATCTCGTTGTTACGTGTCCCTCTTGAGGCGATATTTTGTCATCTCCGGGATGAGGCCATCTTAGGCGTCGCCTTGTAGAGCTCGCTGTTGCGATCGAAACGCTTCAGTCGGATCTGAATTCCGAGCTCGTTTGCTCACCATACGAGCAAAAGAATATGACGCACGAACCCTCGCTTGAGTCAAAAAACCCTTACTAAAGTCTACGCAAATGGGGGGGGCGGGGGGGGGGGGATTGTGAGATGTCCTTAAGGGCAAAGGCAAAAACGTGGAGAGGGCTGGGAGGGGTGGCTCCAAGCCTCTCTGTAAGTCTATTCACACGGGGGGGGGGGGGGGGGGGGGGCGAGAAGAGTTAAGGACAGTGGCCTCTAGCAAGAGGGGGATGGAGGAAAATTGGCTTATCTGAAAAGAGCCAAATGAGGGGGTGTGAGAGGGGTGGCTGCAAGGGCGGCTGTACTTGCAGCAAGTACGCTACACAGGGATGGACGGCGGTACGGACGGCGACACAACAGGGCATACGCTACACAGAAATGCGTGCCGTCTGTGGAGCACCCCGGGGGTTTATATAGCTGAGGGGTGAGGGTACGGGCGCTGCGCAAAGCAAGGACGAAAGGACGGTGTACCTTCAAAGGCTATGGATCAGTGGCCTGCATGGGTCTAGGGGAAAGGTACGGTGCCTGTTGTCTGGGAAAGGAGTGGTACGCATGTACCTTATTTGGTCTGGTGGGTGTAGGGTGCGCGTGGACCATACAAGGGGCGGCCGTCCTTTGGTTCTTGGGCGGCCATTGTACGGGCACCCTAGTAAGTGTGTACGGAACAAATTTTGGAGCGGGATACCCAAATTTGGGGCGCCTGCCTCGATTTGCGTGCCGGACCGCCCCGGGGGGCGAATTTTTTTTTTTTGTCCGGGAGGTTCTCTTGGTCGCAGGGGTTGAGACCGTTCATCAATCGGACGTGCGGTCGTGCATTTATGAAGGTTTAAAGGTCGCCGTTTTTTAACTAAAATGATTAAAATTAGCGTATAGGCTTGATCCGGTGTCCGCCGTTTTGGATGCAGTAAAATCCTATATTAGGGTAAAATCGCGCGCAGATTCCAAATTTGGGCTCAGAATTTGAAGATTCTAAGTAGAAATGATTTAAATAGTAAAATCATTGATATTTATACCATAAAAACTCATAATTACATGAACATTTCTTTATTAGTGAAGATGGGTACGTTACATGACCTGAGTAAGCAGAGTGAGACTCGCACATCATTTTGAGAGTCTTTACTTTCCTGATCCTCTTGAATGACGTCGGTATATGTGGTTCTGTGGAGGATGATGTATTAATGTCAGTACCAATCAACGTCAGAGGCTCAGGCAAAATATTTCCTTAGCCATGATTCTGATAAGGCTAGGGCTTGTTCAGCATGTACAACTCTTTGATCATTCACCCAAGAACTTGAGAATTTCATGCTGAGTTTTTAGGCTTCTTAGCCGCTTTATCCCTAGAAGTAGAATTACAACACCTCTTTCTATAATAAATCATGTGTACCATGGCATGTCTCCTTCGCAGTTTCGCTTCTTTATGTGTATACGATTGAGGCAGTGATTTTGGGAGCTGTGATGCTCTATGTATATATCAAAAACTTTTGATAATAAACGATGTTTTGTAAAAAAATTCCAAATTGTTTTCATGATTGTGAATATGGTTGATAAAATTATCAGAGTAAATCTTATTTCATGAAGTATGATGAAATAATCATCTGTTTAAAAAAATAAATCGTAAAAATTAAATAATCATAAATCTGTTGTCAAAGTTAAGTTGACAAAAATCTCGTTTTGTCAGAGTCATGAGGCACGCGGCCTGTGCAAGAAGGCAACCGGATCCCATAACCGATGACGAAGAGTTAGATCCGGATGTTTGAAAAGCCCTGCACAGATCCCAACCTGGTCCCTTCAAGGGTGAAGGGGGGAGCAGTTAGGTGAAGTAGTGGAAAAGTGGATTGAGGCAATGGAGGAATACTTTGATGGAACTGGCTACATGAAAGATTGTGGAAACGGCCAGGGTCGCTTGGAGGAATCACTGCGAGACTAACCGTCTCAACCGGAATACTCAGACCTAGACCGATCTTAAAGCTTACCTCAGAAAGAGGTTTTGTCCTCCAGGCTTCCTTCAAACTAAAATGAATGAGTTCTTGGAACTAAAGCAGGATAGCTGGACAATTGAAGAGTACCATCAAGCTTTTGCCCTTCTCCTCAAATATTCGCCGCAATTGGATGAAGAGCAACTGATGGCCAGATTCATTCGAGGAATGAACGAGCCATTCAACACCTTAGTAAAGAATGCCAAACCTGTCTCAATGGCCAAAGTAGTAAGAATGGCAAAAGACTTTGCCAAAGCCTTTGTTGTTAAGGTCCCGCCAAAGCCTGCACCCTCTAATTTTAAAAGATTCCAAACCCCGAGAAGTACTTCAAACTTTCCTCCCCCAAAGAGGCAGCAAGGCCCAATTCAGAATCAGGATACTAAGAGATTCAAAAGTGAAGGAAGACCCTTCCCACACACAGATGACTTTCTCAGGAGCCCCACCTCTTTCAAGAATTCAGAGGGATGAGCTCAGAAGTGAGAATCGGTGTTTTGGATGCCAGGGTTTTGGTCACCAGCTGAAAGACTGCCCGACTCCTGCCATGTCAAGGGGACAAGGAAGTCAAGGACCGAGAGTGCAGAGACCAGCCCCTTCCTATCAGTCAATCTCGTCAAAATCAGGGCAATCCCAGGAGAACTCCAGCTCAGCCATCTGCCTCTGTCTAGAGAAGCCTCAGAACTCCTTCCCAGAACTGGGGCAACCAAAGAGAAAGAGTTTCGCCTCAGAATGCAGTAGCCAGAGCAGCACAATAGCAGAAGTAGTGGAAGAAGAAAGAGGATAGATTTATGTAGCAATTGAAAACCAAGGGCCAAATCATCAATTCTCCATCGTCATTTATACTCCAGTTGAGTATGAAGGTAAGCCTTTTAAGATTTTAATTGATTCAGGCAGTACTCATTCTTTCATTTCCCCTGGATGCTTGCGTAAGCTAGTCTTAGACCAGAAATCAAGGAAATCTATGCAAGTTGAATTGGCAAGTGGGAAGATTCTTTTCACTCACCTTGAGACAGATCATATTCAGTTCAATATAGATGGGAATTTAACTGACTGCCTGTCAGTTCAGAGTTATACGGATCCTTGGAATGGATTGGCTCCATAAAAATCAAGCTGACATTCATTGTCATAATGAAACCATTTCCTTGCACGACCTCCACGGAAATAAAGTTCAAGGAACCAGAATTTCAAGATCCCCAAGTTTGTAGTTAGTAAAGGCTTCTAAGCTACTAAAAGGACTTAGAAAGAAGCAGCTCATTTATGTTGTCAAAATGAATCAAGTAGACTCAAAGTTAAAAGCTAAAGAACCTGAATGGTTAAGTGATTATGATGATTTATTCCCAGCAGAATTAACAGAGATGCCTCCAATTCGGGAAGTAGATCATGTGATAGAATTGACCCCGGAGCTCAGCTTTTGTAGCCCTACGCACACGTACAAAATGCCAGTTCTCGAAGCCATCGAACTCAAGGAACATCTTAGATAGCTATTAGAACAAGGGTTTGTAAGACCGAGTGTTTCTCCTTGGGGTGCGCCAGTTCTCTTTCAGAAAAAGAAAGATGGAATGCTAAGACTCTGTGTGGACTACAGAGGTCTCAATTAGTTGACAGTTAAGAATAAGTATCCTATCCCCAGAATTGATGAGCTTCTGGACGACAGGCTAAGTGGAGCCCAGATCGTCACAAAGATAGATCTCAAATCAGGGTATTATCAGATCAGGATTAATGAGCAAGATATCCCGAAGACAGCCATCAATACTCGGTATGGGAATTATGAATTCACTGTCATGCTGTTTGGATTGCCAAATGTCCCAGCTACATTCAATCGATTAATGCAAGACATTCTCAGAGAATACTTGGATGATTTTGTTCTTGTTTTCTTTGATTATATTCTGATTTACTCAAAGAATGGAGCTGACCATGAAGCTCATGTCATAAGAGTTCTTGAGATCCTAAGGAAGCACCAACTCTTTGAAAAAAAGAGAAAATGCACTTTCTCTGCCGACCATGTTGAATACTTGGGCTTTCTGGTATCAAAAGATGGAATTTCTCTAGATTCTGCTAAAGTCCAAGCAGTCATAGATTGGCCTGAACCAAAGACAGTGAAAGAATTCAGAGGATTCTTGGGATTGACTGGTTGGTATAGAATTTTAATACCAAAGTATGCTCTCATAGCTTCCCCCCTGACTAACCTTCTCAAGAAGAATACCCCGTTTCAATGGTCTGTCTGCCAGGTGCCAGACTGCTTTTTATAAGCTAAAGACCGCCTTGGTAATAACCAATCCCATTCTAAACCTGTCAGATTTCTCTATGCCCTTTGAGGTAGTATGCTCTCATAGCTTTCCCCCTGACTAATCTTCTCAAGTAGAATACCCCGTTTCAATGGTCTGCCAGGTGCCAGAGTGCTTTTGATAAGCTGAAGACCGCCTTGGTAACCAATCCCGTTCTAAACCTGCTAGATTTCTCTCTGCCAAGTTTTGCCCTGGGAGGTGCACTCATGCAGGAAGGTCATGCAGTGGCCTATGAATCCTGAAAACTTAGAATGCATGAGAGGAGTTATGCTGTCCATGACCTGGAACTACTTTCGGTATGCCCTGAAGTTGTGGAGACATTACCTACTGGGTCAAAGATTCACTTTGATGACAGATCATCAGAGCTTAAAGTGGATCTTCACTCCGAAGGATCTCAACATGCACCAAAGACGGTGGACGTAGACCTTGCAGGAATTTGATTTTGAAATCAAGTACCACCCAGGCAAAGAAAATGTGGTAGCAGATGCCCTCAGCAGAAAAGCCTCCTTGCTTTGCAATTACTATAGTGTCAAATCCTTTGATTATTGAAGCAAGTGAGAAGATCATGCAAGATAGATTCTTTGACCCTATTGCTTGCTACCCTACTTATGCAGGAAAACAAAACTCCACAGGAGTTGAACCGAGTTCCAGGGTACAGCATGGATGATGGAATTATGTATTATAATCGCAGACTATGCATTCCCAAATGATAAGGGAACTAAGGGTAAAATTCTGAATGAAGCCCATGATAGCCTTATTGCAAGACATCCAGGTTTCATCAAAACCTACATGTCTATGAAGAAAAGCTTCTTTTGGCCTGGTCTAAAAAAGGATGTGCTTAAACATGTACGTCAATGTCTGACCTGTCAGAAAGTCAAGGCCGAGAGAGTAAAAATGCATGGGAAGTTACATCCATTAGACATCCCCCAGATGAAGTGGGAATGCATCAGTATGGATTTTATTATTGGATTACCCTCAGTGCAATCAGGTGACAACTCCATCTTCGTAGTAGTTGATAGACTAACCAAAGTTGCCCATCTAGTTCTAGTAAAAGAAACCTACACTGCAGTGGATGTGGCCAGAGTGTTCCTCAAAGAAATCTTTAGATTGCATGGCCTACCCAGAAGAATAGTAAGTGATCGAGATCCGAAATTCACGTCAAGATTCTGGACTGCATTTTTTGAAGCAGTAGGAACTTTCTTGGATCTTAGCACAGCTTACCACCCCGAAGACCAATGGTCAAACTGACAGGGTGAACCAAGTAATCGAAGATATACTTCGGTCATGCTGTGGGCAGGGAACCTAAGAAATGGCTAAGCTATCTGCACCTAGTCGAGTTCGCCTACAATGCTTCTTATCACAAAAGTATTGGGATGAGCCCTTTCAAAGCTTTGTATGGACAAGATTGCTTAACTTCATTAACTTGGTCCGACCTATTGATTAGGGTCAAGATGTCCAGACAGATGCTTGATGACATGGAGCAAAAGATGCAGTCAATTCGCAAAGATATAAAAGCTACCTAGGATAGACAGAAGCAGTATGCAGATAAGAAGAGGTTAGACAGAAAATTCAAAGAAGCAGATATGGTCTTCATTCGAGTACGCCCCAAAAGAAGTTCTCTATCTCTTGGGAAGTACAAGAAGTTATCCCCCAGATATTGTGGACCATATTTGATTACAAAGAAAATAGGTGACTTGGCCTACGAGCTTCTTCTGCCTCCTCATCTCAAAGTACATAATGTATTTCATGTCAGCCTTCTTAAAAAGTATATACCAAGCCCAAATCATGTGCTTGATTAGATGAAATCTTAACTTCTTCAACCCAAGGGAAGATGGAACTCCAGCCTGAAGAAATCCTTGATGTTCAAGAAAAGGTTCTCAGGAATAGAATTTTGAGAGAATTATTGGTCAAATGGAAGTTTTATCCTTTTGAAGATGCCACCTCGGAGGAGAAAGAAGCCGAACTCTTACGAGATTACCCCTAGTTCGCGAGATGAGGACATCTCGCATTTTTCAAGTGGGAGAGAATGTAAGATTCCTCCCTAGCCTCTCAAGAGGTCCAGTATCTTCCTCTGTAATCAAATCCCTCTTCAGATATATAAAAGATCTTGTTTCTACCTACTATTTTGGCTTAGAGAGAGAAAATATTCTAGAGAGAGGTTATTCAAATTTTAGATATTTTTGGATGGAAAAATATCTCTTCCTATTAAAATAAATTTCCCTAAAACACAAGTTCAAAAAGATTTTCAGAAGATGTATTAGAAATCAATTATAATCTGTTCAGAAGGCCTTATCCTAGGGGTCCAGATTTATTGAAAATTTTAAATTAAGGTTTTGAGGGGCCAATCAGATTCATCCAAATGTGTGGAGGAGATAAATAGAAGAAATAAAGAAAATCCCCCCAAAAATGAGTAAATACTCACATAAGATGAAGAGTGGACTAAGGACCAAAGGAAATACTAAAAAAATAAAATTTTGACACCTCAAAGTGGGGATTCCCCCTCATGAAAGAGGCGCCTATTTCACATGTGTGGTGGAGTTTTAAATTCCCAAAAATTGAGATATTTCATCTCTCCTCTCTCCTAATTCAAGTCTAGTTCCAAAAAGTAAGCTAAATTGACCCAAAAATGGTCAAAAATTGACCAAACTGATCTGGAAAATTCTAGAATCAATTTGCTTGGTTAGAAGGTACTTTTTCCTATAAATAGAAGCCTCCCCCTTTGTTGAAGCTTAATAGTGTTTTATGCACTGTTACTCTACTCCTCCCTAGAGCCAAAAACTGTGAATTTATTAATAATTCATTAGTTTTTGACCGTTCCCTCTTCTAAAGAATTGGTGACCACTCTTGTTGCAAACAAGAGTAGATCCCTCAAACCATCCAGCCAAAGGAAGGCTCCCAAAAATTCATGTAAGTTAGAAATCATACTTTTTCTTTATTCTTTTAATGGTTTTCTAATTAGTTTAGAATGCTTTAAACCATTTGGGGATAATTTTTAAGTAATTTAAGGTTAGGAAAAATTAAAAAATGGTCAGCCATACAAAGGAGGTTATGGCAAAATTTTCTTAAATTTTGTGAAATAAGTTTTATCTTTTATTATTTAAAAAGAGTAATCCCCATCGTTTGTGTATTCTAAAAGTGTTATGTTCATTCTAGGCATAGAAAAATGCATAGTAGAAATATTTTTATTATAAAAGTGTTATTTTCATTAAAATTAAAAGTGTTATTTTTATTATAAAAGTGTTATTTCCATTAAAATTAAATTCTATGCATAGAAAGATGCATATTGATTATTTTTTTAGTTATAAAAGAGTGATTTTCATTAGATTTAAATTCTATGCATAGAAAGATGCATATTGATTATTTGTTTTAATTATAAAAGAGTGATTTTCGTTAGATTTAAATTCTATGCATAGAAAGATGCATATTGATTATTTTTTATTATTATAAAAAAATAATTTTTATTAGATTTGAATTCTATGCATAGAAAGATGCATATTGATTATTTTTTTATTATTATAAAAGAGTGATTTTCATTAGATTTAAATTCTAGGGAGGAGTGGGGTGATCATCTTTGCATGAGGGATTGAAGGGCATAGGTTCTTCATTTATCATTAGGACTATAACTTGGTCAGAGGCCAGCTGTAGTAGGGTGGCATTCCTTGCATCCTAGCCAATGTTGCAGTGGTTGTGTCCCATCCATCCTCGTCCGAGAAGAATTTCCTCATGCATAGTTCCTGTAGGCATCACATAAAACTTTCCTTCCAAGGGATTCTTTCCAATGTAAAATAAGTTTGTGCCTAAACATTGAACTGCTTGAGAGGCCACTCTTGTGACCATAGTGTGGCAGGGGTCTCTTTTAATAGGGGCCTCCGAAGGGAAAGCCATGTGTCATAAGACATTAAGTTAGTATTAGCCCTTGTATTAGAAAGAGCTAATTTTTGGGTGATTCTTGTCGGGGTGGTCATTCCTAACCATAACCGAGCAAGTTTCACCTCCCAATCTTCCTCTTCAAGGTATACAACTTGGGCCATGTGGACCACAATGTTTTTCCCCCGAAGCTTGGCTTATCGTTCTTTGGCATCTCTATTTTAGGCGGTTTGTTTCATCTCTTCGTGTTTGGTTTTGGTTTTGGTTTTTTTTTGGGTCATGAATGGCACTTAGGTTGGTCTCAATTAGGGGGCCATAGTAGTATTCCAATTTGCTACCATTGAAATATCCTGCCATCTCAATGCCTTCGAGCGTCTCTATGGGCACTATGCCTTCTTGCGGCGGGGTTATCTCAATGACTAGGAAAGGTCCTAAGCCTCTGAGCTTGAGTTTCTTTTTATGGGTTTTTGTGCTAAAGAGGAGGACCATGTTGCCCTCATTCATTTGTTTGTCCTTAAGTTGTGGTCATCAAACAACTGTTTATGCCTCAGGTTTTCAACAATAATACTATAGACGGTGAGGAGGTGTGTTTCATATCAAGACTTTCAAGATCAAACAGGCGACATCCAAGGACATTGCCCATGAGTTTTTCCTTTACTACAATTTACCAAGAACTCCATAGGCATGACCGCTTAAGTACCATAGGTCAAACTGAAGGGTGTCACATTGGTAGCAGCCTTATAGGATGTTTGATAGGCCCAAAGTGTTGTAGGAAACTTTTGTTCCCAATCGTTGTGGACTGACTTCAACTATTTTGGTTAAAATGGCATAAAGAACTTTATTGGTGCTCTCTGATTGGCCATTGGCTTGGGGGTAGTATGGGGAAGATTTCCTATGAGTGACGAGAAATTCTTATAAGTGGAATTGTATTACCTCATTAATGAAGTGCATGCCATTGTCGCTCACGATTACAAGAGGGTATCTAAAGAGAGTGATCACTGACTCATAGAAGAACTTGGCAGTAGATCGTGCATTAACCTAGTGGTGTGGGTAGCCCTTGCTTTGACCCATTTTGTGCAATAGTCTGTGGCTGCGATGTTTCAAGCTTGAGTGTATTGAGTCATGGGACTAATGGGTCTGATGAAATCAATTCCCCATTTTTCAAATGGTTGCAAGGACACAACGAGGTTCAGGGGCATATTGTCCTTAAAGTGTGGAATTGCCACTCGTTGCCATTCATTGCACTGCTTGACATATTTCGCTATGTCAGCTAGTAAGGTGGGCCACCATAGCCTCGCTGTGTGGACTTTACACGCAGAGTGATATCTGCTACGACATGCCCCCAAGCACAAGCGGAGCGAGCCTGTCCTAAAAGGAAGATGTGTTCATTTTCTCGGACATAGCATCTTATACTTTTATCCTTCCCCTACCTATAGAGTTGGCATGTAATCAATTGGTGGGGGGCCGCTTGTTTAATGAGGTGCTGCCTTGCATGGTCTTTGTTGAGGAGTGGGTCAACTGGTAGGCCATTGGCTAGGAAATGTGCAACCTCCTCTCCCCATTCCATAATTAACCATAACAAGGCAACATCTGGTAAACTGTCTCATCGACTCCCACCCCGATGCCTTGCCGTTGGGAATGTGTGACATATGGTCCCACCAAGATGTGTTGTGAGATCTTCTATACTGTGACAATGAAGTTGAACCCAAGCAAGATCAACAACCAATTATTCTTCCAGTTGTGCAGGGTTTGTTTACCCGATAGAGAAGAGCTTGATGGTCTACAAAGAAGATAAATTTGGTTTCCATAAGATAATGGCAAAACCTCTTAATCGTGTAAACCATAGCTAACCCTTCCCTCTCAGTGGTGGTATAATTTCATTTTGCCTTGTTAAGTTGGTGGCTGGCAAAGCTGATGGGGTTTGGTGGGTTGGTGGGCCATCACACACCCAGCTACAAAGGCGAAGGCATCAATGTGGACATGAAATATAATGTCCCAGTTGGGGGACTTCATAATAGGAGCCCTTTACCAAGGATTTCTTTAGGTGGTATACTGGAATTCCTCTATCAACTCAAAGAGGATCAGGAGTCCATAAAGGGGGTGAGCTATATCGACATACATGAAAATGAAACGCCGATAATACCCAACATGTCCCATAAAGCATTGGACTTCTTTAAAGTTGGTTGGTGGTGGTGGCAGCTCAAGGATGAGCCACACCTTGCTATCATCCTAGGATAACTCAATGCCTAGCCCAAAACTGGTATTTGAGAGGGATCAAGGGAATACAATAGAGCCTACATCTTTCTAGCACCTTCCATAACATTCAAGGTGTGCTTTCCATGTGGAATTGATACAGAGGTCATCCATAAAGACCTTAAGGCATTTTCGGAGATACTCCTTGTAGGCTGTGCATATTAGATGCTAGAAGGTGCCTGAGGCATTGGTTAGCCCCCAAAGGCATGACACGATATGCATAAGTTCCCATTCGGTAGTAAAAGCTATTTTGTGTTGATCTTTTGGATCAATCAATACCTGGTTATATCTAGAGAATCCATCCAGGAAGCTGTAGGCTTCCTTTCCTGTGACTCTTTTGAGCACGTGCTCTGTGAAAGGTAAGGGATAGTGACCCCGTATAGTGGGAGGCATTGACCTTTTTGAGGTCCATGCACACTTGCACCTTTCCATTCTTTTTGGGCACTATCACTATGGGTGATACCCATTCTGTGTGCTCAATTTCATAGATGAATGTGGCATCTATGAGTCAATCAATTTCTTCTTGGACAATCTTGGAGTACTTTGGATTCATAGGGTAAGCTCTTTGCTTGGCCGATGTCACTCCATCAAGCATAGGAATGGTGTGTTTGACCACTTTGGGAGGTACACCCTTCATAACTGTGTACTTCCAGGCAAAGAAATCCTAGAATTGAGTGAGGAGAGCGATGAGTTTGGTTTCCTCCTCGGTCGAGAGTCATCCTAAATGTAAATTGGTTTCCTCCTCGGTCGAGAGTCATCCTAAATGTAAATTGGCCTCGGGTCTTTGCCCACACCCTCTAGGTTAACTTCCTTCACCTTGGCTCGACCATATACAAGGTCCCTAGCTCTCCGTTGTGAAACCTTTGGGCTGAGTCATATTGTACAAATCTATCAACCATCTTAAAGCTTTTGAAGTGTTTGGGGACTTGTTTAGTCTCTTCTACTTTAGTGCTTTCCTCTTCTATCAAATTTTTAGCTTCCTTCTCTGTTGCAAGCACTAACTTCTTGTTGTGTGCTTTGCATGGAGAGAGGTAAAGCTTTTGTGGTTTGGGTTGGGGGGGAGGGTGGGGGGTCAATGGGTTACATTGGTTTGGGGGTGGTCATGTGGACTAGGAGGGAGTTATTGGTGAACTCCTTTTGCCAGATTTGGTTGAAGTGTTCATGTGCTTCAACTGCCCCTACTTACGTATTTAAGCTAGTGGATAAGACATATTGTTCTTATTTAGGAAATCCATCAGGTTTGAGAGTTCTATGTGAGCATGTTCCTCATTATGGTTCCGCATTATTGGCATTTTTAGGCTCATGAGTGGTGACTTCGAGCAAGTATGCAGTGCTAAGCATGTAGGGAGACATAATCTCCACATCTGTTGTCTCAGGAACAGTAGCAAGGATATGCATCCAATTCTCAGAGTCTTCTGGATCTGGGAGGGGTACACATTTCTTTCTGTCCTTTTCCTCCTCATTTATTGTTTTATTTCAAGCTTGGCATAGGTGGACTGCAATGGATCGGGTGTGTGACATCCCTGCCCCCTCTGTGCATTGAACTCTGAAGTTCTAGCAGCGGCGGCGGAAGTAGCAACCTTGCGCGCAGGGTAGAGCTTCCCACTCGTCGGGGCCTTGCCCCATGAATGTTCGGATAAGATACTAATCCGGCGGTTCTTCCAAAACCAAAACCCGAAAAAAACTTCCCTCGCCCAGAAAGCATAGGCAATTCCTCCATGAAAATCTTCTAACGTAGTCAAGAGCCTTATCTATCCTTTGTATTCGGACTGAACACCCACGGGTCACATGGCCGAATCAAGGAGGAACTTGCACTTGGTTCATAGAAATTATCGCTTTTTTCCACTGAAGGAGGCACAACCATTGATTCTTTACCATAGAACAAAATCTCCCTGTGACTTACTTTAACTATCGTAACTTAAACCTAATTGAATTTTGTTATAGCAATCCATCGATCCAGCCTAATCCCAACAACCCATGGGTTAGCTAACCGCCCCAACCACTGTATTGGTGGGATTCCTTTTTATAAAAATTTGGTTGTGTTTTGTCTCAAGTACCAGGGAAAAGAGTTCCTAGGCCCCTTAGCTGACACTCATACAATCATATTAAACAAACACACCACTTACACACCCAATATGAAATTACCTTTTGCTTAGATTCAACTATCTTCACGATAGAATTAGAGTAAAACCATAGTGTTTCCATCATGATTCTCAATGTTCCAGTTCCATTGTTTTACAAACAAGTCTAATCCGGACTCTTCGTTTGAAGACCAGCTAGTCAACCAATGAGATCCAATTTCATAGTTTTATAGTTCACTTAAATACTTCTCTTGCCAATCCATGAATATCTTCCTCGACATATGCATGGGTGTCCTAGTAGCCCCTCAAGATGTCCAGTTTCTCCCCCTGTAATCAATCCCCTTTTCAGAATAATAACAAATCTTGTTTCTATCTGTTTTGGCCTAGAGAGAGAAAATGTTCTAGAGAGAGGTAATTTAGTTTTTAGGTATCTTTGGATGGAAAAATATCCCTTCTTATTAAAATGATTTTCCTTGAAACAAAAATTCAAAAAGAATTTTCCAATGTGCAATTGGAATTAATTAAAAATAGGTAAAAAGGACCTTAAGGTCCAGATTTTCTAAAAATTTTGGATTAAGGTTCCTATGGACCAATCAGATTAATCCAAATGTAGGGAGGAGATAAATGTACATCGATGAAGGAATGATTTGAATTTAGGATTCAACTAGATATTTTGGAGGATTATGATCAGCAATTCTATGTTTTCATTAAATGATTGTTTTAAAGACAGTTGAATCTGTGAAAAAGGCAATTTCATATTGGGTGTGTAAGTGGTGTGACTAGTTTTAAGTTTGCATGAATATCCAGCTAGGGGGCCTGGGAACTCTTTTCCTTGGTACCTAGGACAAAACCTAACCAAATTTCTAATTGGATCCCATCACTACAGTGGGACTGGATGGGCGGCTAACCCATGGGATCCCATCACTACAGTGGTTGGGGCGGTTGGCTAACCCATGGGACTGTAGGCTGGGCTGATGGATCCCTAAAATGAGACTAAATTTTTGTTGGTACAATAGATGAACTAAATCCCGGATAAAAATTATTCTATGGAAAAGAATCAATGGCTGTGCCGCTCAATGAGGAAAAAAGCATTGGTCTCTATGATCCAAGTGCAATCTTTTCCTTGATCTGACTATGGGACTTATGGGTTTGGTCAGATCAATTTAGTTAGTTAAGGCTTTTGACTACGTTATAGTAAATTTATCCTGGAGGAATCGCCTGTGCTTTCTGGGCGAGGGAAGTTTTTCTAGGTTTGGTTTTGGAAGAACCGAGGGATTAGTCTCTTGTCTGGATATCTGTGGGCGAGGCCCCGAGTGAGGGACCCTGCCCTGCGTAAGAAGTGCTACTTTTGCTACTAGCACCCCATAATTCATTGCGCGGTGGGGACAGGGATCTTTCACATGGCTTCGATCCACTTTTCGACAGCCTCGCCTAAGTGTTCCCCTTCACCTTTGAAGGGACCTAGCTGAGATCTGTGAAGAGGTTTGCAAACATGAGGGTCAAGCTCCTCCTCATCCGTGAGAGGATCCGGCTATCTACCACGATTCACACATCTCATGATTATGCCAAAATGATACATCGTTAAATTTCTATTTGACTTCATCTCGAGATCGTAAGACTTAAGAAGTTCAAAAATATTTACTTTAAACAAGGTAATCGTTCTTAATAAAGATCTATGACATACGTCCGAGAAAACAGATCTTATTTCTTTAACTCAATATCTGGTAGTCAAAATCACTTAAACAACTGGAATTTTACAAAAACATTCTTTATTTACATAAGGTTTGCAATATATACATAGAGCAACATGGCTCTAGAAAATCAAGGCCTCAATTGCATACGCATGAAATGGTGATACTACGGTGTGGACATGCCACGATGCAATTGTTCCCTTACTGCTACTATTGGTGCTACAATCTTACTCCTCGGGATAAAACGGCTAAGAAGTCTGAAAAGATGACAAGTAATCCTAAAATCTCAAGGTGTGGGGTAATAAAGAATAACACCACAAACCACCTTTAGCCTTAACAAGACCATGGCTAAAGAGACATTTTGCCTTAGCATCTAGCACTGGTTGCAAGAGGCATGGATATACTGCCCTGTGAACCACTTCTGCTGTCGTCTCTTAGCTGGGTCTGGAAAATATAGCTCCTCGAAATGATTAGCGAGACTCGCCCTGCTAGTTCGAGTCATGGAGGAGGAGAGGATATGCTAAAAAACAAAAGCAGTCATATCCTGATTTCAAGTAAGATCAGGAATACTAGATAAATACAGGGCGTCCATCTATAAAATCTAATTCATCAATTAAAAGTCTTCATCAATGAAGCTTAATCTGAATGAAAATATAGCATGTGAATGCATCTTTCTAGGATTTTATTATAAAATTCAGACAAAATTCATCTTTGATTCTTGAGCTTTCAACAAGGTTCCAATACCAGCTGTGAGATCCCTGCCCCCTTTGCGCATCGAACGAACTTTGAAGTGCTGGCAGCAAAAGTAGTAACCTTGCGTGCAGGGCAGAGCTTCTCACTGAGGGCCTTGCCCCACGAATGTCCAGAAAAGAGACTAATTTGGCAGTTCTTCCAAAATCAAAGTCGAAAAAAACTTCCCTCCCCCAGACAGCATAGGCGATTCCTCCAAGGAAAATTTTCTAATGTAGTCAAGGGCCTTATCTATCCTTTGTATTCGGACTGAACACCCACGGGTCACATGGCCGAATCAAGGAGGAACTTGCACTTGGTTCATAGAAATCATTGCTTTTTTCCCTTGAAGAAAGACACAACCGTTGATTCTTTCCCATAGAACAAAATCTCCCTGTGACTTACTTTAACTATTGTAACTTAAACCTAACTGAATTTTGTTATAGGAATCCACTGATCCAGCCTAACCAACTAGCCCATGGGTTAGCCAACTGCCCAACCATTATATTGGTGGGATTTCTTTTTATGAAAATTTGGTTGTGTTTTGTCCCGGGTACCAAGGAAAAGAGTTCCCAGGTCCCCTAGCCAGCACTCATGCAATTATATTAAATATACACACCACTTACACACCCAATATGAAATTGCCTTTTTCTCAGATTCAACTATCTTCAAGATAGAATTAGAATAAAACCACTTACACACCCAATATGAAATTGCCTTTTTCTTAGATTCAACTATCTTCAAGATAGAATTAGAATAAAACCACTTACACACCCAATATGAAATTACCTTTTTCTTAGATTCAACTATCTTCAAGATAGAATTAGAATAAAACCATAGTGTTTCCATCATGAATCTCAATGTTCCAGTTCCATTGTTTTACAAACAAGTCTCATCCTGACTCTCCGTTGAAGACTAGACAGTCAACCAACGAGATCCAATTTTATAGTTTTACAGTTCACTTAAATAATTCTATTGCCAATCCATGAATATCTTTCTCGACATATGCATGGGTGTCCTAGCAGCTCCGCGAGCCCGTGCATTGCATGGTCAGAACCCTAGTTAGAACCCTCTAGGATCCTCCTTAGGTGTCCTAGTACTTCACTCAGGGACCGCTTTGTTGGCCCTCGTCCATTGTACCGAAAGCACACCATTTTCAACCATACTGAGGTTGGTCAAGACCTTGGTAGGCTTTGCTGTGGGAGACATCCTTTGATGACTCCCAACCAGCTGTTGCAACATAACTCTCTTAGATTAAACCATAAGCCAAATGCTTCCTCTAGCATTCTGGCGCGTAAGATAGTCCTTAAAAAAATCGAGTTTCTATGCAAGTAAGAATTTCCCGTTGAGTTTGGTTTCACAAGACTCCCTTATTTTCAACCCAGGCTTTCTCAATGAAAATCACGAATCACATATCTCGGGGATCCATCCCTCAATTACAACGAATTTCTAACTTCTAGACAATTTCGGGTCTTAGGGAAAACTTCTCTAGATCACCCGATTATTCATTCTTCGTCCTAAAGAATTGGGATTGGTCATAAGTCTTGATTCAAGAGATGGGCAGGCATCTTACTGACCCACCTTTCTCTCGTGGAGACATGGTCTAGCACCAAATTACTCGAATTTATTCCTAAAGATACTTTCTAAAGATAATTCTCCATTTATCTGATAAATTAACTGTGATTTCTTATCATAAAGGATAAATATCCAAAATTAGGCAAATTCATTCTTCCTTGGACATAATAGAACTATAAATAATTCTATTCGTAAATAATGGAATTTAACAAGGATATTTCTTTTTCCAATGATCCTTTTTGTGAATATGCATACATCATTTATTTAAAATATTCACATAGAACTATACTAAAATATTCTCTTCTCCATTTGGACCTAGGCATCAACATGCCCTTAATTATCTACGTAGAATTATGATGAAACTTTCTCTTTTGATAACGAAATTAATTTATGCATTTTTCCTAATTAAAGGTACGATGAAAATTCTACTTTTTGATAAATAAAAATACCCATTTTTTTCCATGAATATACCTATTCTAAAATATGACAAAAATTTCTCTTTTAATATTTAAAATGTTTGTTCATAGAATATCATGAAAATTTCTCTTTTTTGCATTTAGGTTTTTATGCATGCTCATATAAAAATAAATATAACAAAAATTCCTTTTTTCTCCATTTAAACATTTATGCATAAGTACTATAAAAGAATTTTAAAAAATGTAACAAAAATCCTTCTTTTAGCATTAAAATGCTTATGCATAGAATATGATGAGAATTCCTCTTTTTGCCTTATAAATTTTATGCATAGAATTAAATTCATTTTTTAAAGGGTAAAACTTTTGCCATAGCTTCGGTGCATTTTTTGAGAACATTACCTATGCATAATTACATTTAAACCTCTTGTTTATTTTTAAAAATATCCCATTATCATTCCCATATGAAAATAGTTAGCATAAACTCTCTTTCAACTTAAAATGAATAATTATGAATTTTCTAATCATAAAACAAGCTTGAATGAATTAATCCTCATTTTAATTAGAATAAAAAATTATAAAAATGCTTAATTTGTATCTCTAGCTTGTTAAGCCTAGGGTTTTGGTTAAAAAAATGAGATTAATACTAAGATCCATCCTTCCAAGAAGGATTAATCTATAAAGGTGAGTATTCTTACAAAAAGAGAGATTTACTAATAAAAAATATTATATTTAAGCATAAAAGATTAGCATTAATCCATTTAAACAATATGAATCACTAAAATCTTGGTTTTAAGAAAAAACCATTGATTAAAATGCTTCCCAAGCATTAGAGAGATTGGGAAGAAGATTACCATTCCAAAAAAGAGAAAAACACCATTGATTTAAGGCTTACCCTTGGTTTTTGGCTTGATTCTTTAAGAAGAAGTGAAGCCCCCAAGAGAAATATTGGCCACCAAGATGAAGAGGGTAATCTCCAAGAGAGGATGAAGATTAGTGAAGCTCCAAAGCTTCCCAAAGGAGAGGCAAAATAGAGGATAATAAAATTACACTAAATTGAAGATTATACTAGTATGTAAATACACAAAGATGAAAATACAAAGGAACTAGGGTCTATTTATAGGTGAGGGAGGCCACCAACCAAGTCCAACTGGGATCTAGAGGCTTCTAGCTTCATTTTGATCCATTTTTGGACAGTTTTGGACCAATTTGGCTCACTTTTTGATCCCGTTTGAAAGAGGAGAGAGGAGAGATGAGAAAAATGTGAAGTAATGATGGATTTTAGGTGCCTCCTTCATGAGTCACCTCCGAGGTGTCAAAAATTCATTTTTTAACTACTAAAATAAATATTTTTTAACTAATAAACCCTAGTCAACTCTTCATCTTATGTGAGAATTTACTCATTTTTGGGGATTTTTCTTTATTCTTTGCATTTTTGTTATTCCAACACTTGGATTAATCCTAATGGTCCTTTAGAACACTCTTTGGACCTTAATCAATTTTTTTTGAAAATATGGACCCTTAGGCTAAGGTGTCTAATACACATATTCAATTAATTTCTAATGCACATTGGAAAATTCCTTTTAAACTTCTATTTTAAGGGAATTCATCTTAAATAAAAGGAATAACTTTATATCTAAAAATATCTCAAAACTGTATTATCTCTCTCTAGACCAAAAACAAGGAAAAATAATGTTTTCTTGCATTCTGAAATAGGGGATGGTTACAAGGATTTGAGAGGACAGCTTATACATCTTTTAGGGTTGAGGAGGAACCGTACAGGGTGGTTGTTGTTATTGAGTTCTCTGCGAAGGGTTGGCGGCTCTCATGGGATGAACCTTTCAAGTGCGTAGGTTGATCTTGAGTGTTTGGTCTTTTCTCTAAATATATGTGGTTGGTATCCTAGTCATGGATTATTTTTGTCTCCCTCATGAAGTGTTATTCAAGGATGCAATCATATGAAACTAGTTGTCGGCCAAAGTTCATCACCATCATGAAGGTGCAGCAGAAGGTGGTTCCAAGGATCTTGATTTTTAAATCATTCAAAATACCTATGGGCCTAGTGATGATGACTCCATCAGCGAGTTTTACCAACAAAGTCATGTCATCCATGGTTGGTGCCCCCCATTTCTCCTGGCATTATTTGGGATAATGATTACTCCTACCTCCCCAACGAGGATGGTAGTGACATGGAGTCCATCGAAGGTTATTGGTAATGCCGCATTGAGTTCATCACCTTTGAAATATTGTCCAAGTTTGTTGACTCGAACCATGGGCGTGCCTATGATCCCATGGGGTTTGATGAGTTCATCCTCCTTAGTCTCATTAGAGCCATTTAGCTACGTGGATTCCTGCATCCTTGCTCCAAGGCATCCCTCCATCCAATCTTTTAGATCCTTCCATAAGCTTGGGCTACCTTGAAGCAAGGTGCCGATGGGGATCTAGATCAAAGAAGAGAGGAAGGAAGAGAGACTTGCAATGTCTTTGGGAGCAGATGAGGTTTCTTGAGGAAGGTCACCTTGACTTGTCCTCAAGCTCTTGTTCATATAGGGTATTGGGATTTGGACTTATGTGTCTGACCTTTTGAGGTGGCCATCCCCTAGGTTTTTGAGATATTCAGCTACCTGGTTTCCCTGGTGGTGGGGGTAGATGTCATAGTGGGTGCTACTACTTGTGTTAGCCTATTAGGGGGTGCTTGTTCTCAGAGCTCTCTATTATATACCTTATCTTCCTCGATGGGTTGCATATTGGAGACCGAGGGGCATGGTTCTAGGTAAGCTATTGGAGGCTCATCCTCTAGTTGAGCTTGGCAGTCCCGAACAAATTCTTGGGCTACCATTAGCCTTTACTTTTCTTGAATAGGATTAGAGTATTCGGCTAGCTTTTTAGGAAGCTAGTTAGGGTCGATTGGTTCCCTGGCATGGGGGGCTGAAGGTAGCAATTGTTCCTCTTCGATGAAGAGAATGATGCATGGGTTAGTGTGCAAGCACCTACGGACGTACTTGCCATCCCTTTTTTGATTGGACACTCAGCTACTTGGTGAGGTCCAGTGCAAGGGTAACATTGCATGGGTGGTCGTTTAGTCATAGTATTCATATCTTCTCCTCGTGGAGCTGGGGTGGCTAAGTACACAAGGAACATCTGGTAACCCTCCATCACATAATGGCTTAGAATTTGGGAAGGTGGACTGTTTGGTTCAAGAGGCTCATAAGTGGGTCCTTCAGCAACTTCCCCTCATCCCTTTTTGAAAATTTTCGTCAAGGTTAGTTGACAAATAGGTGTGACTCGTGGGAATGGGGGTTGAGGTGGAAGTATAGGGGTCAGTAAGGGCATCTCTGGTACCCTACGAATTCCTCTTTGGGCCACTTCCTGGTGTGGTTGAGGTGCGTTATGAAGTGCAGGTGTGGTAGCAAGGCTAGCGGTTGCCTAGGGTTTGCTGGTAGGGGTCGGGCTTGAGCAGCCCTTTGCTAATAGCAATTTGTAATTTCATGAATTACCCATCTTTGGTATTATGTGTAGAAGAGGGTGGGAGGGGGTCATAGATGTGGAAACTCCACGCTAGTATGGTTAGTTCAACAAATCACGCACCACACTAGCTCCCTCTTGGGGTAGAGATGGGGTTGACCCACTCGATCCTAGCCTTGGCCGGTTCTCCAGTGTTGGGTCATTTGTTGTATTAATGTAGTTGCTAGCTGTTTGACTTATTATCCTGAGGTGGACTCCTTGTTTTTTCCCTCAGATTTGGTGTTGGTTGTTTTGAATGAGGCCTCAGATGTACCCTCGCGAAGTTCTCAAGAATGCATTCCCTTGAAGTTATCCTCGAAGTCTATAGCACTCGTGCAACATTGCTCAAATGAGAGATTTCTCCTCAGTAGTTCAAAAACCCACTTTAAGTGATTCTAAATGTAAAAGAGATATTCCTATCATTTTGGAAAAAGAAGAATAGTAGAAATAGCCTAATCTAGTAGATTAATCATAATTAAGATTATGATTATGGCTAAATTTATGATTTAATTTCATAAATTAGATTTTAGTTTAAGAATAGATCTTCTATCATAATTGTATTGCAATGTCTTATTCTTTTCTAGAAAAATTAAAAATTATCTGTAAATAATAGCAGCGAAGCTATGGGAAAATTTTTAGAAAATAATACATATCTTATTTTTATGCATAATGCTAAAAGAGGACTTCCTACCATATTTTAAGATGGGAAATCCTATGCTAAAATAATGATTTTCATCATATTCATGAGAAACTAATTTTTAGTATTTATGCATAAATAATTAATTAAAGAAAAGAGAAATTTTTGGTAAAATTTTTTTAATGCAAAAAGAGGAATTACCATGATAATGGAGATCCATGTAATTAAATGGAAAAAGAGAAATTTTGGTATATTAAAATAATGGATATTTTTATTTAATTTAAAGAGGAATTTTAGATAAATTTATTTTATGCATGAGAAAATTTTAAATGATAAAAGAAGAATTCCCATGACATTTGCAATTCAATCATTTAAATGGTAAACGTGGAATTCTTGGCATATTTGAAATAATTAATTTTTTTTTAATTTTAAGAGGAATTTTAGATAAATTTATTTTATGCATGAGAAAATTTTAAATGATAAAAGAGGATTTCCCAGGACATCTGGAATTCAATCACCTAAATGGTAAAAGTGGAATGCTTGGCATATTTGAAATAATGAATATTTTTAAGTGGAATTTTAGATAAATTTATTTTATGCATGAGAAAATTTTAAATGATAAAAGAGGAATTTCCATGATATTTAAAATTCAATCATTTAAATGGTAAAAGTGAAATTCTTGGCATATTTGAAATAATGAATATTTTTATTTAATTTAAAGAAGAATTTTAGATAAATTTATTTTATGCATGAGAAAATTTTAAATGATAAAAGAGGAATTACCATGATATTTGGAATTTAATCATTTAAATGGTAAAAGTGGACTTCTCGGCATATTTGAAATAATGAATATTTTTATTTAATTTAAAGAGAAATTTTAGAGTAATTTATTTTATGCATAAGAAATTTTTAAATGATAAAAGAGGAATTCCCATGACATTTGGAATTTAATCATTAAATGAGAAAAAGAGGAATTTTAAGCTTATTAAAAAAAACGGATATTTGTATTTAGTTAATAGAAGAATTTTTATGGTATTTAAGTAGGGAAAGATTTGAATTAAATTCTGGTGACAAAAGAGAAATTTTCACCATAATCCCATCTAGAGAATTAGGGATGATAAATTAATTGTTGGTAGAAAGAATATCTTTAGATATTTTTTGTGGATAAATCACCAAAGTGAATTTATCCAAAATTAGATTAAATGGAAGAATAATATTTTCATAAAAATCCAATATTCTCATATAAAACCATTTCTAATCTATTATGGTTAGAATGAAATTCATAAAGTTGGAATTTTCTTACGGTTAGAAGTTCAGTAGATGTTTATCTGAAGAAAATTCTTGGAAACAAAGTTAGAAATAAATCGAATGATTTTGGTTAGACCACGACTGTGAGAGGGACAGCTAGTAACTACTTGCCCACTTGCCCATCTCTCGATCTGAATCAAGCAAAAACTTCGTGTGACCAATTCCAGTTCTTAATACAAAGAATAGACTACTGTTGAATTAGCATAGTTTTCCCTTGACCGAAATCATCTAGAATCTAGTTGGAAATTCAATCAGATGATGGGTAGATTACCCTGACGAGAGATCAATGATTCTCATTAAGAGAATATGGATTCGGGAAAAAGGGTTTTGTGGAACCAATCTGTGGGATCCCACAGCCCCCTCCGCGCACCGGATTCCCGATTGTTGGCAGAGCCTCGCCCTCGAATGTTCGGGCACGAGACTAAGCAGGTGGTCATTCCGAAAACCAAAACCCGAAAAATTTTCCATGCTCGAAAAACGAGGACGATTCCACCATTTTGAATTTCTTAACAAATTTTTCTAATGAGGTCAAGATACTAAACTAACCTTCATCTGAATAAACCAGATAGACGGGAAACTATTACAGACTTAACTTGAAGGGATCAACACTTTTTTCCTAATTGAATCAGGCACAGCCGTTGATCTATTCATTAGAGAAGTCTTCAGGTTATTATTTAACTATTCGAGTTCTAAGCGTATTTCTATTGATCAATTTTAATATTAAAACTCTACTGATTCCAGCCTAACCCCATCTGGCCCATGGGTTAGCCACCGCCCAACCACTGGAATTGGTGGAACCAGACAAGTACTCACCGACCCATAAATAAATGCCTTTCTTAACTTTTGCTTTAGAATACAGATACGCACACACTCCTCTTTAAACTTTAATTTATAAAACAATCCATTAACAAGTTACAGATGTCATAACTCAAAATTTCCATTCAATCCTTGTTTCTCACAAAACAATATCACTCTAGACTCTCCGTTGAGACCAACAGGTCAGTATAACGAGATCCAGTAACAGATTACAATAAGTTTCTCATCATCATACATATATATATCTTCCATGACATATGCATGGGTGTCCTAAGCACCGCGAGCCCGCCTGGTCAGAACCCTCCAGGATCCTCCTTAGGTGTCCTGGCACTTCACTTAGGGACCGCTTCGTCGGCCCTCGCCCATCATGCCGGAAACACACCATTTTACACTATACCCACGCTGGTCAAGACCTAGGCAGAGTTTTTGCCATGTGAGCCGTCCTTTGAACACTCCCCGCCAGCTGTTGCAACCGAATTTTGCTTAAAAAACACATATACCAAATGCTCCCTCCAGCATTCTGGTGTAAGACAATCCTTTAAGAAAACAGGGTTTCTATGCAAGTTTTGAGTTTTGATTTTCTTTTGAATACAATGGGTATATCTTAATTCCGTATCCCAAGACTTCTAGATCACAGGTCTGGATTCCCAAGCGAAATTCCTTGAATTCTGAATTCTTGATCCTCAAAGCAAAATCAAAGGTCTCAACTTAGTTTTAGATTCGAAGGGTGATTTGAGTGTAGATTATTGAACTGGTCACATTGTCTTTTCTTGAAACTGACGAAGGAGTTATGTCTTGGTCATAGTCTGATTCAGGGTTTGAGTCTGGAAAGGTTCTCCCTGAACTATTTTTCTTGAAGGGTAATATTTTAATTACTACTTTACTGAATTTCGTTCATTGAGTATTTTGCTTAACTGAACTCAAAACTAGTCATGAATTCCTATGAGGAATAAATTAATCATTTATCTAAAATTCTGACTTCGATAGTTTTTCTGAATTTTCTCATTACCATCCTAGAGAATATGAAATGGTATAATTTTCCTTCACTGAGTATTTACTTATTCATTTTCCAATATTCATGGGATTTAAACATAGGATTAAAGAGAACTCTTATTTTGATATAAAAATTATGTATGCATAAAAAAATCAATTTTAATGAAAGTAACACTTTTATAATAAAAAAATTCTTTTATGCATCATTTTATGCATAAAAATCAATTTTGGTGAAAGTAACACTTTTGCAATAAAAAAATTCTTTTATGCATAAAAATCAATATTGATGAAAGTAACACTTTTATACTAAAAAAAATTTCTTTTATGCATCTATTTATGCATAAAAATCAATATTGATGAAAGTAACACTTTTATAATAAAAAATTCTTTTATGCATCATTTTATGCATAAAAATCAATATTGATGAAAGTAACACTTTTATAATAAAAAATTCTTTTATGCATCATTTTATGCATAAAAATCAATATTGATGAAAGTAACACTTTTATAATTAAAAAAAATCTTTTATGCATAAAAATCAATATTGATGAAAGTAACACTTTTATAATAAAGAAAATTCTTTTATGCCTCATTTTATGCGCATAAAAATCAATATTGATGAAAGTAACACTTTTATAATAAAAAAATTTATCCAATATACATCTTTCTATGTATAGAATTTAAATCTAATAAAAATCACTCTTTTATAAAAAATAATAATTAATATGCATCTTTCTATGCGCATAGAATTTAAATCTAATGAAAATCACTCTTTTATAATAAAAAACATAATCAATATGCATCTTTCTATGCATGGAATTTAAATCTAATGAAAATTACTATTTTATAATAAAAAATAATCAGCATCTTTCTATGCATAGAATTTAAATCTAATAGAAATAAAACTTTTGTAATAAAAATATTTCTACTATGCATTTTCCTATGCATAGAATGAAAATAACACTTCTAGAATACACAAATGATGGGGATTACTCTTTTTGAATAATAAAAGATAAAACTTATTTCACAAAATTTAAGAAAATTTTTCCATAACCTCCTTTGTATGGCTGACCATTTTTTAATTTTTTCTAACCTTAAATTACTTAAAAATTATCCCTAAATGGTTTAAAGCATTCTAAATTAATCAAATTCCACTTTTAAAAGAGAAACAATATGAAAAGTTTAATTCTAACAATTTGATTACTTAACTAGGATAAAGAAAGGTTGAATTTAAGAATGAAGAGAGGGGGAAAGCCTTTCTAGCAAGGCATAGCATCAGATTATCATTTTAAAGATAACAAAAAAATTAGAAAACCATTAAAAGAATAAGAAAAAGTAGGATTTCTAACTTACATGAATTTCTGGGAGCTTTCCTTTGGCTTGATGGTTTGAGGGATCTACTCTTGTTTGCAACAAGAGTGGACACCAGTTCTTTAAAAGAGAGAAAGGTCAAAAACTAATGAATTATTAAGAAATTCATAGTTTTTGGCTCTGGTGGGAGGAGTAGAGTAATAGTGCATAAAACACTATTAAGCTTCAACAAAGGGGGAGGCTTCTATTTATAGAAAAAAGTGAGCTTCTAACCAAGAAAACTGATTTTAGAATTTTCCAGATCAGTCTGGTCAATTTTTGACCATTTTTGGGTCAGTTTAGCATACTTTTTGGAACTAGACTTGAATCAGGAGAGAGGAGAGATGAAATATCTCAATTTTTGGGAATTTAAAACTCCACCACACGTGAAATAGGCACCTCCTTCATGAGGGGGAATCCCCACTCTCTAAGGTGTCAAAAAATCATTTTTTAAGTATTTCCTTTGGTCCTTAGTCCACTCTTCATCTTATGTAAGTATTTACTCATTTTTGGGAAGATTTTCTTTATTTCTTCTATCTATCTCCTCCACACATTTTGATGAATCTAATTGGCCCCTCAAAACCTTAATTTAAATTTTTCAAAAAATCTGGACCCCTAGGATAAGGCCTTTTGAACAGATTATAATTGATTTCTAATGCACCTTCTGAAAATCTTTTTGAACTTCTGTTTCGGGGGAATTTATTTTAATAAGAAGAGATAATTTATGATTAAGCACATCCTTTTTTAGACCAGGCCAAAAGAAACTTTTCTTCACAAACATGTAGGTTTTGATGAAACCTAGATGTCCTGCAATAAGGCTGTCATGGGCTTCATTCAGAATTTGACCCTTAGTTCCCTCATCATTGGGAATGCATAGCCTGCGATTATAATACATAATTCCATCATCTAGGCTATACCCTTGAACTTGGTTCAACTCGTGTGTGGAGTTTTGCTTTCCTGCATAAGTAGGGTAGCAATAGGGCCAAAGAATCTATCCTGCATGATCTTCTCACTTGCTTCAATAATCAAAGGATTTGACACTACAGTAATTGCAAGCAAGGAGGCTTTTCTACTAAGGGCATCTGTTACCACATTTTCTTTGCATGGGCGGTACTTTATTTCAAAATCAAATTCCTGCAGGGTCTGCATCCACCATCTTTGGCACATGTTGAGATCCTTTTGTGAGTGAAGATCTACTTTAAGCTCTGATGATCTGTCATCAAAGTGAATTTTTGACCCAGTAGGTAATGTCTCCACAACTTCAAGGCATATACTACTTAAAGTAGTTTTAGGTCGTGGGACAACATAATTCCTCTCATGCAATCCGAGTTTTCGGGATTCATAGGCCACTGCATAACCTTCCTGCATGAGTGCACCTCCCAGGGCAAAACCACAGGCATCAGTTACTACCTCAAAGGGTAGAGAGAAATTTGGCAGCTTTAGAACGGCGATCTCATTTGGCAGCAGGCAGCTTTGAGGGTTCTTCGATATCTTCATGGAACTCTTGAGTATGGCATTTCTTATGCAGGTGGAGATACACTTATTGGTTACTCAGATTCTGATTGGGTAGGGTGTATTGATACTAGGCGTTCCATGTCAGGCTATTGTTTTATGCTTGGTAAAGGACTTGTTTCTTGGAAATGTCAAAAGCAGCGAATTACTTCTTCTTCATCGACAGAAGCAGAGTACAAGTCATATCTTGATGCCACTTCTGAAGCACTTTGGCTTCAGCAAATTCTGAATCACCTTGGATGTTCATCTACTCTGACACTCATCTACTCAAATTCATAGAGTGCTATTGCTTTAGCCAAAAATCCAGTTATTCGAGGATGATCCAAACACATTGATGTTCATTTTCATTTTGTTCGTGATTGGATTTCTGAAGGTCGCATTCAGCTTGAGTATTGTCCTACCAAAGATAATGTTGCTGATTTGTTTACTAAGCCTCTTCCTCGACCTACCTTGGATTATCTTCTTCAGCGCGTTGGCATTGGTCCTCCCATCTGGACCTGAAGAGGAGGTTTTGGATAGGTGTCATCTCCAGATGGTGTCACGCTAGTGGCACACTCTTTAGCCTCTAAGAATTTTTGGGATTTATAGCATTCATTTCCATTTTTTCCTATTTCGCATTTTTGGGTGGAGGAACTTTTTCTAGAGATCCGTTCATCTTGTGCCTATAAATATGAGGCATTGTAGTTCATTTCTAATCAAGTTGGCTAGTGGTTCATTGATGAGTTCTTGAGTACATTTTTTGTCTCGTCTCTCATCTCTTCTTTCTCACAAAATCTACCGAAAAATTATAACACTATTGTGGATTGAATGGGTAATTGTAAATGTTTCTCTATAACATTTATCTTGTAAAGAAAAGCCGTGGGTTATAAATGTTCCTCCTAATACTAATCTTGCAAAGAAAAAGGCACTTTTTTGGCTTTCGAAGACTTTTGTTAAAAAATCCTTTCTCTTTATCTAAATAAATTCCTACTAGAGAAATACTTTTAGCACAAGATACTAATTTTAAAAATTATCAAGTGTAAAATAGGCTTCCTTCCATGGTCATCCGTTTTAGGCGTTTTTATAAAAACCACCTATTTTTTAGTTCTACTTTAAACATTAGGAGAAATGTGGGCTCATTTTTGGGCCTTTTAGTTTTAGAGAGAGAGTGGCGCTCAACCAATGAGGAAGAGGCTTCCGTAATAACGGAGAAATTCGACATTTTAAAGCAAGAATTCAAGTAAATAAAGTAAAATTATGCTCAAAATGCATCTTAAAATAACATTTACTCAACTTAAAATAATAATAAAATAATACTACCGAATCTTTGCACGTAAGGTAGTTAATGATTACGTGCAAAGATTCGGTAGTATTATTTTATTATTATTTTAAGTTGAGTAAATGTTTCCCCCCAAAACTAGCTCTGATCTTCTTTATCTCCAACATAGTCGTTCTTTCTTTCTCTAAGTCTCCTCCAAATTAAGCTCTCATCTTCTTCTTCCATGTGTCTTTTGCTACACAAAATGGCAACCTGGTATAAAGCCTCGTACTAGCATTTTAGCTTTTACTATATTCAATAGTTATAATACGGACGATGGGACATGGATACCATTTACAATGACAATCGCGAGCTGGGTACTTTTACAGAGAAGGAAGAGGAAGAGGAAAAATGCTAATGAATTTGTGGAGCCATTCAAGGGGGGACAAGTTAAAGAGTTCAAGGTATGTGAATCTAGCAAGCGTGTGACAGAGGTACTAATACAAAATGTTTTCAAGCATGTAGACTTGAGGGTGAAAAAATTTCCTCCTTGTCTTCCACGATATCATCCCAACTGTGAGTAGTATCTCAGTCAAAGCTTCTTTTGTTTTAAAAGTGTCTAATTGTTGTTATTATACAGTTGTTTATCCATTCATTCCTGTCTCTTTATTGTTTTAAATAAAAGTGTGTATTTGTTGTTTTAAAAATGTCTAATCTTTTGGTTTTATGCATATATTTATCCATCCAATAGGATAGACTGGCAACCAGTGGAGAGTATAAGTGGGATTTTTGATGCTTTCCATGCATATGTAGGAGAACAAATTTACAAAGGAAGAACTCATAGAGATCTTGTAGACCACGACATGTTTTTCTATGATATGCGATACTTTGAACCAAACACGTCTTCTGGATGGGGTCGTTTGACTCCATTACCCCTCCCATTATTGGAAGCAAAGATTGGCCATTGCCAACTTCACAAACTAGTGAAAGTTATAGGATCAGGTTGTATCACGACATACAAAAGTCTCTTAAGGCATCTGTGTTGCAACAAAGAATGTCAAGCTTATTATTTTTATGTCTATCGAAGTGTTTGTTGACTTTTTCTTTGATGAAGAAATAAAAAATACTTCAACAATGTTTATTTGCAAGTCAAGTAAGGCACTGAACTTTTTGGACAATGGTTGGGACAGGAGAAAGATAGAAGGCATCATTTCTGTTTTGGAGAAGAAGTCAATAGTTTGTAAGTACATTATTGGCTCTCAAAACTTTATTGCAACTTTTCACTACACTAGATATCATTATGTTAATGGCAACCTTGTTCCATTAGATCAAGATTTGGAGTCAGATCCCAAGAATACGCCTCTAGTAATGGAGATATGTTTGGAATGGCAACTACTTACAATGCTGAACACACTATCTAAAACATCTCTTTCTCAAATTAGAGAAGACCTTCCATACGAGGAGATTGAACAATTGCTAGAAGATTATACATTTACAATGGATAATAAAAAGGTAAACCAATCGATCAGAAGACTCTGGGGCACAGAAGCGACGGTGTTATTAAAGAAAACACAAATAGATTACTAAATATTTGATGTCAATTTAAAACTTAACATGAGACACTCTTCATGGTAAGCCGTGAAAATAAGTCTTACCAAATCGAGGTTCACTAGTTCAAACCAGGACATAAGACTCAAAAATGATGAGCTATCATTTTGTAATACCACGGAAATGAGAGGATCCACAGTATATGTATAGTTTTGGACCTCTTCTGCCGGTAGTAGTAATATACAATACCTAAAGGCAACAATGAAAAGAACAAAGAATTAGTCCACTGGTACTTACAGCTCAGTCATGCATCATACTATATACATCATGCATTATATATACTATGCATACCATAGTAAAATATTGACAATGTTATCTGTGATTCCCATTGCATCATTCAACCAAACATGTAAATCGTATCCATCCAAAGGCTTGACAAGTCTTTGGTCCCGAAGTGAACATGCCGCTCTAACCGGCGGTGCAGCAGCCTCCAAAACTCTCAATTCTCTGATAGTCTCTACTTCAATTAGATTTAATTCCCTCTCTATCCCGTCTACATCTTCTTCTTTTGCAACAAATTCAACTTTAGCAGAGGGCTATGGCTGTGCTGCAGTAGCCTGCGGTTGTGGGTGGTCCTCCAGTTCTAGTTGTGTGTGAGGTTCTGCTTGAGGGGCATCATCATTGGGGTGTTCTAGTCTTAACCTACTCTGCAAACGGGTTTCCCTGTCGTTGAGGAGCACGGGAGCTCTCAGATGGCCTTGTACGAGGATGGAGGGGCGGAATTGTAAGGATACGCCACATTCGAGGATCGCTTATAGAAATAGGAACAAGCTTCTGGTCATATCTGTACCGCAATCAATGAAGGGTATCAAAATCCCTTGGCATTATTGTCAGCCTATGGGCATGAGTGGCGAGAAAGTAAGCATCTTCAAAAAACTCGATGATCCTGTCCTCCTCCTCACTGATTTCTTGAAGACATAATAATGTAGATACTTGCCACCGCATGCCAATACTCCATTGCTCACAAATTTCATGCACAATCCTCTGGAAAGGGAGCCTAGATATCGTAGGCTACATGTGTCGCTCAATGCGACGAAGCTCCTGCAAAACTGCCGTATGAGCTTGATACCTCCTTGTTCTGCCTTGCGCCTACAGTGACTCCTTAGGTCTTTCAAGCCTCCGAGTAGTTGCCTTGGTATGAGCCATCTAAGCAAATAAATAAAACGTGATGAGAAACGCATTTAAAAAAGTCAGTACTACCAAGCGATATAAAACAAACAGGACTCTAGAGGGCTTCGAATCGCTTGGCACTGACCCCACAAAAAACATCATGACAATGGGGTCGGTACCAAGCGATATAAAGTAGATAAGATTTTGGAGGCCTTTAAATCGCTTGGTACTGACCCCATGAAAAACATTATGACAATGCGCCACCAACCGATATAAAACAAACAAGACTCCTGAGGGCTTCAAATCGCTTGGTACTAACCCCACAAAAAATATTATGACAATGGGATTGGAACCAAGTGATATGAAACAAACAAGAGTCCAGAGGGCTTAGAATTGCTTGGGAACTGACCCCATGACAATTGTTCACAGTGGGGTTGGTACTAAGTGATATAAAGCAGACAAGATTCTGGAGGCCTTTGAATCACTTGGTACTGACCCCATGAAAAACATTATGACAATGGCATCGCCACCAAGCGATATAAAACAAACAGGACTCCATAGGGCTTCGATTTGCTTGGTACTGACCCTATGAAAAACATTATGACAATGGGTCGGTACCAAACGATATAAAGCAGACAAGATTCTGGAGGCCTTTGATTTGCTTGGTACTGACCCCATGAAAAACATTTATGACAATGGGGTCGCCACCAAGCGATATGAAACAAACAAGAGTCCAGAGGGCTTAGAATTGCTTGGTACTGACCCTATGACGAACGTTATCTCTTAGTGGGGTCGGTACCAAGCGATATGAAACAAACAAGAGTCCAGAGGGCTTAGAATTGCTTGGTACTGACCCCATGACCAACGTTATCACAGCGGGGTCGGTACCAACAATAAGCGATATAAAGCAGACAGGATTCCGGAGGCCTTTGAATTGCTTGCTCTACTGACCCCATGAAAAAAATTATAACAATGGGGTCACCACAAACAAGTGATATAAAACAAACAAGACTCCTGAGGTCTTCGAATCATTTGGTACTGACCCCACAAAAAACATTATGACAATGGGGTCGGAACCAAGCGATATGAAACAAACAAGAGTCGAGAGGCCTTAGAATCGCTTGGTACTGACCCCATGACCAACGTTATCACAGTGGGGTCGGTACCAAGCGATATAAAGCAGATAGGATTCCCAAGGCCTTTGAATCACTTGGTTTTGACCCCATGAAAAACATTATGACAATGGGATCACCAGCAAGTGATATAAAACAAACATGACTCCAGAGGGCTTCGAATTGCTTGGTACTAACCCCACGAAAAACATTATGACAATGGGGTCAGAACCAAGAGATATGAAACAAACAAGAGTCTAGAGGGCATAGAATCGCTTGGTACTAGCCCCATGACCAACTTATCACAGTGGGGTCGGTACCAATTGATATAAAGCAGACAAGATTCCAGAGGCCTTTGAATTGCTTGGTACTAACCCCATGAAAAACATTATGACAACAGGGTCACCACCAAGCGATATAAAACAAACAGGACTCCAAAGGGCTTTGAATCACTTGGTAGTACTACTAACCCCATGAAAAACATTATGACAATGGGGTTGAAACCAAGCGATATGAAACAAACAAGAGTCCAGAGGGCTTAGAATCGCTTGGTACTGACCCCATGACCAACGTTATCACAGTGGGGTCAATTCCAAGCGATATGAAACAAACAAGAGTCTAGAGGGCTTAGAATCGCTTGGTACTGACCCCATGACCAACATTATCACAGTGGGGTCAGTACCAAGCGATATAAAGCAAACAAGATTCCAGAGGCCTTTGAATAGTACTGATCCCATGAAAAACATTATCACAATGGGGTCAGTACCAAGCGATATAAAGCAAACAAGATTCCGGAGGCCTTTGAATAGTACTGATCCCATGAAAAACATTATGACAATGGGGTCGCCACCAAGCGATATAAAACAAACAGGACTCCACACGGTTTCAAATTGCTTGGTACTGACCCCACGAAAAACATTATGACAATGGGGTCGGAACTTTTATTTATTCAAAAATATCCCAATTTTGATTTACCACTCTCTAGAAATTTTTTTCTCACTAGGCAAAATAAGGAAAATGATATTTTCTTGTATTCAAAAACGTAGAATGATTACAAGGGATTGAAGTAGAGGCTTATTTGATATTCAGGCTGAGGAGGAATCTTACATTGATTGTGGACTTTTCTATGAGGCTATAGAGGGATACCACTACATGGGTATACAAAAATTGATTGGGATGGTAGCATCTTAGATAGGAGATCTACCAACTTTATGTTTTCTTTTGGGAATGCTATTGTGAGTTAGAGCAGAAAGAAATAGCTGACAATTGCCTTGTTAAGTATAGGTAGAGTGTAGGGGTGTTTCTATGGGCAACTTGTGAGAGATAACATAGATTTAGAAGTTACTTGTGATATGGGTGAGCCCATGGATAGGGTTTTTGCCATTTATTGTGATAACATAAGTAGCAAATAGTTGGCTAGTACCTAGTCTATCATGTTACGATGAAGCACATTGAGGTGCGTTATCATTTTGTGAGGGAGAAGGTTCTAGTATAGGTGACATAGATTTAGTATATAGTGGCTCTGACATATTCACGAAGGCATTGGTTACAGGGAAGGTTCTAGTAGGTGATGTAGATTTGGTATGTAATGGCTCTGACATTTCTATAAAGGCATTATAATTTTGTGAGGGAGAAGGTTAGTATGTGATGTAGATTTGATATATAATGGCTCTAACGTCTTCACAAAGGCATTGGGTAAAGAGAAGCTAACGAGTTTAGGAGCTTACCTAGAGTGGAGTGTGTGGAGTTGAGCTTGAGGGGGATTGTTGAGATATCAAACTCAATTATTGCAAACATTGAATGACCCACCTGGGTGATAACTTTCACACTTATGCCGCTAGCTAGATTGGTTAGATTCTAATCGATATGCCACTATGTGTAGCCACAATGGTGTGTATTGGTATAGTTATAGCGCCAACTCATATAGTCGGGTTCACACTATGGACACACCTTTGCAAGTTATAGTAGGAGAGTACTTCGATTCACATATAGTCGGGTTCATTCTTTGGTGTACTGGCATAGTTATAGTGCTAACTCATATACTTGGGTTCACACTATGGATGGACCTTTGTAAGTATAATAGGAGACTACTTCCCGTATACTATGTACTCTTATCTCTTTATATTGTGGTGGTAGAGAAGAGAAGAGAATAGAAGAAAATTTAGCCATCCATGTCTCTTGTTATGTGTGTGTTTTCTTGCAAGGAGCTCAAACTCATCCTCTCCCCCAGATTCTTCTCACATGCAATAGAAATCAGCGAGGGATGTCATTATTAGAAGCTTGTAGCCAAGAGTGAAAAGATGCTGGGGGAAGAGAGCTTGAGCTCTTGCAAGCACACACACACACTCACAAAACCCTAATAGAGAACACACAAGGTGAGAGGCTGAAAATCTTCTTCTTCTCTACTCAACACTCAACACACCATATACAAGAATAAGAGTACACATAATATGAAAGGTACTCAACCAAATACATACACGGGTTCTCTATAGTGTGAACCCGACTAAATGAGCTGGCGCTATAACTATGCCAGTCTCTAGAATGGCTGTCACATAGCCTGTCATCCCACTGGCCGCATATCACCCACGATCTCACCAACCATGCCAGTGGTGTAAGTGTGGGGCCTATCCCCCAGGCGGGTCATCAGTGGCCACCGCCTCACTAGACGAGCTCGATATCTCAACACTCCCCCTCAAGCTCAACTCCATCTCATGTACACCAAGCGAAGCCCTGAATCTGCGGAGCTTCTCTGTACCCAATGCTTTGGTGAAAATGTCAGCTACCTGATCCTCTGTGCTGACATAAACAAGGTCAAGATCTCCTGCCAAGACCTTCTCTCTGACGAAGTGGTAGTGGACCTCTATGTGCTTTGTACGAGCATGAAAGACTGGGTTCCTGGCCAACTGTATACTGCTAATGTTGTCACAGAAAATGACAACTTGTCTATCCACTGATAGACCCAAATCTGCAAGTAGCTTTCTCAACCAAGCTACCTCACATGCTGCCATAGCAGCTCCTCTCTGTACTCGGCCTCTGTACTCGATAGAGCAACCGTAGGCTGCTTCTTGCTGCTCCAAGTCACAGGAGCACTCCCTCAAGAAAACATGAATCCACTGGTAGATCTTCTATCTGAGATACTACCATCCCAATCAGCATCTGTGTACCCATGTACACATATCTCTGTCCCAGTCTCATAGAATAGTCCACAATGCAAAGTAGACTTCACATACCTCAGTATGCGTCTCACTGCATCCAAATGCGGTTTCCGTGGAACCTGCATAAACTGACTCACCAACCCAATAGCATAGCTCAAATCTGGTCTGGTGATCGTCATGTAGATCAAACTTCCTACTATGCTCCTATACATAGTAGGATCCTCCAAGATCTCTCCTGAATCTGCACTCAACTTGCCATTCTGATCCAATGGCACAGAAATAGGCTTACAGCCTGTCATACCATACTTGGACAACATGTCCAAGCCATACTGTCTCTGCAGTAATCCAATACCATGTGGTGACCTAATCACCTCAATGCCCAAGAAATATCTGAGCTCCCCTAGATCCTTCATCTCAAACTTCTGGTTAAGCAAGATCTTTACATCAAAGATCTCTGCATCATGGTCCCCCGTAATGATCAAGTCATCTACATAGATGACAACAAGCACAACTCCTCTATCACCATGTCTTACATACAATGAGAAATCTGCATTGGCTACATGAAAGCCAATAGTGACAAGATATTCAGAAATCTTGTTAGACCATGTCCTTGGTGCTTGCTTTAAGCCATACAAGGCTTTCTTCAACCTGCAAACATGCTCGGGGTGACCCTCATCCTCATAACCAGGTGGCTGCAACATATACACCTCTTCTTGCAAATCCCCATGCAAGAATGCATTCTTTACATCCATTTGATGTAAAGACCATTGCTTTGACGCAGCCACTGCTATCACAACTCTCACCGTTGCCATCTTGGCAACTGGGCTGAAAGTTTCCTCATAATCAATGCCATATTTCTGCGCATATCCTTTGGCTACCAATCTAGCCTTGTACCTGTTTATGCTTCCATCACTGTTATGTTTAACTTTTTACACCCACTTGCATCCAATGGCTTTCTTGCCTTCAGGCAATTGCACTAAATCCCAAGTCTCATTTCCATATAGTGCATCCATCTCCTCGTCCATAGCTTTCTCCCAACACATATTTCCAACAGCCTCATCAATGCATGTGGGCTCAACAACCTGCACAACCTTTGCCATATATGCATAGTGATGTGCCACATAACCATCATAGGTAAATCTCTGCACAGGATTTCTCACTCTCCCAGATCTTCGCAGCTTTTCATTCATGGCTTCCATAGCCTTCTTTACACCAGGTGTTCTCATAGCTGGGATCCCAAGCTTCTCATCAAGGCTCATATCTGAGCCACTAGACTCGCCATCAACATGAGAATGCCCTACAGAAATGTCAGGCATACCAAGGGGCTCAACCACTTTCTCTTTTCCTTTACGTGATGTAGTAATCACATTTGCAGGACTGGTATTATGACGCAGCCTGCCACTCCATGGTCTATCAACAGACCCACTAGATGAGGACTCTCCTGGTCCACTCAAAGACTGTGATTGCTGACCTGCATTCTGTGCAACCACACTTCCACTCACATCAGCCCCAACAGCTTCTTTTTCAGCAACATACCAGCTGCTCATCTCATCAAACACAACATCCCTGCTTACCCTCAGCTCACGTGTAGCAGGGTTATAACACCTGTATCCATTTTGCTCAAGGGAATATCCAATAAACACACATTTTTCAGCTTTCGAGTCCAGCTTAGTTCTCAGCTCATCTGGCACATGCACATATGCAATGCATCCAAAGACTTTCAGATGAGACAAATCTGGTTTTCTCCCAGTAAACCTCTCCTCTGGAGTTACATCATGTATGGCTGCAGTTGGAGTCCTGTTCATGATGTATATTGCTGTAGAAACAGCCTTAGCCCAATAGCAATGCGGCATATTCTTCTCTTCCATCAATGCTCGCGCAATCTCAGCAATGTGCCTGTTTTTTCGCTCAGCAACTCCATTTTACTGCGGAGTGTATCTGCATGTAAACTGTCTCCGAATACCATTCTTCTTCAAAAATTCAGAGAACTCATTGGAGAAGTATTCTCCCCCTCCATCTGACCTTAGGCACTTGACATATTTCCATGTTTGCTTTTCAACCAAAACTCTGAAATTCTGAAAGTGAGTGAACACCTCACTCTTCTCTTTCATGAAATATACCCACACTTTCCTTGTGTGGTCATCAATGAAAGTCACATAATACCTGCAGCCTCCCATAGATATGGTCTTCGTAGGACCCATACATCTGAATGCACAACATCTAGTGCATTTCTGCTCACATATCTGTTACGTGGAAACACATGCTTTGTTTGCTTCCCAAATTGGCATGCTTCACAGATTTTATGCATACCTTCCACTTTAAATTTTGGCAGCCTTGTCACAATTCCTTTTGTCTGCATAGACTTCAATCTCTGCACATTCACATGTCCAATTCTTTTATGCCATATGTCTGTGTCTGCAACAATTCCTGAACCATTTGCAAACATCGCAGCACTCATTTCAGGCATGTCTACATTCAACGTAAACATTCTGCCCACTCTGTTGCCTTTTGCAACCAACCTGCACTTGTCTTTGAAATCTTCAACATAACACCCATCAGGGTTAAACCAAACCTGCAAATCCTGCTCAATCATCTGGCCAACTGAAACTAGATTCTTTGTTATGTTCGGTACCTGAAGTACATCTGCAAGGTACTTCACTTTGCCATCCTGCATAGACAATGGCACATCTCCAATGTGAGAAATTGGATGAGTAGTGTCATCCCCTGTTTCCACAAAACCTGGTCTTTCCGGGTTTTTCATCTCCTTGAACCACTCCCCATGACTCGTCATGTGGTTCGAAGCGCCTGAATCCACATACCATACATTATCTTTTTGTGCTGCATCAACATTTTCAGACATGGCATTCACAACATGCTGCATAACAAACAACCTTTCATTATCCTCATTATTTCTGCTTGAGGATGCATAGTTGTTTTGCTGCACTTTCCCATTTTGCATGTCAGCCTGCATCCTGTACAATCACCATCAAACGTGCATAATACTTCTTCAGCCTATATCCATTTACCCTGGAAGCATGTAAGGTTCCATCTAAATCTGCCAATTGATAAGTACCATTTGCAAATCCTTGCATCACCAAGAAAGGTCCTTCCCACTTAACTTGAAACTTCTTATGAAAGGAATTGTCCAACCTGCTATTATAACGTAATACTAAGTCATCCTTCACAATTCCTTTGCTTTTAATTTTCTTGTTGACCTTCTCTAACGCCCTTGTCTGCATATCTTCATAGTGCTTCAAAGCATTATCCCTATTCAGCTGTGCTTCTTGTAAATATAACAACCGTTCTTTAAGGGCATCTCTAGGCTCTTCCAAAAGCTTTTCCAACATTTTGACAGCCGGTATCTCCACCTCAATAGGCAATAAAGCTTCTTTCCCATAAACAAGATGAAACGGAGTGAAACTAGTACTAGTTTTAATCGTTGTCCTATATGCCCACAAGGCAGCAAGCAACTCCAGATCCCAATTCTTGCCTTGTCGCTCCATCACCTTAGATAAAATCTTAATCAATTCACCATTGAAATGCTCATTCAAGCCGTTACACTGTGGATAGTAAGGTGTGGGGTAAAACTGCGACTAATCTTTATCTTTGTACACAAATAGTCCATAAGCTCTGCCATGAAACCTCGACCCTGATCAGAAAGTAATTCCAATGGCATACCAAACTTACAACAAATATCTTGATATACAAACTTTGCCACTTCCTTAGCAGTAATTTGTTTCACTGCCTTTGCTTCTACCCATCTAGAAAGGTAATCAACCACAGTCAAGATGTAGCACTTCCCTCGGCTGGTAAAAGGCAATGGTCCCACAGCATCAATACCCCATTTTTCAAAAACATCATAAGCAAAAATTGTCCTCCTCATTTCAGGCCTTAATATCCGTCTACTATGAGCTTGGCATTGTTTGCATGACCTGCACCAATGATTAACATCCTTATGTACACTTGGCCATACATAACCTTCCTGCAATACCTCACGCAAAGTAATCTTCAAGGCAAAATGTCCACTGCATGCTCCTTCATGGTTTTCCTTAAGAATTTTGTAGATTTCTTCCTTTCAAGGTACCCGTCACATTATCAAGTCAATTCCCCTCAAATACAAAGCATCACCAACCATCACATACCTTGCAGCTTTCCTGAAACCATATTTTTTTGATTTTTCAATACTACTAGATATCATCCCTGTTAACAAAAACTCCTCAACATCCTGTAAAATCTCCCTGTCCCAATAAAATGGTGCATGAGCTTTAAGAACAAAAACTTCACCAATCATTCCCTGGGCTGCTTCATGAGCCTCCTCATTATGGCCTCGATCCACATGCTTAAGACTCCAAGTCAAAAACACAAAGGGGCGAGGCAACAAGTAGTGGCGGAACCGCCTACATGCATACACCACACTAACCATAACAAGTTCCACCTCTGATAACAACCTTTCTCTAGCAAGTTTTACCCTGCTAGCACAATAGACTGGTTGCATATAATATGATTCTTTCCCCTTCTGTGTAACAACATAGCTCCAATTGCATCTTCACCTACTGAAGGGTTGACATAAAATACCTGTTCCCAGTTAGGCGCCTACATTGTAGGAATAGCACACCCAACACCTCTTTCACTTTTTGAAAAACTACCTCACACTCCTCCGACCAATGTAGAGGATCATGCTTTGCTGCCTGCCTGCAAAGGATATAACAACTGTGAAGATAGAGAGATAAATCGAGCCATATACTTCACCTTTTGCACAAAAGTAGTCAATTGCTTTGTATTCTTTGGTGTAGGAAGAAGAAGAAGAGACTTGACTTTATCAGGATCTGGATTAATACCATTCTCTGAAACAACATGGCCCACGAGCTTCATTCTGAGGTAGAACCTCTCATTGGTAATGATTCTGTTAAAGTTGAAAATGGTGCATGGTGTCATTCTATATCAGACTTTCATGCCAAGTCTATAGACTCCTTAGTTGCTTTATTCCTAATAGAAGAAGATAATAGCTCCCTTGTCAGCAGTAGTAAGTGAACGTTTGTATCAGGGCATCGGTCATGCTGCACAGCAGGGAACCCAAGAAGTGGTTAAGTCATTTGCATCTGGTTGAATTTGTTTACGATGCTTCTTATCATCAGAGCACTGGGATGAGTCGTTTCAAAGCTTTGTATGGACAAGATTGCCTTATACCATTGACTTGGTCGTCTGACCCATTGATCAGAGTCAAAATCTCTAGACAAATGCTTGATGACATGGACCAACAAATGCAATCGATTCGTAAAGATATAAAGGCAGCCCAAGATAGGCAAAAGCAGTATGCAAATAAAAAGAGATCAGAGAGAGAGTTTGAAGAATCAAATATGGTCTTCATTCGAGTACGACCAAAAAGAAGTTTCTTATCCTTAGGGAAGTACAAAAAGCTCTCTCCTAGATACTGTGGGCCGTATGCTGTCATAAAGAAAGTGGGCGATCTAGCCTACAAACTTCTTATGCCTCCCCATCTCAAGATACATGATGTATTCCATGTCAGTTTGCTTAAGAAGTATGTACCTAGCCCGAGTCGCGTGCTTGATGAGATGAGCAATTGATCTCTTTGACTCAAGGCCAGATGGTACTCCAACCTGAGGAAATCCTTGATGTTCGGGAGAAGATTCTCAGGAACAAAGTCCTCAGAGAATTCTTAGTAAAGTGGAAGTTCTTCCCTCTAGAAGACACCACTTGGGAGAAAGAAGAAGAGTTGGCGAAGGATTACCCCCACTTTGCGAGATGAGGACATCTCGCGTTTTTCAAGTGGGAGAGGATGTAAGATTCCTCCTCAACCTCAATATCAAATAAGCCTCTACTTCAATCCCTTGTAATCATTCTATGTTTCTAAATACAAGAAAATATCATTTTTCCTTGTTATGCCTAGTGAGATAAAAATTTCTAGAGAGTGGTAAATCAAAATTGAGATATTTTTGGATAAATAAATTCTACAAATATCAAAAAAATGTTTCCCTGAAATAAAAAAATAAAATGGATTTTCCAAGGTGCAATTGGAATTAATTAAAATTGATTCAGAAGACCTTAGCCTAAGGGTCCATATTTTCGATTGATTATGGTGGCCCAATTAAGGTTCCTATGGACCAATAAGATTAATCCAAGTGTTGGGACAAGATAAATCCAAAGAATAAAAGAAAATACCCAAAAATGAGTAAATGCCCACATAAGATGAAGAGTTGACCAAGTACTAGGTTTATTAGTTAAAAATTATGAAGTATTAATAAAAAATGAGATATTCTAGAGTAATCATTCATTCTTGACACATGTGTAAGGAAAAGGGAGACCTTCAAGGAGGCGTCTATTTCACTTTCTTGGATGAGTTTAAAGCTCAAAAATAATATAATATTTCTATCTCTCATCTCTCCTAAATCAAACCAAATAAAAAAGGGACTGGTCCAAAACTTGTCCAAACTGAAACTGGAAAATTCTAGAACTCAGTTGGACTCAGTTAGAGGCCTCCCTCTCCTATAAATAGACCCTCATTCCTTTGTATTATTATCTGTGAATTAAACTATGTCGGTATTACTCTAAACTAAGCTTAATTTCTATTATCCTCTAAAAACCTCTATAAAATTGAAGAGATTGGAGCTTCTCTCTCTTCTCAATCTTCCTTGGCGACTCCTACAACATACCAAACCAATTGATTGGTTGGGGGCCTCTACTGTGATCAAAGAATCAAGTAAATTAGAAGGTAAAGTGTGGATTGTTGTCTTTTTCTTATTAAAACTCCAAATGTTTCTCTTCTCAATCCCTCTCAAGCTTGAGAAGCTTTAATTTGAATGGATTTTGATTACTATTGAAGTATTTTATAAATTGTAATAAAGAAACACATAAATTTCTATTTATGCTTAATTTTAATGGTTTTTAAGAATTTCTCTCTCCCCCCCCCCAATGAAAGGTCATTCCTATGACCTATTCTCAATCCAAATGAAGCTTCTCATGAAGCATTTCTCTAATCCAAAAGTAATTTCTATGCTTGTCTAATTGGAGGCCTAAATAATATCCTTTTAATGCTTTTATAATATTTATTTCATAGAAAAATTATGAATCAATCCATAATTGGATAATGATCCAATTAGTGGTCATTCTAATCATATCAATAATATTTAACTTCATTCTTTCAATTAATTGAGAATTATCAGTAATAGCACCGGAGTTATGGTGGTGGTAAAATTTTTGTAAAATAAACACACAAAACATTTTCATTCATAATATGAAAAGAGGACTTCCTACCATATTCTAAGAATTATCATCCTAGATTAATCAAATGATTCTCATTGTAATCATGGAGAAATTGAATTTTATATTTATGCATAATTAGTAAATTACGAAAAAGAAAAATTTCTAGTAATTTATTTTTATGTTAAAAGAGTAATCCCCATGACATTGGAAATCCATGTATTCCAATGATTTAGAGGGAAAAAAATTTAGAATGCTAAAATAATGTATATTTTATGAAAGATTTTAGTTAAATTTATCTTTTTGTATAGGTAAAGTTTTATGATAAAAGAGGAATTCCCACCATATCGAAATTCAGATATTAGAATAAGGAAAGTATAATTCCTAGTGCAAAGGAATTAATGAAGCTTTTTATTTAACTTTTAAGAGAAAATATAATTAAATTTATCTTTTTGTATAGATAAATTTTCATGATGAAAGAAGAATTCCCACCATATTGGAATCCAATTAATTAAATGAAGAAAGTGTAATTCCTAGTGCAAAGGAATTAATGGAATTTTTATTTAAAATTTAAGAGAAAATTTAGTTAAATTTATCTTTTTGCATAGATAAGTTTAAATGATAAAAGAGGAATTCCCACTATATTGGAATTCAAATGTTTAGATGAGAAAAGTGGAATTTTTAGCTTAAAGGAATTAATGGTTATTTTTATCTAATTTTAAGAAGAATTTTAATAGATTTAATTTATGGAAAAGAGGAATTCCCATGATAATTGGATTGCACTCATTGAAATGAGAAAAAGAAGGATTTCAAGTTTATTAAAAAAAATAGGTATTGATATTTTAGTTAAAAGATGAATTTCCATAACATTTGAGAAAAGATGGATTTGAATTAAATTCTAATGTCAAAAGATGAATTTCCATCATAATTATACCTAATGAAATAAGGTTGAGAATTTATGTGGGAAAAAGAATATCTTGGATATTTGAATTGGTAAAATCACTAAATGGATATTTACCCAAAAACTAGATGTTTAGTTGAAAGGAATCCTGGAAGAACTAAACTGAATGAAATTAGTTAGACTACGTGAGGTCGGATAGTAAACATAATTTTCCTTCTCTCAAACTGAATCAGACAAAAACTTCGTGACCGATTCCAGTTACTAAATCCAAAGAATAGACTACCAGAACTAATCTAGTTTTTCTGTGACCAATCTCACCAAGAATCTAGTTGGATAAATGGATAAAATGACGGGTAGATTACCCTCATGAGAGATCAAGGATCCTCATTATGAAACTAGGAATTATTGGAAAAAGAGTCTTTGGAACCGATCTCAAACTAGAATCTCACTTGCATTGGAAACTCTCTTTTTCATTCAAAGGACTGTTTTACGCCAGAATGCTGGAGGAAGCATTTGGCTTATGTTTTTCTAAAAGGAGGCTCGTTGGAACAGCTGGCGGGGAGTCGTCAAGGGATGTCACCCGTGGCAAAGCCGGCCGGTCTTGACCAGCCTTGATACGGTTAAAATGGTGCGCTTCCGATACGATGGGCAAGGACCGACGAAGCGGTCCCTGAGTGAAGTGCTAGGACACCTAAGGAGGATCCTAGAGGGTTTTGACCAGGTGATGCACGGGCTCGCAATTGTTGCTAGGACACCTAGGCATATGTCGAGGAAGATATCTGATGGTGGACAAAAAGGAAAGGTTTTTGGGATTAAACTCATTACCTAGCTTGTGGATCTCCATTTAAGTGACACAAGTGGAGGTGGAGTGAGCCCCTAGCAGCCTCACATATGGGAGTTAACCTTTATTGGGGTTGGCTAAATGCAAGTCTTTGAATTGACCCTTGCATGACATCATTCTCTTCTTCTCTCCCTCTCTTGTGCAAGGCAATATGTTTTGGTTAACATCTTTTGTGCCATTGCAAGGGATGAGCATTTAGCTTAGGGTCCTCCATACATTTCACTTGCTAGAGCCATCACATTACCTGGTTGGAATGCAAATCCACTGGGTTGCATGTTGGATGTGTTTGTTTGCTTGTTTTTTTATTTTGTTTACTCTTTCCATGGAGCAATGGAGATCAATGGAGCACGAACAGAATCGAAGTCTTCATTGGATGCGGGAGACACAAGTAGGTGCTTGAACTTTGCTATTGAGAAAGTGAAGGAAGACTCTTCCCTCATAACACTTTCTCAGGAGCCCCACCTTTTTCAAGGATTCACAAGGATGAGCTTAGAAGTGAGAATAGGTGTTTTGGGTGTCGGGGTTCCGGTCACCAGCTTAAAGACTGCCCGACTCTTGCCATGTCAAGAGGACAGGGAAGTCAAGGACCCACAGTGCGGAGATGAGCCCCTTCGTATCAATCAAGGTCCGTCTCGCCAAAATCAAGGCAATCCTAGGAGGACTCAAGCTCAACCATCTGCCTCTGTTCAGAGTAATCTCAGAACTCCCTCCTAGAACTGGGGTAACCAAAGAGAAAGAGTTCTGCCCCAATCTGCAGAGAGCAGCCATAGCACTTACGATAGCAGAAGTAGTGGAAGAGGAAAGAGGTCAGATTTATGCCGCGGTTGAAAACCAAGGGCCAAATCGTCAATTCTCTGTCATCCATGCTCCCCAGCTGAGTATAAGGGTAAGCCATTTAAGCTTTTGATTGATTCATGCAGTACTCATTCATTTATTTCCCCAGGATGCTTGTGTAAGCTAGTCTTAGAACAAAAATCAGGGAAACCTATGCTATGTGAATTGGCCAGTGTTGGGGGAAGATTCTTTTCACCACCATGAGACGGATCGTATTCAGTTTAATCTAGATGGGAATGTAACTGAATGCCAGTTCAGAGTCTTACCTTTGGGAGTTTTTGACGGAATCCTTGGAATGGATTGGCTCCACAAAAATCAAGCTGACATTCACTATCATAATGGAACCATTTCCTTCCGTGACCTTCACGGGAACAAAGTTCAAGGAACTGGAATTTTCGGATCCCCAGGTCTGCAATTAGTAAAAGCTTCTAGGTTACTGAAAGGACTTAGAAAGAAGCAGCTCATTTATGTTGTCAAAATGCATCCGGTAGACACAAAGTTAAAGGCTAAAGAACCAGAATGGTTAAGTGAGTATGTTGATTTATTCCCAGCAGAGCTAACTGAGATGCCTCCAATTCGGGAAGTAGATCATGTGATAGAATTGACCCCCGGCGGAGATCAGCCCAGTAGCCCAGCGCATGTCCCAACTCAAGGAACAACTTAGGCAGCTGTTAGAATAAGGGTTTGTAAGACCCAGTGTTTCACCTTGGGGAGTGCCAGTTCTCTTTCAAAAAAAAGAAGGATGGAACGTTAAAACTTTGTGTGGATTACAGAGGTCTCAATCAGCTAACACAGTTAAGAATAAGTATCCTATCCCCAGAATTGATGAGCTTCTGGACAGGCTAAATGGAGCCCAGATCTTCACAAAGATAGATCTCAAATCACGGTATTGCCAGATCAGGATTAATGATCAAGATATCCCGAAGACAAACATCAATAATCGTTATGGGCACTATGAATTTACTGTCATGCTGTTTGGATTGACAAATGCCCTAGCTACATTCAATCGCCTAATGCAGGACATTCTCAGAGAATTCTTGGATGATTTTGTTCTTTTTTTCTTTGATGATATTCTGATTTCCTCAAAGAATGCAGCTGACCATGAAGCTCACGTCCGTAAAGTTCTTGAGATTCTAAGGAAGCACCAACTCTTTGCAAAAAAGAGAAAATACACTTTCTCTGTCAACCATGTTGAATACTTGGGCTTTCTAGTATCCAAGGACGGAATTTCTCCAGATTCCGCAAAAGTCCAAGTAGTCGTAGATTGGCCTGAACCAACGACAGTAAAAGAAGTCAGGGGATTCTTGGGATATGCTCTCATAGCTTCCCCCCTTACTAATCTTCTCAAGAAGAATACCCCATTTCAATGGTCTGCCAGGTGTCATAGCGCTTTTGATAAGCTGAAGGCCACCTTGGTAACCAATCCCATTCTGAAGTTGCCAAATTTCTCTCTACCCTTTGAGGTAGTAACTGATGCCAGTGGTTTTGGCCCCTGGGAGGTGCGCTCATGCAGGAAGGTCATGCAGTGGCCTATGAATCTCGAAAACTCAAAACGCATGAGAGAAATTATGCTGTCCATGACTTAGAGCCACTTTCAGTAGTCTATGCCCTGAAGTTGTGGAGAAATTACCTACTGGGTCAAAGATTCACTTTGATGACAAATCATCAGAGCTTAAAGTGGATCTTCACTCAGAAGGATCTCAACATGCGCTAAAGAAGGTGGATGTAGACCCTACAGGAATTTGATTTTGAAATCAAGTACCACCCAGGTAAAGAAAATGTGGTAAAGCAAATGCCCTCAGCAGAAAAGCCTCCTTGCTTGCAATCACAGTGGTGTCAAATTGATTGATTAATGAAGCAAGAGAGAAGATCATGCACAATAGATTATTTGTCCTTATTGCTACCCTACTTATGCAGGAAAGCAAAACTCCTCGGAGTTGAACCGAGTTCAAAGGTACAGCCTGGATGAAGGAATTATGTATAATAATAGCAGGCTACTATGCATTCCCAAACAATGATGAGGGAACTAATGGTCGAATTTTGAATGAAGCCCATGATAGCCTTATAGCAGGACATCCAAGTTTCATTAAGATCTACATGTCCAAGTTTCATTAAGACCTACATGTCTGTAAAGAAAAGCTTCTTTTGGCTTGGACTAAAAAAGGATATACTTAATCATGTACGTTAATGCCTAATATGTCAGAAAGTCAAAGCCGAGAGAGTAAAATTGCCTAGGAAGTTACATCCATTAGACATCCCCGAAATGAAGTGGGAATGTAACATGTATGGATTTTATTACTGGACTACCTTCAGTGCAATCAGGTTACAACTCCATCTTTGTGGTAGTTGACAGACTAACCAAAGTTGCCCATCTAATTCTAGTAAAAGAAACCTACACTGCACTTGATGTGGCTAGAGTGTTCCTCAAGGAAATCTTCAGATTGCATGGCCTACCTAGGAGTAGTAAGTGATCGAGATCCCAAATTCGCGTCAAGATTCTGGACTGCATTCTTCGAAGCAGTAGGAACTTTCTTGGATCTCAACACAGCTTACCACCCCGAGACCGCCGATGGTCAAACAGAAAGGGTAAACCAAGTAATCAAAGATATACTTCAGTCATGCTGTGGTGGCAGGGAACCCAAGAAGTGGCTAAGCTATGTGCACCTAGTCGACTTCGCCGACAATGCTTCTTATCACACTGAAGTATCGGGATGAGCCCTTTTAAAGCTCTATATGGACAAGACTTCCTAACACCATTAACTTGGTCCGACCCATTGATTAGGGTCGAGATGTCCAAATAGATGCTTGACGACATGGAGCAGTAGATGCAGTCAATCTGCAAGGATATAAAAGCTGCCCAGGATAGACATATGCAGTATGCGGATAAGAAGAGGTCAGACAGAAAATTCAAAGAAGTAGATATGGTCTTCACTCGAGTGCACCCCAAAAGAAGTTCTCTATCTCTTGGGAAGTACAAGAAGTTATCCCCTAGATACTGTGGGCCATATCTGATTACAAAGAAAATAGGTGACTTAGCCTATGAACTTCTTCTGCCTCCTCATCTCAAAGTACATAATGTATTTCATGTCAGCCTACTTAAGAAGTATGTACCGAGCCCGAATCATGTGCTTAATGATGAACTCTTAACTTCTTCAACCCAAGGGCAGATGGAACTCCAACCTGAAGAAATCCTTGATGTTCTGAAAGAATTATTAGTCAAATGGAAGTTCTATCCTTTTAAAGACGCCACCTAGGAGAAAGACACCAAACTGATGCGGGATTATCTCGAATTTGCAAGATGAGGACATCTTACGTTTTTCAAGCGGGAGAGGATGTAAGATTCCTCCCCAGTCCCTCAAGATGTCCAGTTTCTTCCCCTGTAATCAATCCCCTTTTACAAATAATAAAAGATCTTGTTTCTAGAGAAAGAAAATATTCTAGAGAGAGATAATTCAATTTTTAGATATCTCTAAATAGAAAAATATCCCTTCTTATTAAAATAAATTCTCCTAAAATAGAAGTTTAAAAAGAAATTCCTAAGGTGCATTAGAAATAAATTATAATGTGCACAAAAGACCTTAGCCTAAGGGTCCAGATTTTCTAAAAATTTTGGATTAAGGTTCCTATGGACCAATAAGATTAATCCAAATGTAGGGAGGAGATAAATTGAATAATAAAAGAAAAACCCTCCAAAAATGAGTAAATACTCACATAAGATGAAGAGTGGACTAAGGACCAAAGAAAAGTATTAAAAAAATTAAATTTTGACACCTCAGAGTAGGGATCTCCTCTCATGAAGTAGGTGCATATTACCCCAAATTTTTAACCAATTAAATGAGATACTTTCATCTCTCCTCTCTCCTATTTCAAAACTAGATCCAAAAAGTAAGCTGAACTGACCCAAAAATGGTCAAAAATTGACTAAACTGATCTGGAGAATTCTAGAATCAGTTTGCTTGGCTAGAGGCTCACTTTTTCCTATAAATAGAAGCCTCCCCCTTTCTAAAAGTTTAATGGTGTTTATGCACTGTTACTCTACTCCTGTCCCTAAGCCATCTACATTGAATTTCTTAATAATTCAATTGTTTTTGGCCTAATCCTCTCCAAAGTGAATTGGTGGCCACTCTTGCTTCAAACAAGACTAGAACCCTCAATCCCTCAAGCCAAAGGAGAGCTTACAAGCTCCATGTAAGCTAATTTTCTTACTTGTTTAATGAAAAATCTATGGTTTTCTTAATTTTTTATGTTTTGCAAATGTTGAATTAAATTCAAATGCTATGCCTCTGATAAAAAGGCCACCCCCTTCTCTTGTTTACATTCCAACCTTTCTCAATCCTAGAAAGATTTAACTAAGGGATTAATTAAACTCTTCTTATTGTTTACTCTCTTGAATTTAGAAAATTGTGTAAATTAGAGTTCTATAAATCTAATTTGGATTAATTTAAGTTAATCAAAGAATGATAAAAATGAAAAATGGTCAGCAATAGAAAGGAGGTTATGGTAAAATTTTCTAGAATTTTATGAAAAAGAAAGTTTATTTTTATGTGATTCCAAAAGAGTAATTCCTACCATTTTTGCATCTAACAGAAATATTCTAATTACTCCATGTACATATTCACCTATGAATATGCGTGGATATCAGTGATATTAATTATTAAATTTGATTTTTATGTATAGAAAGATGCATAAAGGAAATATTTTATTATAAAAGTGTTATTCTTATTAAATATAATTTCTATGCATAGAAAGATGCATAATGGAAATTTTTTTATTATAAAAGTGTTATTCTTATTAAACTTGATTTTTATGCATAGAAAGATGCATAAAGGAATTTCTTTTATTACAAAAGTGTTATTCCTTTTAAATTTGATTTCTATGCATAGAAAGATGCATTTTTTTTTAAATCTACAATAGTGTTATTCTTATTAAATTTGATTTTTATGCATAGAAAGATGCATAAAGAAATTTTTTTATTATAAAAGTGTTATTCTTATTAAATTTAATTTCTATGCATAGAAAGATGCATAATGGAAATTGTTTTCTTATAAAAGTGTTATTCTTATTAAATTTGATTTTTACACATAGAAAGATGCATAAAGGATTTTCTTAATTATAAAAGTGTTATTCTTATAAAATTTGATTTTTATGCATAGAAAGATGCATAATGAATTTTTTTTAATTATAAAAGTGTTATTCTTATTACATTTGATTTTTATGCATAAAAAGATGCATAGAGGAATTTTTTTATTACAAAAGTGTTATTCTTATTAAAATTGATTTTTATGCATAGATAGATGAATAAAGGAATTTTTTTAATTATAAAAGTGTTATTCTTATTAAATTTAATTTCTATGCATAGAAAGATGCATAATGGAAATTTTTTATTATCAAAGTGTTATTCCTATTAAATTTAATTTCTATGCATAGAAAGATGCATAATGGAAATTTTTTTATTATAAAAGTGTTATTCTTATTAAATTTGATTTTTATGCATAGAAAGCTGCATAAAGGAAATGTTTTATTACAAAAGGGTTATTCTTATTAAAATTGATTTTTATGCATAAATAGATGCATAAAGAAATTCTTTTTATTTTAAAAGTGTTATTCTTATTAAATTTGATTTTATGCATAAATAGATGCATAAAATGACTTTTTCAATGAAAGTATTATTCCCATTGAAGTTGATTTTTATGCATAGATAGATGCATAAAGAATTTTTATATCAAAATTAGAATTCTCTTAAATTCTATGTTTAAATTTTATGAGTATTTGATAAACGAATAATTAAATACTCTAAGAGAGAAATTTCTATCAGTTTATATTCACATGGATCGTAAAAAAAATTTTAGAAAATCTATAGAGAACAAAATATTCAGATAAATGATTAATTTATTCCTCATTAGAATTTGTAACTAATTTAGAAATTAGTTAAGTGAATATTCAAAGAAAGAAATTCAGTAAAATAGTAACTGAATTATCAAACCTTTTCGAGAAAGATAGTTCAGGAAAAATCTTATCGGACTCGAACCTTGAATCAGGTTATGACCAAGACCAAACTCTTCCATCAGTTTCGAGGAAAGAAGGTGTGACCAGTTTAGAAAAATACACTCAAAACTCCCACCAAATTTGAAACTAAGTTTGAGACCCTTCGAATTGATCTGTGGATCAAGGTTGTAGAATTCGAGGAATTCTGGTATAAAATTCAGAATACCAATCAAGAAGATTTGGGGATAATGATTCAAGAAATACTCCTTGTATTCAAAAAGAAAATCAAACTAAAAACTTACATAGAAATCCTGTAGAAACAAGGGACTGGATGGAATTTTTGAGTTATGACATCTGTAACCAATAACTGTTTGTCAATGGATTATTTTATAAGTTAAAGTTTTAAAGAGGAGTGTGTACATATCTGTATTCGAAAGCAAAAGTTAAGAAAGGCATTCAATTATGGATAGGTGAGTAATTGTTTGGTTCTACCGATTCTAGTGGTTGGGTGGTGGGCTAACCCATGGGCCAGATGGGATTAGGCTAGAATCAGTGGAGTTTTAATAAAATTAAATTGAAATAATAGGAATACGCTTAGAATTCGAGTAGTTAAATAAAAACCTGAAGAAGTTCTTAAATGAGTAGATCAACGACTGTGCCTGATTTTGGTTAGGAAGAAAGCGTTGATTTCTTCAAGTTAAGTCAGTAATAGTTTTCCTTCTATCTGGTTTAATCAGGTGAAGGATAGTTTAGTCTCTTGACCCCGTTATAAAATTCATTAAGAAAATCAAAAATGTGGAATCGTCCCCGTTTTCCGAGCAAGGGAAATTTTCTCGGTTTCGGTTTCAGAATGACTACCAGATTAGTCTCGTGTCCGAACATTTGAGGACAAGGCTGCGAGTGGGAAACTCTACCCCGCGGCGCAAGAGGAAACTACTTCCGCTGCTAGCAACTGGGATTCCGGTGCGCGGAGGGGACAGAGGGGTCTCAGAGTACCTTTCTTAGACACGGCCATACCAACCTTAGCCACGAGCGTACCAACCTAAGATTACAGCCATACCAACCTAAGCGTACGAACATACCTTCCCCAAAAATAATTTGCCATGGCCGTACCTTCCTTAGCCATAGGCGTACCAACCTGAGCATATGGTCATACCAACCTGAGCGTATGGACGTAACTTTTTCAAAAAAATATTTTTTTAAAAATTATTACTTTTTTGCCATGACCATACCTTCCTATAGCCACGGCTGTTACCAACCTTAGCCACAAGCGTACTAACCTAAGCGTATGGACGTACCTTCTCGGGGAAAAAAGTTTTAAAACACGGCTGTACAAACCTTTGCCATGAGCATACCACCCCCTGTCCTTGCGCCACAACTTGACATCCCGAGCTTAGCACAAGCTCTAGGAAGGGGAGTGTCACAACACTTGCACCCACAAACATCACATACAAAACCTATGTGGGTAAAAATTTTCAAACTTATGTCGAAATTCCATGGAGTTGGAGACCCTATATTCCATGGAGTTGGAGACCCTATATTCCACATAGAGGTCTTTAACCAAATCTGTCAGGGATTTGAAATTTTCAACAATGCAACTAAAGTCCATCTCCTTGGACTCAACCTTGCATTAGGGGAAGGTTGAGGTCTATAGGGGCCCTTTAAGATGCCATGTGATTAAAAGGTTATTAAGGAAAATGGCCAATAATGTGATGCCATGTATACAAAAATGTTGGGCGATTAAAGGTGGTCAAAAGATTCTCTAGAAGATACCTTTTTGTACTTTTCATTCACAAAAAGTGGGGGGGAAAGTTTTTGAAATTTCGGACATCCATAACTTCTACATATGAGCTCAAAATTTGTCGGAGATTAGAGATCCAAAATCTACTCGCTGAGCTCTTTCCATAGATATGTCACATGATATGGTTTTGCCCACTCAATTTTAAATTCAATTTTGGCAGGAAACTTTGAAATTCAAAGTTCTAGCCATTTGAAGAATAAGAAGGTATCTAAAGTAAAAGAAACTTAACATTTTAACAAAAAGTCATTAAAATCATAATATGGCAACTTAAAGGGCCCCTATAGACCTCAACCTTCCCCTAATGAAGGCAATGAAATGGTTCCAATACTTGGACCCTCGGCACAAAGGCTCTTTCAAAGCAGTGAGAGAGGCCTTCATACTTGGCTTTGCACCCTACAGGCCCAAATGGAGCCCCATCACCCAACTGTTTCCAATTGGAACACAAAATTGGAAACATTACGCGACTACATCACACACATTAAGTACCTTTATTCGCATTGCAAAGAGGGAAAAATTGAGTGACAAGCACTTAATGGACTGTTTCTTCTTAGTCTTGCACAATCCAAGGCTACATAACCACATGTTGGTCAAGGACCCCTCCACCTTTGATCGTGCCAATGATGACCCAAAGCTCATTTGTAGCATTACCTTCCTCTCGTCTTGGACCCCAAGCCTTACTGGTGGCACCACCCCAAACTAACTACTCACACAAAGTGCCACATGACTTTCTCCAGTGCCAATCTTTCCATTCCAACCGTTGCCTCTCCATGCAAACCCTATTGCTCATGGAAAGATTCAAACCAGGTCCATTGCTAAACCTATGGAGCCCATGCACTCCACCATCCCTAAGGCACCCCTAACACATCATCTCCCTTTGCCAGTACTTCACATGGACCCTAAACAACTTGTGCACACAATAGTAGGTGCACCCATAGGGAAAACACCTCTTCTGTGTTTCCTTTGTAAAAAGGACCACATAGAGTGGTTGAATGCCCTTAAAAGAAATTCCTACCAGTGACATCACAATGTCATGGCTATGAAATCAATCATTACTTCAAGGATTTCCCTTTGTAATCAGTTTCTCACTCCATAGTCGAAGGCATGCCATCCCTCAACATGTTGAGCATTCAACACGAGAAGATTTTGACTGTTCTATTGAATGCCGTCACATAGCTGCAGGACAAGATAAAGAAGGCCACATCCCAAAAGAAACAATGCTCTAAGCACGTTGGCTAAAGTGATGATCGGGTTAGCATCCGCACTGGCTCACCAAGACCACATCCTCCGAGTGACCATTGTTTGCCGAAATGCCACTCCCGCATGCAGCCCACCAAAAACTCACCAAATAGGAAAAATGGCTGGCCACATATCCCAATGCCATCCTTGAGAAGCAATGTCTTCAGGAGGCCTAAGCACTAGTAGAGCAATACCATACTCAACTTGAACTGTCACCTGTTTTTATCACCTTTTGACCCAATGCCTTGTTGTTGAGATATCGAGCTCAACTAGTGCTACGGCAGACATTGATGACCCGCCTTGGTGATAGCTTCTTCATCTACACCACTGGCATAACTCATTTATTTGGGTTCACATTATGGACCGACCCTTGTATGTTGTAGTATTTGAGTACTAACCCATATAGTGTGTACTCTTATCTTTATGTTATGTTGGTAAAAGAAGAAGAAGAAAATTCAGCTATCCATCTCTCTTGTGTGTGTTGCTAGGGTTTGAAGCTCTCCCTCTCCCCCACATTCTCTTTATGGTATCATAGTCTAGTTTGTGTGAGAGCTAAGGAGGCAAGCAAGATGCAAGAACAAGCAAGGAAGGAAGCGGCACTACACGGGTAAGAGAACCATCATCTCTTTCCCCTTCTTGGTTTAGGTACAACACCCCCTCAGTAGCTCTGGGAGCTACACATCTTCGATTAATGAGCTGTCTTTGTAAAAGCAGAGCTACAAGGCCGGTATACTATCCTCTTGGATGATGTTTTTTCAGTCAAATTTGTGTTTCGGGCGCGTTACGGGCCCCGTTTCATCACTGTAGTGTATTTTTGGAAGTTCTGGTAGATAACAATTTCTGCTTGAAATCTGGCTATTGCAATGTAGCAGTGCATTTTGGAAGTGCAGACAAGGTTTGCACATGTATTTACTGGGTGTATGTACATGTACTCTGGTCACATTTGATGATAAACATGCTATGCTGAAGTACCGCCTGCAGCAGTTCAGGAGATACTGCTGTATTACAGGTTACATATAGAAGTTGTCTGTTTGCAAGTTATTTGATTGATGTAGGAAAACATGTCTGATGGAATTAATCAGATTGTTAGTGTGAGAAGCTGGATAAGAATAACTTCCATGCCTGGACGTTTAGAATGACCGATTTCCTAATGGTGGGTAAAGGATTTTGGGATTATGTAGAAGGAGATAATGAGGAGCCTCCAGAGTTATCTAAGGAGAATTCCACTCCTGCAGATATAAAGGGATTCAAGGATTGGAATCAGGTTGCAAGAAAAGTCATGTATTGGCTTTCAATTAGTGTCACAGACACTATGATAGGACACATACAAGATGCAAACACTCCAGTATGGCAGAATTTGGTTCAGATGTTCCAGACTAACACAAAGGTAAGGAAGTTCTAGTTAAAGCAAGAGTTGCATATTGTGGAAAATAAAAGCATGTCCATCAAATGAATATTGCTTAAAGATCAAGGGCATTGTTGAATCCCTTGGGTCTATCAATGTATCAGTGGAGAATGATGATTTGGTGAGTGTCTGTCTGAATGGGCTTGGCAAAGAGTACAAGCCATTCAAGACCTCCATTGCAGTTAGGGAGAATATTCCCAACTTTTGGGACTTAATATCTATGCTAATCATAGAAGAAAATGCTTTAGGTGAGGATTCTTCTTCACAGAGCAAGAACACATTGGAAAAGGCCTTCTACTCTAATTCAGGTAGAGGTAGAGGTAGAGGTAGAGGTAGAGGCCTTCTACTCTAATTAGAGGTAGAGGTAGAGGCCTTCTACTCTAATTTAGGTAGAGGCAGAGGTCGAGGCCGTGGTTGAGACCAAGGTGGTGGCCGACAAGGAAATCCGAATTCTGGACAAACAGTCCAATGATTCACAACAACAATCATACACGGGTGGAAGAGGCCAGTCTAGAGGTAGGGGGAGCCAAAGAGGCCGAGCTGGTTGGCAAAGAAATCATTAATGAAAATAGCATAGAGTGCTATCTATTTACGATTGCAAACCAGGATACATGGCAAAGGACTACTACAAAAAGCAAAATGACATTAAAAGTGGGAAGTTGCAGAGCAAGGCAACTATGCATCATCTAGCAAACATGGAGGTGATGATAGAAGTGAGCAGTTGTTTATGATGTAGCACATGCTTATTTCCATAACAAGGGATGTGTCAAGATCTCAAGATATATGGTATGTGGATTCTGGCACCTCTAACCACATGACCAGTCATGCTGAGTGGTTTGTAGATATGCAGAAAATGGAAAAACCAAGTTATGTAGAAACAGGTGATGATACTACGCATCCCATTGAGCATGTTGGCAAAGTGCCGTTGTCTATGCAGGATGGAAAAATGAAGTACTTGGCTGATGTACTTTGTGTTTTGAATATTATAAAGAACTTGATTTCTGTTTGGGAGAGATGGTTGAGTAGGGTATGCAAGTGAGGTTTAATCTTCAAGGATATTTTGTGGAAGACTTCAAAAATAAGTGTCGCTTAGTTGCAAAGGGTAGCAGAAATGGCAGGATGTTTACTTTGGGGATGTGAACATGCCTGAGATAAAGTGTAAGATTCCTCCCTCTAGCTTTTGAGGTGTAAAGGTGTAAAAACCTCCCCTTCTATTCTTGTAATTATTCCCCTCTTTGAAATAGCAGAAAGATCTTGTTTTACCCTGTTTTGGCCTAGAGAGAGAAAAAGTCTAGAGAGTGATAATCCTAAATTAAGATATCTTTGGATATAAAAATCCTCCTAGTGTCTAAAACGGATTACCCTGAAACAGAAATTCAAAAAGAACTTTCCAATGTGCATTTGGAATTAATTGAAAATGTGTATAAATGACCTTAGTCTAAGGGTCTACATTTTCAGAAATTTTTGGATTATGGTCCAATTAAGGTTTCAATGGGCCAATTGGATTAATCCAAGTGTTGGGATGAGATAAATCCAAAGAATAAAAGAAAATACCCAAAATTGAGTAAATGCTCACATAAGATGAAGAGTTGACAAGAGTTGACTGAGTGTACAAGGTTTATTAGTTAAAAACTATGAGATATCACTAAAAAATGAGATATTTTGAAATAATGATGCATTTTTTACACCTTGGTAAGGAGAGGGGGACTCTTGAGGTAGGCACCTAATTCACACATGTGGATGAATTTTTAATTCAAAACAATTGTGATATTTTTATCTCTCCTCTCTCCTGGATCAAACCAAATAAAAAAGGGAGCCAAACTGGTCCAAATCTTGTCCAAATTGAGTCAAACTGAACCTGAAAAATTCTAGAACCTAGTTGGACTTGGTTAGTGGCCTCCCTCACCTATAAATAGATCCTTAGTCTTTTGTAAGAAAATATGTGAATTATACCATGCCAGTATTACATTAAAATAATGATATTTTCTATTATCCCTTAAAAATCCTCTACTTTTGGAGAGATTAGAGCTTCTCTCTCTCTTCAACAATCCTTGGAGATTTCTTCTCAAAATACTAAACCAATCGATTGGTTGGAGGCTTCCTTCTAAGAGGTTGTGAAGAGAATTGGCTGAGAATACTCATAGCATAGGAGAGATGTTATATGTACATTATGTGTGCTATGTTATATACACATTATGTGTGCATATACTAGGAGGCTAACCCACATTAGGCTTGTGAGCATGGGAGCATGGGAACAAGCTCTAGTGGAGCATGGGTTAGGACTAACCTTAAGGTTTAAGGTTAGGGTCAGGCATCCAAGGGTCACACATGAGGAATGGAAAGTCAAGAGTCACTTGAGGGCCCTCCTATATAATAGGGGCATGGGGCACACTCAAGGGGGCTTGGAGCTTTGGGAGCTTGGGCTATGCTATGGTCTCTTGTGTAGAGATCCATATCTACTCATCTACCATTTCACACTATAGCTACATGCTATTGGATTGTGTTATACCTCTTGATGGTATGGGACATCAAGGTAGAGGTATGATGTATTTCTTTCATTATTCATGTGTGCATCCCTTGGGCTCGGGGGTGGTTGGGTGGTTGAGTTTATGCCTGATTTATGCATGTTTTATGCATAACAATTATCTAGAGAGATCTTAGGGTTTTAACAAGAGATCTGGCCGAGTGTTAACCAAATAAAGTAGAGAACCAATAAGTTGGCGATACTCTGTAGAATCAACCTCAAGGGAATCATCATCTTTTGATAACTTTGAATTAGGATCCATGGGACAAGTGAGTGATGCACAATCATGCATGCCATATTTCTCAAGCAACCTTAAAGTATACTTCTTTTGATAAAGAAAGATGCCAGAAGCAAATTGCCACACTTCTAAACCAAGAAAATAGTGGAATAGTCCAAGATCAGTCATGGTTGGCAAATGATGTTGTGAGTTGAGTTTGAACCCATTTGAGTAGGTCCAAATTAGAGCCAATGAGTGTAAAATCATCCACATAAAGCACATGAATGCATATATCATCATCCACAATAAGCACATAAAGATTAGGATCTGCATGAGTCCTCTCAAAATGTAGAGAAAGGAGAAAACTATCAATCTTTTGATACCAAGCTCGAGGAGCTTGCTTAAGACCATAAAGAGCTTCCTGTAATAAATACACATCATGTTCATGACCCTGTGTGCAATAAAACCTTCAGGTTGTTCCACATAAACTTCCTCCTCTAAATCTCCATTCAAGAAGGCAGATTTAACATCCATTTGATATATTGGCCAGGCATAGTGTGAAGCAAGAGAAAAAACAACACGAATAGTAGAATATCTGGCAGTAGGAGCAAAAGTTTCATCAAAGTCTTCACCTTGTTTTTGAGCATAACCTTTAGCAACAAGTCGTGCCTTGTACTTATCAAGAGTACCATCAGAATGAAACTTGACTTTGAAAATCCACTTAACACCAATGACCTTTTTATGTGAAGGTCGTGGAACTAACTGCCATGTGTTATTAGAATAGAAGAAATCTCTGCTTGCATTTCTTCACACCGATGTGGTAAGGAAAGAGCTTCCTTAACCATTTCAGGCTCAAACACATCACCAATATGAGATATCAAGGCAATATTTACTGAAGGGCGTGTACGTAAGACACGTGTAGTAGATTGTTGAGCATCTGAAAGTGATATACCTGAATCCTGAAGTAGAGAGCGAACCCATTTTGGAGGACCAGAAGTCCGTGTAGAATCCAATGAAGTAGTAGGTGTCGCAATCGAAATGGATGGAGGGGATGAAGTAGGAACTGATGGTGTAGATGAGGATGAGACTGTAGGGAATGAGAGAGGATCAAGCTCAAGAGATGCAAATGGATATGAGAGAGATGTAGAAGGTGGTAACTCATCAAGGCCAAAAACATGCTCATCAAAGATGGCATCACGTGAAAGAACAATATCCTCACGAGAAGGATCCCAAAAACGGAACGCTTTGGAGCGAGAAGCATATCCTATGAATATCATAGGTTTGGACTTAGCATCAAGAGTCCTCCTCTTAGAAGAAGGCACATGCACATAAGCAACACAACCAAAGACATGAAAATGAGAAACAGTAGGCTTGTGGCCTGTGAAAGCCTCCTCTGGAATCATGACGTCCACTGCTTTCGTAAGAGAGTGATTGAGAAGATAAACTGAAGTAGCTATAGCCTACACAAAGTGTGTAGCAAAGTGGAATTTTCAGCCGGTAGAAAGGTGTAGAAAAAAGAGGATGAATATGTACCTCAAAACACCATGAAGAGGGCTGAAGTTGATGATGAAAACGCAGCCAAGAAATGGCTACAAATCTCTCCACAAGAAGCCTCCAAAAAAAAACGCTCCGCATGTAGGGAAAACTAGGCAATGTTTTCACTGCAAGTAGAGTTGTAGAACTCGGATTGAAGTGCTTTTAAAAACACACTTTTAGAGGATGGTAAGGGGCTGGTTTGAACCCTTTTGCATCATTAAATGAGTGCAAGGATGATGAGTAAGGTCTTCTGCAAAAACGCAAGCAGAAATTCTACATGCAGGCAGTCTGCAAAGAATAACTCAAAAACGGTGAGGAATTTGCGAAAACTTTCTTCTGCTAAGTTGTAGACCACGATGATTCCAGTAGGTCCGCATGCACAATCCTCAAAAATGCATTTGTTTAGCAGAAAATAAAAAAAATGAAAAGACGTCATTGAAAGCGGGGTTGTTGAAGAGGAGTAGAGGTAGAGAGGAAGAAGGATAAGGAGGCTCTATGTGCACCACCACCTTGCTCTGATACCATGTGAGAAAGAAGAGATGAGATAAGAGACAATGTACTCAAGAACTCATCAATGAACCACTAGCCAACTTGATTAGAAATGAACTACAATGCCTCATATATATAGGCACAAGATGAACGGATCTCTAGAAAAAGTTCCTCCACCCTTTCCTCCACCCAAAAATGTGTAAATAGGAAAAAATGGAAATGAATGCTATAAATCCCAAAAATGCCTAGAGGCTAAAGAGTGTGCCACTAGCGTGACAGCATCTGGAGATGACACCTATCCAACAAATTGACTGGCTTCACACACTTATGCTTTGAGTTTGCATGTAAAAGAAATATTATTAATAAGGTAGAGTAGGTTCTATATAATAGTCAGGATATAAGCCTCACTATAAGCCTAATAAAACAATTATAGCATTTATAGTGAAAATGTAAATCTATGAGAAAATTTAAACCAAATTTTAGAAAGGCCTTGGTATTCTTCCTCACAATCCAAGTAAGCTCTTATAGTGTTGGGGTAGTGTCTAAGATTCTCTAAATAAAGTGCTCGCACATAATATTCAAGAGTTAGACAAATGACATCTATACTTTTGAAAGACTATACTAAAACTACTAAAATATATGTGGATGCGAGTTAAAATCGACAAAAAAAAAAAGAGGAGAAACCTAGAAGAATAATGTGAAGAAACTATATCCATGTTTAAGTTCATAGCCATGATATAGGTACATTATAGCATTTCAATGATGTCCTTAGAGTACATTTATATTTGGTGTTCTTGACTTGAAAGTAATTTAAAATAAGTATAGTTTGAAAAATATCTAAATCTTGACTCTTGAGGGGTTCACTCTATACAAAACCTATATATCATGTGTGTTTAAGGAGCATTCTGAAGTCTCATATCTATGAGGTTTTTGTGTTCAAAATGACCCATCTTTAAATAAAAATATAAAAAACCTTCCAAAATGGATTGAGAAAAAAACTTTTTATAAGTACATTTTTGCTAGTTTGTACAAAAAATGTGAGTAGACTCTTTTGGTGAACTCACATGATATACTTACATATTTTTAAGTGAATCCTTGCGTCTAGACTTTAATATAATTTTCTAATTTACATTGGATTTATTCTTAGGAGCATTGATTTACTCTCTATGGCAATATGACAAAGTGTATTCTTTATTCTAAAACATTTGAGATCATAACATTAGGATGATGCCATTAGCCTAGTTTTTTGCTCCAAGATAGAAATATTTTCTAGGATATCAATCAAGATTACAGAGATCTACAATTGGTATTAATGAATTTATTCTAGTCCCCTCTATTTTATAATCATGAGTCAGTACATGTTTTATAATCATGAGTCTATTCCTCTCATATTTCATGAGTCAATACATGTTTCTACAACTATGAGCTACATAAAATAATGATTAAAGCCTTAATAATATTCGAAATTTATTGAATCGAATCAAATCATTTTATGAGAAGGATTTCATTGAAGTGCTACATGCTAGTGTCTCAAAATCTAAGTAGTCGTGTCTTGATTACGACCTAAAAACAAAACAATTCATGACATGTTCACTTTAAGTCTACTTTGCATGAAGCTATATGTCAATCTTAAAATGATAGGTAGGTCCTATAGTTTTTTAATTTGCATAATATCTTCGTAAAAGGTTTCCAAAGGCAATCTCCTTTTGAAAATGTCATAATTTTAAAGCTATAGAAACTCTTCAAGTTGTACTATTTAAAGTAGTGTAGTAAAGTAGACTCTATGGCCTACCACAAATAGTTAATTGGACTTATGCTTATGAAATAAATCCTTTTTTGAAATTGACTTGATGAGATCAAATTGACAATGTACATCCTATAAAGCTGTATGGAGGCTCGCCAAAATATGTCATGTTGTGGAGAGAAAGTAGCTTACTAAAGTGATATATATCTTTTTCAAGCATGCATACAAATGCATCCTTATAATATATAACTATTTGTCCTTCCTTTTGATATACACAAAAAGATGTGAGGATCCCTTGACAAGCGTGTGCATGTTTTTTCTCAGCCACATATTCCAAAATGTATAAAAAAATAATTCTGATGATTTTTATAATAAGAGTGTTTACACATACTATGTTGGAAAAAGGTTGAGATTTCTAGGAGTGGTTGTCCAAGCATCAATGTAGCTCAAACAAGGCTGAAATTTGAAGGCTGTAATGGGCTTCAAGGCTTATTTTAACCTTCAAAAGAAGCCCACGTTTTCCACCTTAAAATTTGAGTTTAAAAAGAAAGCCACTTCAAGTAAAATTTATTGAGTAATGGGTTTCACTTTTAAGGCCGACGTGGCCTTTTGCTTTGAAGTCCAATGTAGGGTTGTAAATTTCGGCCATGTTGGCATGGAGGATTAAACACTTGAGTTGTAGGAGTGACAAACGGACCTTATCGTGGGTGAGAGAAAGAAAACGAGAGTACATTTTCACAATCAAGTTCCAAAGTCTGTAAAAAAGAAAACATCACTTTTTTTTATTATTAAATAGTAATTTGAAAGAAAACATCAAATTTTGAAACTGCCGTGGGTTATACAACTGTGAGTAAAAATCCCAAAGCATCCTTAGAGGGTTGAAAAAAAAAAAACTCTAACTTGAAAAAAGGTTGAGATTTCTAGGTGTGGTTGTCCAAGCATCAATGTAGCTCAAGCAGGGCTGAAATTTGAAAGCGGTAATGGGCTTCAAGGCTTATTTTAACCTTCAAAACAAGCCCACATTTTCCAAACTTAAATGTTGAGTTTAAAAAGAAAGCCACTTCAAGTAAATTTTTTTATTGAGTAATGGGTTTCACTTTTAAGGCCGACATGCCGGGCTTCTGCTTTGAAGTCCAACGTAGGGTTGCAAATTTCGGCCATGTATTAAACGCTTGAGTTCTGGGAGTGACAAATGAGCCTTGTTGTGGCAACCGGAGAGAAAAAAAAGCGCAACTTTTAAATTTTAAAGTAGATTTTCACAACAATCAAGTTCAAAAGTCTTAAAAAAGAAAACATCAAATTTTGAAACTTTTTTTTATTAAATAGTAATTTGTTAATTTGAGATAAAGGTTTTGCACTTCTTCATAAGGAAAACTATTTTTGCGACACGTTAGCAGCTCCGTGGGTTATACGGCTGTAGCCACCGAATCAAAATCCCAAAGCATCCTTAGAGGGTTGATCTTTCGAACGGCGCTAGTAGGTACGACATCTTTTTAAGAAATAAATAAGAAGACGGTGGCATGGAACCATCAAAGCAGCTGTAATGCAACGATAGCCAAAAAACTCCTGCGTTTCCGGCCTCCGCACGAAACAAAAACTTGTTGCGTGTGTAAACGAACTTGGAATTTGAGGCCATCATTTTTTTTTGAAAAGCAATAAATTTCTTTTCCCACTTGGCGAGAGGGACAGCGATGGGGAGGCGCCGGACAGAAATGCTTGTGAAAACAAAGCTTATTTGCCCAGCCTCATCCTTTCCACGTCTCTTTATGAAAAACAAGATAAAGCTTCCAACAACGAAGAAGCATTCTAGAGAAAAAAACTGTACGTGTACACAACAACGAAAAGTAAGTTTTATAGAAAAATATTGTTCGTTGTGTCAATGTCAAACAAAAGGAAGTTGTATAGAAAATATTGTACGTGTGTTGCTTGTGTCAACGTTAAACAAGCAATGCTTGCGATTTTAAAAGAAAAATGAGGGGGAATCTTGTGCTCCAAAGGAAACAAAGAATGCCATGCTTTTGGAGAAACGTGACAAGTGCCCTACTCCATGACATGGCCCTTTGTGACATGAGTCCTAGTGGTCGAAAAAAAGTGTTTTTTAAACCCTTAAAATTAAAGGTAATGCTTAGGCTTAATTAAGATTTAGACTTGAAAACCACCAAAAATCGTACAAGTGATGGGATTCATAGCTAAAATGTACAAATTTCAACCTTTAAAATTAAAAGCAATGTCCAATTCCAACCAGGATTTTTAAATTTTAGTTGAAAAAATTACACAACAAATCGGGTTATGTGAGCACTGGACATGACCTTGGGAAGGCTATTTTTTAGCATGGATCACTAACTACATTGTAAATCAAAAAAAAAAATCCCAAATACCCTTGAAGGATTTAAAAAATATATATTCTAGCACATTTCAAATAAGCACCCATCTGGAAGAAGTTGGAATGGCACACACGTGTGCATGGAAGCTTGCTTGAAATGTTTAGAATAAGAGTTAAATGAAACTTTCATGAATTTGCAAGCAATAGCTACCATAAGAGTAGGATTTAATTTAAAAAATTATCATAAGGGCAATGCACATATCTTTGAGTCTATAGAATTGCACTGTGTTGGTTGATTTTCCATTCTTGTATAGTGATCCTTAAGTATCACAAGGGTTACACTATACCTAAAAATCCATAGCTCCCAATGTATTGAAGCAATGAGAAAACTGTATCCATGAGTATTCTTTAAAAATCATGAATAATTTTTTTGTGGAACAATAAAAAAAACTTCTAAATATTTGTTGACGAACACTTCGTTCTCTTTAAGGTAAAGATTTGGAGAGGACGACGTTCACTACTCATAGCAAAACGAAAGAAATTAGGAGGGCTGAATGTGATGAACATTGATTCTCTTGAAGAGAGAGATGAAAATGCAGTTTCAGAATGTGAGATATATACAACATTTGATAACGTCCACGTTTGTGTTGGGTCGTTGCCGCCGTCTCTCTGATTGGTAGTTTACGAATCGGTGAGAGATGTATACTTATTGAGAGAATAAAGAAATCGTTGAAACGTTTAATAATGTCCACGTTTGTGTTGGGTCGTTGCCGTCTGTCTCTTTGATTGGCAGCTTCCGAGAATCAACGAGAGATGTGTATGTATTGAGAGAATAAATAATCCATTGAAATCCCATTAATTTCTAAGGTTATTAAAACCTTAGAAAAACAATGCATTTTAACATACATTGTAAAGTTTTATATAGTAATTAATGGATTTTGCATTAGGGGGCTCCCTTAGTGTGCAAAGATGCTTGTCTTCAAAAACAACACTCACAGAATCCAGTTTGTAGTGTAAACTTCGTAGTTGAAATCGGGAAATCCCGATTGGAATTCGTGGTTACCTTTAATTTTAAGGGATGAAATTTGTACATTTTAGTAATAAATCCCTGTGATTTCTAGTAATTTTGAAGTCTAAATCCCCATTAAACCTAAGCATTGCACCTAATTTTAAGGGTTGAAAAAAACATTTTTTTTGAAAGCACGGTTCAGATATACAGATCATTTCGTTCACACCATCGAAGTCTACTGTCTCTTGCTTTTTCATAATAGTTGCTAAAAGTGACAGGCCGTGGACCCACAATGCAGGAAGTGGCTGTAATACCAACAGTAGTCTCGAAATTAGTGGCGGATGAATAAAAATAATTCAAGCGCAGCATCCCAAAGTTCAGGACACTCCGAGAAAGTACGTCTCATACGGTGACAACCTCACCTTTCATAATCTCGGCTTATAAAATGGGCACTTGGCGGCTCTGTTCTATCCAGTACTTTCTATTCACAGACTTTCACCGGAGGTTAGGCAGACTTGTCGACGCCAGAAGCAGCTGCGCGTAGAAACGGCTGTGTGTGTGAAGGGATCGTGTGAAGCTGGGATCTATTCGGCAATGGGTCACCTTATGGCGGACGGAGCTGCTGGTGTTAGCAATGGCGTAAATAATAGCTCTAAGCAGGTGGTTTATGATGTTAATAACCTTGAAATGGGCTTGTACAGTGATGTGGCAACACTGCGTGCAGGCAAGCCAGCACAATCTCATGATGACAAGGTTACGTTGGAATCAAAAGGTACACTACTTCACACCTGCTGCCCTGCTATAACGCTTCGATATGCAACTCCAATCATTTTGAGCCAATCTAAAGTCCACTACATCCAATATAGCTGTTAACTTTTAACTTTTAGCCATTCTCTGTTGATGCTCTTCGCATGAGATTATTATCTACCTATGCACGGTTAGGATGAGAGAAAGTTTGCAACCCGAATATATATTTGCGTGATAATAAGATTTAGATTTAATATATATTCACGTTATAATAAAATCTAGATTTAATGGTGTGCAGGGACGTGGAGACATGCAGCTTACCACCTCACTTCGGCCACAGCAGGGCCCCCGCTGTTAAGCCTGCCGTTTGCGATGGCGGCGCTGGGGTGGGCGCCCGGCATCCTCGCGCTGGCGCTGGGGGCGGCCGTCTCCTACTACTCGTGCTACTCGCTCTCGCTGGCTATGGAGCACATGGAGCGTAAGGGAAAGCGCTCCCTTCGCTTCTGTGACCTTAGTGAGCACGTCATTGGTACTACACACAGACACCCACCTCACACATGCATGCTGGATCACAATGTTCGAACTAGTAGTTGAAAGATGTTCGACTAGTAGTTGCAAGGGTGGTGTCAAACTTGTCCACTTAAAGTTTTTTTTGGTACGTCGGATGTTTACTTTACCTCTGTCCCCTTTAAAAAAATTAGGAAGGGTTTCCCACGGTCCACTTAGAAAGGAAGCCTTTGTTTAGCACGACCTCGAATTCCATCATTTACACCATATTTTTTTGTGCAAGGTCGATTCACCATGTCATCATTGAGAGGGTAATTATTCAAAGTTGAGCTTGGTATGCTAATGTTCAAGTATGCAATGATGTGTGCCTTTAGTTGTCACGGAGCTTAGCTTCAGGGCTAGAATTTGAAGGTTGCAGTACCCTTCCAAGGGGGTCAAAACCTTCACAAGAATGGTGAAAACACAATTACCCTTCAAACGAAGGGAAGAGTTTTGAGAAATTTAGTTATATGCCCTTCCAATATCTTCATAAAGAAAAGCCCTTCAAAAGAAAAAATAGGGGCGCCCTTCAAATTCTAGGCCTGCCTAGCTTTACCAATCTCATTGACAACACGAGTACCACGCTTATGAGCTACATGATCATAATAACATGGCCTTCTAAGTTTGCATTTAGTCTCCAAGGTCACATCATGACATAGCACGATAGTTAATGGAGGGGGGAAATTATATTATTATGGAACTTACATGCCCTAAGCATGTAGGAGGGAATTACACAAATATATACTCAATTTAGTTCATAGATGTAAATTTACATAGAGATTAAAATTGAAAATGTAAACATGTATACATGTATACATACAATAGGGTGGTAGTAAAAATTTTCAAAAGTTAAAAAGAGGGTGGTAAATATACATATACATACAAGAGGGTCGTGAACATGTATACATACAAGAGGGTGGTGAACATGTACACATACAAGAGGGTGGTAACAATTGTGTTAAAAAAAATCAAAAATATAAACGTAGGATTATTTTAAATATGTCTCCTAGCACATGCTTATACGACTAGTTTCTATATTAGAGTGGCTTCCTAAAGTATTTAGTGCTCTTCTACATCATTAAGTCTCCTCTTATTAGGAGGCCATGCACTTAGAAAAATCTCATCAAAGATCCTTTGGTAGGTGCTTCTTCCCGACACTCACCCATTGTACTAGAGATAGATGACTAACACCACCAAATCCCACACTATTACCTCACAAACGTGCCATTGTTATTCTTTAAAGCTTCATGATCTTTTTGTCAAGTTGATGTATGATAGTTTTGTTTGTTTGTAGACAAAGAGTGGATGACTAGTCAATTTTGAAGGATTATGATTAGTTTCCTATCCAAGATTAAGACAATGTATTGATGGCATTCACTGTACATTAGTTGCACTATTTTCATGGCTGTGCAAAATTACAAAATGCACAAATTAATATATGTATATTTCAGTGATTGTGCATAGTTTTAAATCACCAAATAGAAAAATATTTTATCGTTCAACCATATCTTTATCTAAGGATACAACCTAGTTTTTCATAAATTAATCATTCGACAGCTAGAAGTAAGGTTGTTTTTTTTTTCAAAACAGTTAGTGAAAGTAAAAAGATCTCCTCTCTTTTGTGTAAATTATCTAAAGTTCAGCCACAAATTTTAACACAATATTTATAACCTTCAAGTGCAGGACATTGATAAGAAATATATATTGATGTATTGTAGGTTCTTCATTGACACATTATGTTGTTGCTCCACTTCAACTAAGTGTTTGCTTTATGGTGGTGGTTGGAGGCACTCTACTCGGTGGACAAACTATGAAAGTATTTTTCTTTGTGGACCTATGCATATGGGAGGCTATAATTAGCCATGTCAATACAAGCATAGAGATATCTTTAATGTTTTCAAAAATTAATTTCACATGTTTGTTGTCGACATGATAAATCTCAACAAAATAGTAAGTTTACGACTTTGTTTTATTTGATGTTACAGGAAATGTATTATACATATAAGGAAGAAGGATCATTCCAGCTTTATGAATTTATTGTTGTCTTTGGATTTTTCGTACTACTACTTGCCCAAATACCATCAATACATTCACTACGACACTTCAACATGCTATCAATCTTATTATGCTTTGGTTTCAGCCTATGTGCCTTTACTGGATCTCTTATTGCAGGTAAATTGCACATCCTTATACTCAACTTCTTAATTAATGCAAAAGCATGAAAATATTCAAATATAAAAGGTATTATTTCTTTTGAAACAAGAAAAAAGACATTTCTTCTAACTGTTCTCAAATAGGTCTCTTCTTCTTCTCCCCCCATGGCTACGCACGGGGTGGGGGATATATTTGAAGGTAGCCTACAGTACACCAGAGTTTAACAAAAGGGGTTTCATGAATATATAGAATATATAAATACACAAAGGGGTTTTTCAATTGTATAAGAAAAATTAACGTGTAGGTTTATAGGACTCTCTATTCATATAAAAGCCCTCCTTAGAATCTTAAAACCCATTTAAAAAAAAGGGTTTTTATGTACCCGAGGATGCATGTGTGGAGTTCCTATATACTAAACCCCTTAAACCTAAGTAGCACAAGAGGGTCCCATAAAAAAAAGGGTTTTTATATACCTGAGGATGCATGTGTGGAGTTCCTATATACTAAACCCCTTAAACCTAAGTAGCACAAGAGTAAGCAAGGCTTGTTGTATTTGCACCAAGAATAGTTTTCAATTTGATTCATGTGTGACAATGGAGGCAATAATGGAATGGAAGAGTAGTTCTCTACTCGTTCTCTATTTGATTCATGTGTGATAATGAAACGGAAGATGCAACATGAATGTTTTGCCTATGTGTGTGCATGTCTTTCTCTCTCTCTACATTGTTGCTTCATGGGCAATGGTCATATTAATCAGCCATGTTGAAGGTTCACGGACAGACATAAGGGTGTGCATGTATGGGTGGTGAGATGAGGACCTAATAAATCACTAGCCAAATGTGTATGTACTTATGAAATCTAGATGTGTGTATATGTGTGTCTATATGTATGTGTGTGTAATCTAGATGTGTGTATATGTGCATGTATGCATATTTGCATCATGAGCTCATTTTTAGATTCCACTCTATGATAAAATTAATGTAGTCTTCCTTGTAGCTGTAGATTTCTGCATCTAATAATTTTTCCACCAAACCGCAGGCTTTTCAAGAGAAGCACCTCCTAGGGATTACACCATCCGTGGCTCAGAGATGACTAGAACGTTTGGAATCTTCAATGCCATCTCTGTGATGGTGACAAGCTATTCGAATCCTTTAGTTGTGGAGATTCAGGTAAGATAAATCTCAAAACTAATGCAAACTTAAGGTTCCAATAAATTAATACTCTGACTACAATAGTGGCATCATCTCATTTTTGTAGGCATCACTGGCAGAGCCAGTGGAGAAGAAGATGGCGAGAGGGCTGGGTGTTTGCTATGGGGTTGCGTTGTGCAATTTCTTTCCAGTGGCTCTCTCAGGCTATTGGGCTTTTGGAAATAAAGCCAATGGTTTTCTCTTGCTCAACATGTTTCAACCAAAACAGTTCTCTCTTGTGCCACGTTGGCTTTACTTTGCAGCTAATGCATGTGCTTGCATTCAGCTCACAGTATACACTGTGGTAAGCATTCTCTCTCTTTCTCTCCCTCTATACAATATAGAAATATATATATATATGTTTCTTGAGTAAACTCGTTAAGCATATGCACATGTTACAAATGGCTTTACTCTCATGAAGTGTGATCTCACATGGTGTTCGCCCGTGCTTCCAATCATCAGCGTCCCCCAATCGTTGTTCATCCGCCACAAAATCAGCGTCGCTTTCAATCATCTCGAGCTTTCGGTAGAGATGTATCCAGGTGTTCCAACCTAATTAATGATGGGATAGACCATTGAAGACGCCGACGACACCACGCACGCGAGTCGTCGTAGCTAGTCGTTGGCCTTGGCTGAGCTGGTGTACTAACGCAGGCATGGCCGATCGAACAGAAACTTCTCCGCTAATTAACGCCCCTCCAGTAGTACTCTGATATCCTCCTGACATCACCTTAGCTCTGCCGCCCCCTTTGCTTTCTCTCCAGCCTCCCACATACATAAGACTTCTTCAAATTTACTTGATTAATATTCATTGATTCTAATTATTTCCCACCCCTTCTCCACACTAAAGTACGCTACACTCCCTTGTTTCTCACACACAAGTTAAAGTCTCTTGTTTCTCACTTCTCTTCTCGGCAGTTCTGTTTGTCAAGCTTTTCATCATCAATTGGATCCTCTTTGAACAGCTAGAGAGTGATCCTCGTGTGGGTCATGTCTTCTCTCTCATGTGTATCTAGGTATGTATATTTATCCCTAGTACGCGCGCATCTGGAAGCATTAATTTCACATCCACATAGCTATATTGCAGCTCGATCTGCAAAATATAGAGTGCCAAATCTCTAAAAAATATACATGTGCAGGTTAGCTGCGTGCATTTCTGTCTTTCAATGTAACCAAACTGTGTGTTTGTTGCAATTGTCGTCGGTTTAACTATCAAAACATTAGCTAATCTAATTTAAGACGCTAACGATGCATTTGGTTGTTTGTTTTGCCAGCTCCATCTTCATCCCACTTTTGAGAGGCTCGAAGGAATGGCCGCTGATGCGAAGCAAGGAAAGTTTTCCAAGAGAAACCTGGTAGCTCGCCTGCTGACACGATCCTCATTTGTTGTCTTGTCCACACTCTTGGCCGCGATGCTGCCTTTCTTTGTAGAGTTCAGTGCCTTCATGGGGTCACTCGGCTTCACACCCATCTGCCTCTTTCTTCCCATGCTCTTTTACACCATCATCTTCAAACCTGCAGTCAAAACGATCTCCTTTTGGGCAAATTACATCATAATGTCTGCCGCAATAGTTATCATGGTGCTTGGTGGCGTCTCATCCGTTCGCGAGATCATCACTGATGCCAGAACCTATAAACTGTTCGCAAATGTATAAAACTTGCCCCATATATACTTGTTCAAAAGCTTCTCTATTAATAGGCGTCTTCAGCATCGATCCTCGCCATGTAGCCGGCTGTTGTGAAATACTCTTCGTGCGACAGCTCCGCTCCTAAATCGGGGGAGAAGACTATTTCCACACATATCTACTAAATCGGGGGAGAAGACTATTTACACGGGCCTCACCCATACATTATAACATTCTGTAAGGAGGCATATTTCTAATAATTAAGCTTCGGTATTCGGTACTGAAGTGTTATCTGTTATAAGTTGTCCATAAATTGCTCACAACGATTAATAATAGAGCTTTGATTCCATTGCAGCATCATTTGAAAGCACATTTTCGTTGAGTTGTCGAAACAATTTTTTTTTTAAAAAAAAAGCCTGCGAGGCATGGCTTCTTTCTAAATGGGTCATCGTTTTTCTTTCCTTCCTGTTTTAAGGGCGGCTTTATAGCTAGGACTGCAGATGCGTGGCACATGTTACCTCCGTCAAATTAGTATATAGCTTAAACTTAAAATCTATATATTACTAGTATTGCACCCGCCCATTGCTGCGGCCGACCAAGGTTTCAGAAAAGAACTATTCCCTCTCTACAACCATCTCTCTCTCTCTCTCTCTCACACACACACACATGCACATGCACATGACCCTCTCCCTCTCTCTGCCACGTACACACACTCTCAAATGTTGAAACTCTCTCTCTCTCTCTCTTCTCACATGCGCACACATATACACCTGCTCTCTCTCTCTCTCTCTCTCTCTCTCTCTCTCTCACACACACACACACACATGCACACACTCCCTCTCTCTTCTTACACTCTCCCACACATAGAAGCGCTCTCTCTCTCTCTCTCTCTCTCTCTCTCTCTCACGCACACATATGTAAATATATAGTATATACAATATTATGTTTTAGATACATAAGCCTATACATAGACACATATACTTATACATATATACATGTATTTAAAAATATAAATACAAACATCAACATAATTTAATTAATTTTGATTAAATTTTAATGTGCGGAGATGGGTGATACTTTTAAATATATAGATAGATATATCATACACACATCTAAACACACACACACACACACACACACACACACAAACATAAATATCTATATATATATACATACATATGTATGTATGTATATATAAATGTAAATAAAAACACACACACATGTATACACACATATACATATATGTTTTCTATTTAATTTATATTTTATTAAAAGATACTTTTTATTCTCTTTCTCTCTCTTTTCACCCTCCCTCATTACATCTCTCTCTCTCTCTCTCTCTCTCTCACCAAGTCTGGCCCATCTCTCTCTCTCTCTCTCTCTCAAGCACATTCTACACAGATGCAGATGTACGCACATGCATGCATATACGCTCTCTCTCTCTCTCTCTCTCTCTCTCTCTCTCACACACACACACACACACACACACACATGTACACACCGCACATACACTAATCTAAACGCACACTCTCTCCTCCCACTCTCTCTCTCTCTCTCTCTCTCTCACACACACACACACACACATGTAAACACTGCACATACACTAATCTAAACGCACACTCTCTCCTCCCACACAAACTATCTCCTACATAGAAATTATCTGTCGCCTCTCTCTCTCTCTCTCTCTCTCTCTCACACACACACACACACACACACACACACACACATGTACACACCGCACATACACTCATGAAAACACACACTATCTCCTCCCACACACACTCTCTCCTCCATAGAAATTCTTAGCCTCTCTCTCTCTCTCTCTCTCTCTCTCTCTCATGCACACACACACACACACACACTCTCTCTCTCTCTCTCTTCACGCACACTCTCTCACATAGAAACTCTCTCTCTCTCTCTCTCTCTCTCTCTCTCTCACACACACACACACACACACACACACACTTAAATAGATTTACACACATATATATAATTTTAATTAATTAAATTTTAGATTAAATTTTAATGGTAGGGATGAGTGGTGAGGTGTGCTCACTCTCAAATAAATGCATCTTTCATGTAATCTCTCTCTCTCTCTCTCTCTCTCTCTCTCTCTCTCTCTCACACACACACACACACACACACACACACACACACACACTCAATTCATACATCCACCTATAATCGTAATAGACCACCTATAATCGTAATAGACCATACAATTATCTTGTCAACTAACTCATACATCCACCTATAATCGTAATAGACCATAAAGTTATCTATACTCCACCAATGACATTGTGGAAGTAGCAAACCATTCAACGGCTAGTGCAACCTTTTTTATTTTGTGCTCTTACAAAATGACTACCAAAACGACTCACATCTATGCTCCTCACAAATGACTACCATCAAAGACTTTACTTTAACATTTGTACACTTGGACATTGTCTCTAGTAAATGGTGTGCACCAAGGATGATCCTTCTTAGCCCCATGATGCCATCCATCAAACAACTATTTTTTATCCCTTGTGATTAGGTTAGGGTGGGTGACTGACTACAACCATAAACATATGACTCAATGTCCATTTTGTTAATTATCTCATGTAAATAGTTGATGTTATGAGATTTTTATCGTTAGACAACTCTTTTTAATAAGTCTTTTTACATGCATAACCATATAGGTAAAGACATAAATCAAAAAGTCGTATGGCCAATACTTATAGGTGAAAATGTATAAAACATATAGGTGTAGAAATAAATAAAAATTCATTTAGCTAATCATTATATTAGGGTTTTCATATACCTAATGTCCATGGTTAAGATATAAAACCCTAATGGCCTAATGCTTGCCTATAAATTTGAACACTCAAAAACCCTAATGGCTACTACTGCCTATATGCACATGTACATGCACACTATTTATATATACATGTTTTTTCTTTAAATGCCTTAAAAAAGAGAGAGTCTTTCGTCGTAATTAACTATTTTCGATCTTGTTGAGGCATAATTGTTAAAAGAAAAACAGCGTTTCATTTTCTAGGAAAATTTTTAAATGATCAAATATTTTGTTTTTTTCTCAAAAGCACGCGCATTTTATCTCTAAAAATACTATTTTTCCCTACAATATTATGTTTTAGATACATAAACCTATATATAGACACATATACTTATACATATATGCATGTATTTAAAAATATAAATACAAACATCGACATAATTTAATTAATTTTGAATAAATTTTAATGTGCGGAGATGGGTGATAAGTTGTGGTCACTTTTAAATATATAGATAGATATATCATACACACATCTAAACACACACACACACACACAAACATATATATGTATATATATATACATACATATGTATGTATGTATATATAAATGTAAATAAAAACACACACACATACACACATGTATACACACATATACATATATGTTTTCTATTTAATTTATATTTTATTAAAAGATACTTTTTATTCTCTTTCTCTCTCTTTTCACCCTCCCTCATTACATCTCTCTCTCTCTCTCTCTCTCTCTAGGTCTGCCCCATCTCACTCTCTCTCTCAAGCACATTCTACACATAGATGCAGATGTACACACATGCATGCATATACTCTCTCTCTCTCTCTCTCTCTCTCTCACACACACACACACACACACACACACACACACACACATGTACACACCGCACATACACTAATCTAAACGCACACTCTTTCCTCCCACACAAACTATCTCCTACGTAGAAATTATCTGTCGTCTCTCTCTCTCTCTCTCTCTCTCTCTCTCTCTCTCTCACACACACACACACACACACATGTACACACCGCACATACACTAATGAAAACACACACTATCTCCTCCCACACAAACTATCTCCTACATAGAAATTCTCAGCCTCTCTCTCTCTCTCTCTCTCTCTCTCTCTCGCGCACACACACACACACACACACACTCTCTCTCTCTCTCTCTCTCTCTCTCTCTCTCTCTCTCTTCACGCACACTCTCTCACATAGAAACTCTCATGCACACACACACACACTCTCTCTCTCTCTTCACGCACTCTCTCTCTCTCTCTCATGCACACACACACACATACACTCTCTCTCTGCACGCACACTCTCTCACATAGAAACTCTCTCTCTCTCTCTCTCACACACACACACACACACACACACACACACACACACACACTTAAATAGATTTACACACACACACACACTTAAATAGATTTACACATATATATAATTTTAATTAATTAAATTTTAGATTAAATTTTAATGGTAGGGATGAGTGGTGAGGTGTACTCACTCTCAAATAAATGCATCTTTCATGTAATCTCTCTCTCTCTCTCTCTCTCTCTCTCTCTCTCTCACACACACACACACACACACACACACACACACACACACATGTACACTATTTATATATACATGCTTACATACCTATAGATACACAAACATACATAATATATATAAGTGTGTGTATCTATAGGTATGTAAGCATGTATACAAAGATTTCATTGAAAGATGTGAGATGAGATTTTCTTAGATTCAAATTCAAAATTGCTTTGGAAGATGTGAGATTTGGCTCCTCCTCACGCTTGAAGGAGTGGCCATTTTGAAATAGGCCCCCCTCCTTTGCCCACGTGGAGGGAGGGCCACTCTCCCTTAATCCTGTATAGATATAAAGGAGAAGCTATGCAACGTGGTAGTCACAAGAGATATAGACTCTATGGTGGCAGATATAGACTTTAGAGAGATTTATGATATATACTATATAGATTTACACTTGAGAGATTTGAATTTGAATTTGGATTTGAATTTGATAGCCTAGACTCTAGTATGTTAAATCAACCACTACGAACCACAAAATAGACTTTATACCCCCTCTATCTTGCTACTAAATCACCAACTTTTGCATGCTAATTCTAGTCACTTAATTGAGCTACATAAATGGCTTGAGAACCTTGAAGAAGATAAGAATGAATTTTTTAATTTTAAATAGACTAGAGAATTTAAAAAAACTTGAAAAGCCAAAAAAACTCACATTGTGTAGATATTTTTTTAAAAGTTTATACCTAATTGTAAATTGTAATTTCCAAAAATTCTAAAGCTGGCAAATTGTAATTTAGTTATGCTCGTCAGGCATGGCTTCATTCTAAGTGGGCATAACCTTTTTTTTTTTGGCTGCCCTTTTTTTAGGGCGTCTTTATAGCTCAGACTACTCCCAAACTAGTGCCCAAAAAAATATATTTTTCAACTAATCAAAATAAGAACAATTCTTAAAATCTATTCGATTTTTGTTTCCAAAATCTTTACACTATATTGGTTTTATAACTAAAACATATGAAAAATCATTCCTTAAAATAAGGGCTACTTAATATCTCAGCTAGTTTTTCTTAATTCTGGCCAGTACAAATACAGTAGAATGCCATTTTTTTTAGCACTATACCAAACACGAGATGTGTGGCCCATGCCTAACACGTGTTACCTACTTCAAATTAGTATACATAGCTCAAGCTTATGTATGTTAAATGGACTATGAAACACGAGATAGACTTTATACCCTCTTCATCTTGCAACCATAAAGGGCCAAGTTTTGCATGCTAATACTAGTCACATAATGAGCTACATAAGTGGCTTAAGAACCTAAGTTGAACAAGATAAGAAAAATCTTTTAGTTTTTAAATAGATTAGGGAATAAAAAAACTCAAAAAGCCAAAAAAATTACTTCGTTGTGTATATACTTTTTTTTTGTAAAAAAAAATTATACCTTGCAAATTATAATTTCCAAAAATCTTGAGGATGGCTTAAAGAGGTGTAACACCCAAGATTTGTATTAAAAATATATCTTCAATTATTTAAGGTACATATCAATAGTTAATACACATATTTACCATTGCATTGCATTTGTAGGCTACTTGAAAAAGCACTCAAGGCTTTTCTAAATTAGAACTTAAAAGTTTTCTACCAAAAATGCCTTAATGTCAAGAACTTAGAGACTTGAGGATTGGTTTCCCAATGTTGCATGGATAGACGATTGACTCAAGAGCAAGAACTAGGATCCCATGCACATTCACACAGGAGTCTTGCCTCAAGGCTGAAAAAATTTACCCTAGGTAACACATAATCAGAAGCGACTCAACCTTGGGACACAAGCATGGATCAACAAACAGAGATAACTATCACATCTCCACTAGATTTTAGATCGGAGGTGGGGTAGGAACTAGATAACAGAATCCAGACTGATCCAGTGGTCTGGGGAGCCACGCCAACTGCCATGATGGTAGATTTATACCAAGATCATAGGCCAACACCAAGCCTAGGTCAAGAGCCACCTCACCAAGGTCTAGAGACCTCTTACCAAAGCAAAAGAGTCCACCCAGAACATTCCAACCATAGTACACGACACATATGGATAGCCACTACTTGCCTCATGGAGTGTATCTCAGATACCATATGGATCCTTATGAAGCGCACACCGGCCCACCACTGAGGCATAGTCCATAGATGGGATACTATCCTCTAGGTTTACCTATTGTACCCCAACCTGCACCAACCCCAGCCATGGCAGGATTGACACCGAAAATGTTGAGGATGTCGAGAAGAAGATCCCATTCGTAGAGCGAATGGATGGCCACTGCCGGCCGTCCCCCTCCCCTAGCTCCAATCCCGTGTGAACCACAAAGGTTTGTGGAGGGATGGAAGGGGCCAAGGGCTAATTGCCCCTATACTCTATGGTGAAGGACCCTTAGCTTAGGTATATGGGATAAATCATTCCACGTGGCAGCTAGAGAGGACAACAACAACAAAAACACCTCCAACGTAGCGTGCAGCTCTCCCTTATCACATTAGGCCATTTTGACCACCTTCCACGCATATTTGAGGGGTGAAGGCCACCATCTTTAACAACCCCCTATGGACAAACCTTGAGGCAAACACATGGGACTGACCAAACTTGGTCACACCCAAACACAAGACCAGACCAAACAATAAAGACCAGCCAACCACCACAAGACTGGACCAAACAACAACAAAGGCCAACTAACCACCAAACGCCGAGGAACAGACATGTCGAAACAATCAAGAGGAGCTGCCCGCCACCAGGTAGAACACACAGTTCGCAATCTTTTTCTACTTTGGTACCATGTCGAGAAGAAGATCCCATGCGTAGAGCGAACGGATGGCCACTGCCGGGGCCGGCCCCCTCCCCCAGCTCCAATCCCATGTGAACCACAAAGGTTTGTGGAGGGATGGAAGGGGCCAAGGGTTAATTGCACCTATATTCTATGGTCAAGGACCCTTAGCTAAGGTTATGGGATAAATCATTCCACGACGTGACAGCTCAAGAGGACAAAAACAACACCTCCAACGTAGCGTGCAGCCCTTCCTTATCACATTAGGCTATTTTGACCACCTTCCATGTATATTTGAGGGGTGAAGGACACCATCTTCAACAGAGGATAGCCATGGAAATAGGGAGGGGGATAGCTTTAGGAATTGTATCATAAAAACCTGCACAACTAGTGCAATGGCCAAAAGTCATATGATAAGGGCATGTGGGGTGGCCGAGGTTAAGGAGATATCACTAGTGGGGTGGCCGAGGTTAAGGAGATATCACTAGTGGAGACACTGGGAAAGGGTGGCATGGACTTGGCTTCCTCCTAGATCTTTCCCTTGCCCTTATCCGGCAAAGTTCTAGCGGTGGCCGAGGTTAAGGAGATATCACTAGTGGAGACACTTGGAAAGGGTGGCATGGACTTGGCTTCCTCCTAGATCTTTCCCTTGCCCTTATCCAGCAAAGTTCTAGTGGTGGAAACAGTCACTAGCTTTGGGGTGGTTGCAAGATGAGGTTATCTAGTTTCATGTCGTGGGCGCCCTTGGCTTTAGCTGGAAAACAGGCATTTTTTCAAGAAGAATAGCCAATCTCTCATAGTTAGCCAAGGAGTTTCACTTCAAGGTCTTCTAATGAAACATCATATGCAAATTTGGGCACCTAAAACTATAATCTGATCGAATATCCAATAATTGCAAATCCCCTTTTCTTTGGGAACCAAGTTTGTATACAGGCCCTGTCCTAGGTTTAGACAGGTATAGTGAATGTGAGTAAATTGCCTATAACTTTTACATTATTACTCATATGATGTTCCCACTTTGCATATCACAAATACAAATAACATAGAGCTTAACTTGATTTATCGAGTAATTTTTGATGTGTTCTACTATTTTCTATATTATTTAAAAGATATTAGAATTGTTAAAAAACATACTATTTTATCCTCCCACCACATCTACCATTTAAAATGCTCAAATTGTATGGATCTAGTGATGATTAGATTGGGAAAGATTAGTATAATGTGGGTATAAGGTAAAATTACAAATCTAACGGTTTGATTTTTGTAGATTTACTTTGGAAAATTTATTATGACTGTTAGAGGTCCATTAAATCAATAGTAATTTAATTCTAGAAAATTAAATATTGAATCTTTCAATCTAAAAACTCAAGGGATCAATACTCTTGTTGCCATGAATTTATTAAAAAAAATTTGGCTTGATTTGAGTATGGGAAGGTGCATTTTCAATCCTCCCAAGTGAAAATTCCCATATTGTGTCCACTCTCCCCTTTTCAAGTCTAAAACCAATCCTAGTTAGGTTTGGAAATCTAGGCTTGGTAAACTTCACAGCTTAGGTTTCATTCCATGTGTGAGGCTTGGGTAGGCACAAACCTTATATATGCATGCCACTTTATGTCCACGTGAGCATCGAGAGGATCCACATAAGCAGCTTGCCACCTCCACCCTCCATGTCAACATGGTCAACCTAGTTGACTCCCCACCTCATCATCCTAGTCATCATTAATGCCACATCATCTTGCCACCTTTGCATGCCACCTCGCACATGGTGACATGGCATGCCACATCATGGAATTGCCACATCAACCATAATAGTGCCACATGTCAAGAGAATGCCACGTGTCATGCACGCTTGTGACACGTGGCATCTCCTTCCCACCTCCCCTCTTTTTTCAAAAACATATTTTTGGAAAAGTTAATTTAGTAATTTAGAGAAATAGAATATAGAAATTTAAATAATAAAATATATATAACTTATTAAATAAAAGAATTTAAAATCACTAATTTTAAAGGATTATATTTTGGGATTAGATCAATAAAAATATTATTAAAGATCATATTATTAATTTTAAAAAAAATAAATTTTTTAATTTTATATTTCTTGAAATTTTTTTTTTTGTAGAATAAACCTTTGAATAAAATTTAAAAAAAATACTTTATTTAAAAAAAGTAGTTATATAATTATAAAATAAAAGATATCTTTAAAGATATATTTATATATCTAGTAATGATAAATATTTAGACTTGTTAATAAATATTATAAATAATATTAATTTTTAAGTGGATAATAGTTTATCTTTAATTATCTTTATGTTTATCTTAGTTATCCAATCAATCTTAGATAGGAAATCCAATGAGATTTGAAGTGGATAACCTATTTTTCCTATATAATCACACATCTCTAGTACTATCCCACACTTATCTCTAGTACTATCCCATCATTGAGCCTTTATAATATTTTCTCTCTTAGCTTCCTTGAGAATGGGTTCTCAAAGTCGTAGGAGTCGGAAACGTGATAGGACTAGACTCCCCCCCATCCACCAAGTTCAAGAGGAGGAGAGGAGAAGGGTAGCTCGTGAGAGAAAGAGAGAGTGGAGAGCAGGTCAACGAGCAACACCTTCCGTTGTGGCGATGATCCAAGCCTTGCTCCTCCTCTTCCACTTCCTCTCTCTTTGCCCTCTTCCCCCCCACTACCCCTTAGTTTAGATAATCCACATGAACCCGCCCTTCTTGAGTCCTCTCTTCTATAAGAACCCACCCCCCTCCTTTGGGCGCCCATGCAATCGTCGTGCCCATGCAATCTTCCATTCCTATTTCAAAGACCTCACGTCTTCATCACACAGGCATGTGTGCTTGATGCTTTGATTGATCTGCCCAACATGGCCAACTGCAGGGCGCTTTCCGACATTGGAGGTCGAAGAGAGAGGAGAGCTGGCATGGCGGTGCTACAAAGTGTTCGTCATTCTTATATAGTTAACAAGAAGAGGAACTCTGCGGACGCTTTGGCTGCTCGACGGGCTATTGTGGCAGCCATAAGTAGCTCCCAAATGAAGGGTAAGGTTAGTGCCACATCTCGCATCCTTTCCATAGCACCACACGCACTTAGAGTTGGGTCTATTAGGCGACAAAGTTTAGATGCCAATGAGGTTGGTGCTATGTGGGCGAGTAGTGGTCGTGTAGCTAGGCATGATCGCCTACTAGATGAAACCACTAGAACCTTGATAGAAAGTTTTTGGGAGGAGAATTGTCGTGCATCGCCAGCTTTCAAGAAAGCTTTACGTAAGAGAGTGACAAGAGGAGCGTTCATTGAGCACGGTGCTTGCTTTCTTGAAATGTCCCAAACTGAGTTGTATTCTCAGTTTGTGGCTTCGTATCCAGAGCTTAAAATTGGGCAAAGGTCATTTGAGGGGTGTAAGCCTTGGTTTGTGAGGTACTCACGTCAGCGTGACACATGTTGTTGTCGCTACCATGTTGAGTTCAAACTTTTTTATGATGTGTTCCGTTCTCTTAGTGGGCATAGAGAGTTGCCTCGTAGTCCACGTGATTTCATCCACTCTCTTTTGTGTGCACGCACGGAGGATGCCCAGTTCCATAGGATGCCTTGTGTGGAGAGCAATTGCACATCATGTGGTTCACTTGCACATCTACAGATGGTAGATCTTGATGCAAGTGACCAAGAGATAGTGGCATGGCAACGTTATGAGTATGTGACACACCAGCTCCAGAGTGGTGGACAGTCCAGGAAGTTGCAGCTCGTGGACAAACATACACCACGTTGTCACTTCACAGCCACATTTAGGGAGCAGATCTACCCCTACATACGGCACAGTCATTGTGCCAAGTGGCAGGATCGTCAGTTCCGAGCATGCCTAGCAGAGTTTCCTATTGGTGTGGTCGTCTCTGTGATTGATTTTGCAGAGAACTACACTTTCACACCTTTTCAGGAGATACAATCTGAGTATTACTTCTCAGAGCAGGTAATGGTTATATTTTGTAATATTTGTTTTATGTTTGAGCTACATTACTTAATTGATTTTTTGTGTCCTAAACGTATGTATTGCTTACCTCACCAGGTTGCTATTTTGGTCCACATTAGCTATCGACATGCAGAGGCTCATGTAGATGGGATAGCGAGTACCCCCGAGACTCGTGTCATTATTCGAGAGTATCATTTCTATATCAGTGATGATCGTTCACATGATGCACATTTTGTGCAGCACTGTTTTCGTCTCCATGACGATTTTTTAGGACATTGTGGGATCAGACATGTCCAGCAATGGGTTTGGTCGGATGGTTGTGGCGCACAGTTCAAGTCATCACGTCAATTCTATTGGCTCTACAGGTAGTACTTATGGCTTTCTTACATTTACAATTAAACTAAATTCACTAGAACATCTTAAAGAAAACAATAACTAAGACTATCTTTTATGGATTTATAGGTGGCATGTGCAGTTTAGTATCCCAGTGATTTGGTCATTCTTTGAGACTGGTCACGGGAAGGGTGAGCATGATGGTGCGGGCGCGTGTGTGAAACGTGCCTTGAGGCGTCATCAGCTGCGACAGGATGCTCAGCGGTTCAGAGATGCGGGCCACGTAGTCGAGTGGTGCTCCCAACATTTGTGTGGGAGTGCAGCATCATCGTACCCCAAACGTGATGCTCGGATTGTCAGGAGATTTTTTTGGCATGTGGATGGTGGCATGATTGACCGTAGAGCCTCCCATGATTGTGACACAGTACCTGGCACCTTGGGCTTACATTCCATCAGGAGCACGTGCATGGCGGCCCCCACGATTTACACACGACGGTTTGCATGCTTCCGTGGAGCATGTATGGATGGCGATTGGTCACATTGTGCCTCGAGAGGTTGGAACACCGCATTGGGGAATATGCGAATTTCCCACAAGTTTGGGACACGTGGTCAAAAGTTTGGATTAACCATAACTTGAACACCACTAATCCAAAATGAGCGCTTTATAGCTCTTTAGATTCCATTTTTCAAGCGCTTTCCAACGATAGGTCATATGATAGGGTTTTGAGAAACTTATAAACATGTTATCCATGTCCCCTTTTTTAAGTATTCAAAAATAGAAATTGGGAAATTCCCAAATTCACTAATATGGTGTTTTGGGCAGATGCATGGATACAGACATTCCTCTCCCCCAAGCATCCTTCACATCCACCAGTGGTGTCTGATGAGCACACAGGTCCTGCGTTCATGGTCAGTTATGATGACCTGACAGATTTGCTACAGGAGGGTGATGTATTTGCTGTTATTGCCAGTGAGGGAAATAGCGAGGGAGTAGACTACTATCTGATGAGTTGCACTAGGCCAAAGTGCATGCTTGACCAGGATACAGTGGATGATCATGGGTTTTCTTATGACACCCATAGCATGACTGTGGCAGGCCGATTCTACCAGCAGATTCGACTTCATCGGGGGAGTCTTGAGTTCCAGCAGTGGAAGTGGGAGTTAGAGGCATTTCAGTTCTCTCATCTAGTGGTTGCTACCAGGCTCACTCTTGTTCGAGTATACAGAGCCGAAAACACAGTTCTCACCCTCGTTTTCGGCTTCGAGTGGATGACCATGAGAGCATTCTAGAGCAGTTGAGAGCTAGAGAGGGTGCTGCTGACTAGATCTCTATCTTGATAGTGACTAAACTCAGACTAGCTGGGTTAGCTCACTTACATTGTACTTAGATTTTTGGGCAGTGACTAACCTCAGACTAGCTGGGGTAGCTCATTTTCATTCTGATGTACTTATTTGATGTTTATATCATTATGAGTTTTCTCATTATTGAGTATCATTACATTTTAGTTGATGTTCTTGATTTTATTATATTTTTTAACACTTTGGCTATCATATTGTTTGTTGAAAATCTCCATGCCATCGTACCCAAACATGCTCCGATGGGGACCAAACTTTGCAAGCATGGGAAGGGGACCCACCCCCACATGCTTGCAAAGTTTGGTCACAATCAGAGCATGTTTGGATTGGTAATTAGCGCCCAGTCCGGATTTTTCAAGTCTCTTGGTGCTCAAGAGGCCATGGAAAATCCAGGCCTTCCCCATACCATCGCACCCAAACATGCTCCGATGGGGACCAAACTTTGCAAGCATGGGGGGGGCCCACCCCCACATGCTTGCAAAGTTTGGTCACAATCAGAGCATGTTTGGATTGGTAATTAGCGCCCAGTGCGGGTTTTTCAAGTCTCTTGGTGCTTAAGAGGCCATGGAAAATCCGGGCCTTCCCCATACCATCGTACCCAAACATGCTCCGATGGGGACCAAACTTTGCAAGCATGTGGGGGTGGGTCCCCCCCACATGCTTGCAAAGTTTAGTTACAATCAGAGCATGTTTGGATTGGTAATTAGTGCCCAGTCCGGATTTTTCAAGTCTCTTGGTGCTCAAGAGGCCATGGAAAATCCGGGCCTTCCCCATACCATCGTACCCAACATGCTCCGATGGGGACCAAACTTTGCAAGCATGTGGGGGTGGGTCCCCCCCACATGCTTGCAAAGTTTGGTCACAATCAGAGCATGTTTGGATTGGTAATTAGCGCCCAGTGCGGGTTTTTCAAGTCTCTTGGTGTTGAAGAGGCCATGGAAAATCCGGGCCTTCCCCATACCATCGTACCCAAACATGCTCCGATAGGGACCAAACTTTGCAAGCATGTGGGGGTGGGTCCCCCCCACATGCTTGCAAAGTTTGGTCCCCATCCGAGCGTGTTTGGATTGGCAATTAGCGCCCAGTCCGGATTTTTCAAGTCTCTTGGTGCTTAAGAGGCCATGGAAAATCCGGGCCTTCCCCATACCATCATACCCAAACATGCTCTGATTGTGACCAAACTTTGCAAGCATGTGGGGGGCCCCCACATGCTTGCAAAGTTTGGTCACAATCAGAGCATGTTTGGGTACGATGGTATGGGGAAGGCCCGGCCCCCCACATGCTTGCAAAGTTTGGTCACAATCAGAGCATGTTTGGGTACGATGGTATGGGGAAGGCCCGGATTTTCCATGGCCTCTTAAGCACCGAGACTTGAAAAATCCAGACTGGGCGCTAATTGCCAATCCAAACATGCTCTGATTGTGACCAAACTTTGCAAGCATGTGGGGGGGGACCTACCCCCACATGCTTGCAAAGTTTGGTCCCTATCGGAGCATGTTTGGGTACGATGGTATGGGGAAGGCCCGGATTTTCCATGGCCTCTTAAGCACCAAGAGACTTGAAAAACCCGCACTGGGCGCCAATTGCCAATCCAAACATGCTCCGATGGGGACCAAACTTTGCAAGCATGTGGGGGGGACCCACCCCCACATGCTTGCAAAGTTTGGTCCCTATCGGAGCATGTTTGGGTATGATGGTATGGGGAAGGCCCGGATTTTCCATGGCCTCTTCAGCACCAAGAAACTTGAAGAACCCGCACTCGGTGCTAATTACCAATCCAAACATGCTCTGATTGTGACCAAACTTTGCAAGCATGTGGGGGGGACCCACCCCCACATGCTTGCAAAGTTTGGTCCCCACATCGGAGCATGTTTGGGTACGATGGTATGGGGAAGGCCCGGATTTTCCATGGCCTCTTGAGCACCAAGAGACTTGAAAAATCCGGACTGGGCGCTAATTACCAATCCAAACATGCTCTGATTGTGACCAAACTTTGCAAGCATGTGGGGGAGGGCCCCCCCCCATGCTTGCAAAGTTTGGTCCCCATCGGTGTTTGGGTGTGATGGTATGGGGAAGGCCTGGATTTTCCGTGGCCTCGAGAGCACCAAGAGACTTGAAAAATCCGGACTAGGCGCTAATTACCAATCCAAACATGCTCTGATTGTGACCAAACTTTGCAAGCATGTGGGGGGGACCCACCCCCACATGCTTGCAAAGTTTGGTCCCTATCAGAGCATGTTTGCGTACGATGGTATGGGGAAGGCCCGGATTTTCCATGGCCTCTTAAGCACCAACAAGAGACTTGAAAAACCTGCACTGGGCGCTAATTACCAATCCAAACATGCTCTGATTGTGACCAAACTTTGCAAGCATGTGGGGGGGACCCACCCCCACATGCTTGCAAAGTTTGGTCCCCATCTTGGTCCCCATCGGAGCATGTTTGCGTACGATGGTATGGGGAAGGCCTGGATTTTCCATGGCCTCTTCAGCACCAAGAGACTTGAAAAACCCGCACTGGGCGCTAATTACCAATCCAAACATGCTCTGATTGTGACCAAACTTTGCAAGCATGTGGGGGGACCCACCCCCACATGCTTGCAAAGTTTGGTCCCCATCGGAGCATGTTTGTGTACGATGGTATGGGGAAGGCCCGGATTTTCCATGGCCTCTTAAGCACCAAGAGACTTAAAAAACCCGCACTGGGCGCTAATTACCAATCCAAACATGCTCTGATTGTGACCAAACTTTGCAAGCATGTGGGGGGGACCCACCCCCACATGCTTGCAAAGTTTGGTCCCCATCAGAGCATGTTTGGGTACGATGGTATGGGGAAGGCCCGGATTTTCCATGGCCTCTTAAGCACCAAGAGACTTGAAAAACCCGCACTGGGCTCTAATTACCAATCCAAACATGCTCTGATTGTGACCGAACTTTGCAAGCATGTGGGGGGGACCCACCCCCACATGCTTGCAAAGTTTGGTCCCCATCGGAGCATGTTTGGGTACGATGGTATGGGGAAGGCCCGGATTTTCCATGGCCTCTTGAGCACCAAGAGACTTGAAAAATCCGGACTGGGCGCTAATTACCAATCCAAACATGCTCTGATTGTGAACAAACTTTGCAAGCATGTGGGGGTGGGCCCCCCCCATGCTTGCAAAGTTTGGTCCCCATCGGAGCATGTTTGGGTGCGATGGTATGGGGAAGGCCTGGATTTTCCATGGCCTCTTGAGCACCAAGAGACTTGAAAAATCCGGACTGGGCGCTAATTACCAATCCAAACATGCTCTGATTGTGACCAAACTTTGCAAGCATGTGGGGGTGGGTCCCCTTCCCATGCTTGCAAAGTTTGGTCCCCATCGGAGCATGTTTGGGTACGATGGCATGGAGATTTTCAACAAACAATATGATAGCCAAAGTGTTAAAAAATATAATAAAATCAAGAACATGAACTAAAATGTAATGATACTCAATAATTAGAAAACTCATAATGATATAAACATCAAATAAGTACATCAGAATGAAAATGAGCTACCCCAGCTAGTCTGAGGTTAGTCACTGCCCAAGAATCTAAGTACAATGTAAGTGAGCTAACCCAGCTAGTCTGAGTTTAGTCACTATCAACAGCAACCCAATCAAAATCGTCATCTCTAACTGCCGCGACGTGCGCATCGAGGCTATTGTGCACGTCGAGGAGGCTGTGCCGGCTGCGGGGGTCGTCGAATGTCTGCGGGGAGGTCTGCCTCAAAGGCAAGATCGTGAGCTGGTGCCGGTGTACTCGGGAGCTCACGAGTCCCAAAAGCTGCTATGGCCCTCTCTCTCTCTCTACGTCGTGCTAATGCAAGACGCCTCTGTCTGTAAACCCAAAATCTATAATCTGCAATGGTACGTGTCTGCCACTTTTCTCGTGTAAGCTCCTCTGCTGTAAGGACACGCTGCTCATGAGAAGCAGCACTGCTGCTAGCACCATCACCCTAGGGCCAGTACCACCCACGCGCTCATATGTTGTGACCTGGCTCTCATGTAGGACTCTCTGGTAAGCGTCGAACTCATGTGAGCTCCACTCTATCTCAGGAGGCACCTCAGGCTCCTGGGCTCTATCGTCGAAGGCGTCGAGTCCCAAGTCCATAGCTAATGTAAAGTCGACAGGCCTGCCAGTCCTGGCATCCACTCGAACGAGGCCTGGGTGAAGATCATCGATGCCCAATACCCTGTACGTCGCTAGGTCGACGCGTGCACGGCAGGAGGGGCATGCTGAGAACCGGACTAGCTCATGGGTGATGCAAGACAAGTGGAAAATATGTCCACATCCCAGGGCATATCCACCTGTACTATCAATGTCCTCGATACATAAAGAGCAGCACGCATCACGTAGGAAGGGTGGTGCATCCTGCGGGAGAGGTCGTCAAAAAACCTCTGTGTGACAGGCCGTGGATATAAAGGTAGGTAAGGCACTGTCACGTCCGAGGATCTACGATACTCTCGAACATGTAGCATCACCTGCTCTGCCCTGTGCTGGGTAATCTGCTCCATAATCTGATGATGCTGTGCCTCAGCTCTGGAGCTCTCTACCTCGGTCCGAGCCTACGCAAAAAAGTAAAGCATTAAAATAATTGATTAGTCTCTCATTAGGTATTACTTAAAGAAATTTATAACTTAGGACCTTAATTATAACTCTTTTACGTGCAAGAGAAACCTACCTGCTGGATGTCGGACTCTCTCAGATGTTGTGCCTCTGCAGTAGCTGCCTCTGCCATCTGTAATGCAGCCCTGAGGCGGTCAATCTCCGCTCTCGCCTCTACCAGCTCCTGAGTGAGCCTCTCAGTGGTAGGTGTGGGAACCTACGTGACACAATCAACCATGCTGCTCATGTGAAAATATAGAAAAGTATATATAAACATGAAGATAAATGACCAAAAAAACTTAAGACGTAATATATATGTAAATACCTCCACATCTGTCGTCGGTATAGATCGTGAGAACAGGCGCACCACGTGCTGGATGCTCTCCGTGGTACTCCGTATGTCAATGCCGACCTGCGTGCCAAGAGCCTCTACTGTCGACAATGGCACAAATGAAGGATCTGTGGTAGGTGCTACACGAAGGGTTGGTGGAGGCCGCCTACCCTGGTCCTGGAGACGGCCTCGGCCAGCACCACCACCCGGATGATGGCTGGTGTAATCCACCTCCTCCCCTAAGACAAACTCTGTATATAACTGCTTTGCAAAGTATATGGGAATCTGGCGGTTGTTCGGCATCCTCCCATATGCGGCAACATATCGACTATAGATATGTGCCGCCATACGAGGATGCGAACACCGCGCAATAGTGAGGGGCTTGCCCGTCCCTAGGCCTCATCCCACGACTATCGAGGAAAAGATCTAGGTAGGCACCATCCCTAATAGGAGCAAGATCACAGACCTGACGATATGTCAGGCCATGTGACACAGGAGCAGCGCGATGGTGGGCTATCCACTCATCTACATAAACGATATCGTGAAGGCTACGAAGGGACGTAAGCATCGCCTCCAAGTCTGCCTCCAAGTCTGCCACGATATGTAATGTAGACGGAGTGTCTCTAGCACTCCTACGAATAGCCGCTAACTCGCGGTCTATCTCCGCGATGAGGTCCGCAATAGATGAGCGGCCCTCCTCGTGGCCCTCCTCGTGTGACTCCATGCTAAAACCTAAGCCAAATGTGAAGGTCCAATGTGAAGGGTCTAATGTGAAGGGTCTAATGCTTAGTGCTAAGTAGCACTAATGAAGCTAAAAAACAAAGCTAATGGCTAATGCTAATCCAAATCAAGAGAGCAAGGAGAGTGAAAACGACTTGTGACAATGAGGCAAAAAAAAACGTTTTTTTTTATAACCTCGATCGAGGTTCGGTAACATCATGCAATTTAGGGTTTGCAAGATTAACGCTCTGGATATTAGGGTTAGTGCAACATACGGCCAAGATACACACCTAATTTTAGGGTTGGGGAAGGATCGACGGCTGAGATTTGATATTACTATCTCGTTCGAGGTACATGGACGGCCACGATTTAAAGGCATTACCACAACAAGGTATCTCGATGGTCAAGATTCATTATATACCTCGATCGAGATATTTAAACGGCCGAGATCGCATCTTCCAACGTACGTGAATGGACGGTATAGATTGCGTTTACGTATCTCGATCGAGATAATTGGACGGTGGATATTGCATCTACGTATCTCGATCGAGATATTTGGACGGTGCAGATTTTATCTCTGTATCTCGATCGAGATATTTGGACGGCTGAGATTTGATCTCAGTATCTCGATCGAGATATGGGGACGGTGGAGATTGTATCCCATTACCTCGAACAATGAATGGTCGCGATTTGATGTAAATTTCTCGTTCGAGATACGTGGACGATGGAGATGTGCTAGTCAAATATGCCTAGGGGGATACAGCGTGGCCCTGATGTGGATCCGAGTGGCATAGATATCTCGATCGAGATAATGTGGTGGCAGTGACATGTGTTGGTGACATGGATGACGCCTGGAAACCCGGACCTGCTAGCGTGGCATTAGTTGGCATCTCGATCGAGATATGTCGATTTAGGCTCGGGAGGCATGTGTCGTCTTTTAATTCGCGGCACTATCACAATCGAGGTACTCCGCCCGAGATGTATGGATGTCCCAATTTTAGAGAGAGTGAACGAAAGTGAGTACCCTCATCTTGCAACCACCCTTTGGCCTCCATTGAAAGTGCGCATCCGCGGTCGAGGTAGCCATATTTTCCAATTATCTTCATAGAAATTTTGGGCTTTGAGAAGATTTTTAGGTACCCACATGTAAGTAGTGGTGATATGAGGACAAGGTGGGCTTTGTTGATGGTTTTCATAGAGTACTCTCCCTAACCTTGCGAGTTTGTGGTTGCCTTGGCAAAGATCAACGTAAGGTTCTGGAAATATGTCGATATGCTAAGGTTTGAGGGGAAAGTGGGGATCTTTAGGGGATCCATAGGGTGGTAGCACCCTCATCACGGTGAGGATGTTTTTGAGCACCCAATAGTGAGTATTGGTGGTTTGGGTGGAATGGGGGTGAGCTAGTACCTACTAGTAGTTAGTGGTGTTAGTAGTGTTAGCAGGCTTAGCAGGCATTATTGGCAAGATTTGATGTGTTGTGGAGCTTGTGATTGATGGGAATTTATTGGATGGGGGATCTTGGTAAAGGAGAGGCCTCTTTTTGGATGGCATAGTTCTATGTTTGTTGGGGTAATCAGGGGGGTTATGGTTGGTGAAAGAGTATTCGTCACCTTGTGGAGGTGAGATTGGAGGCTACGGATCTTAAGGATAGTAACTTGCCCTGAGGCCAGTTGTAGCATTGTTGTCCTTGCGTCCCAATCAATATGACACCAGTTGGGTCCTATGCATCCTCTTCCTAGAAGGATTTCTTCTTGCATTGTCCCTATAGGCATGACATAGAACTTTCCTTCCAAGGGGTTATTTCCAATGTGAAATAAAATGGTAAAAACACGTAAGCACTTAACAAAATGTGAAGCTATAGTAATGATGGTGGCCGGGGTGTGGAGTAAGGTTGGCCTCCCAAGAGAGTGCCATGTGTCATATGACATTAAATTATGGATAGCACCCATATCAACAACAAGAACTAACTTTTGGGTGAAACTTGTCAAAGTGGTCATTCCAAACCACAAACGGGTAGGTTTCACTTCCCAGTCTTCTTCTTGGAGGCCAACTACTTGAGCCATGTTCACAAAGATTTGGTTTCCTCAAAGTTTCTTTACCCTTAAAACCAAGAAGATATAAGATTCTTTACCCTTTACCAAGAAGATATAAGATTCTTTACTCTTAAAACCACTAGTTCTAGGGGTCTTATGGGTAGATATTTCTTGTAATGGTTTTACTTCTTTGATGCTCACACAGTTTCATGGCTCATAGCATCATCGGACATACTTAGGGTGCTGAGCATGTAAAGAGATGTGATCTCCTGCCCGTGACCCATGGCAAATCTTATATCCGTGCGTTTTGGAAGTATGTCAAGTGGTCATTTCTAACCACAAACGGGTAGGTTTCACTTCCTAGTCTTCTTCTTGGAGGTCAACTACTTGAGCCATGTTCATAGAGATTTGGTTTCCTCTAAGTTTCTTTACCCTTATAAGATTATTTACCCTTAAAACCACTAGTTCTAGGGGTCTTACGGGTAGATATTTCTTGTAATGGTTTTACTTCTTTGATGCTAACACAGGTTCATGGCTTGTAGCATTGGACATACACAGGGTGCTGAGCATGTAAAGGGATGTGATCTCCTACCCGTGACCCATGGCAAATCTTATACCCGTGTGTTTTGGAAGTATGTCCATGGTAGCAAGGATGTGCATCCAGTTCTTGGAGTCTTCGAGCTTTGGAAGAGGAGCAAAACTCATGCTATCCCATTCATCGTCCAACGTTTGATGGCACATTTGGCATAAGTGTACTACCATAGATCTTACAATAGTCATTGAATCCTCTGCTAAGGGTCCCCCACTCATTGGATAGATCTTCCAAGTGCGTAGGTTGACCTTTAACGTTTGGTATTTTTTTTGAATGTGAAGGTGATCCATGTCCTAGCCATGGATCATCTTGGTTTCTCTCATAAAGGGTCATCCTAAGATGCAACCATGGATCATCTTGGTTTCTCTCATAAAGGGTCATCCTAAGATGCAACCATAGGAAACCGACTTGCTGGCCGAAATTCATCACCACAAGGTGTGTCAAAAATTGGTTCTGAAAATCTTAATCTTGAAATCCCACAAGAAGACCTATGGGATTCGTAGTGGATACATTAGCAAGTTTCACAATCAATGCGGTTTCATCCATAGGAGATTTTTTGCATCATTGTTTGGTAACAATGCTCACTCCTGACCCACCATCTAGGATGGTGGTGACTTTAAATTCATCAAAAGTTAGGGTAGTGCGGCATTGAGTTCATCAACAATGCTCACTCGTCACCCACCATCTAGGATGGTGGTGACTTTAAATTCATCAAAAGTTAGGGTAGTGCGGCATTGAGTTCATCTCCTTCAAAATACTCCTCTAACTTATTTACTTGGACCGTAGGAATGCCAGTAATTCCATCTAGTTCTATAGATCCTTCCTCATCGGTCTTGTTAGAACTTTCTAGTTCCACCTATTCTACCATTCTTGCTCCGAGCCTTCCTTCTATCCAATCCTTCAAATCCTATCATAGACTTAGGCTACCTTGAAGTAAGGTGCCCATGAGAATTTGGACTTGTGTGATGAAGACATAAAGGATGAGAGACCTACAATATCTCTCGGAATGGGTGTGGGTTCACGAGTCTAGTTATCCCAATTCATGCTTAGGATTTCGTGGTGTAGGGTATAGGGATATGAACTTTAATGTGTGCTCTTCTTGGGTGGTCGTCCCTCATATTCGTAAGATACACAGTAAATAGGGTTAACCTATTGAGGGAAAGTTGTGGCTTTTGGGTTTACCTCTTGGGGGAGGTTCTCAGAGAGTGCTTGGTGGTTGGGTCTTCTGTTAATCTTTTGGGTTTCCTCAGTTGGTTTTAATTTGGGCATAGAGGAACTTCCCGCAGTTTGAAACTGCTTGAGTTTTCTCCTCCAATCGAGCTTGACAATCCTTGACTAACTCCTCCAATCAATCCTTGACTAACTCTTGGACAGCCTTCAACATTTTCTTATGCTTGATTGGGTTTGGATATTTAGCCAACTCCTTGGTCAGCCAACTAGGGTCTATTTTCTCTCTTGCTTAGGGGGGGGGTGGTGCTCATATCTTTTCTTTGTGAGATGAGGAAGATGACCCAGTGGTAGTTGTTCCCTCATCGGACCCACTTTTTTTATACCAGCACAAGTATCTCCCTTATCAATCTTTGTGGCTTTTTTCTTTCAAGAGCACCTAGTTGCTCGTGCTTATTCAGGAACCTCCATAGAAGGTAAGATCCTTGTGTGTTCTAAGGCTTCCTGCTTCTGCTAAGTAGACACTTCGGCAACAGCATGAGCTGCAGCTCTCCTTTTACTTTGCATTCCTGTGATTGCATTCTGAGGCATTGTGTGGATGAAGCCATCCCAAATACTCAGCAAGTTAATGATGGTACTCGGTTTAGCTTCATTTCCCTTCCCCATTGTACCTGTCTTTATTGGGAAATACTTGTACATATGGTCTATCCCACAACCTATGCATAAGGGAGTTAAGGTGGGAGTACTTGTTGCAAGAGTACTAGCCATCCCTTTCTTGACTAGACATTCAGCTATTCAATGAGGTCGAGCATAGTGATAGCATTGCATAGGCAAGCATTTAGACATGCTGTTCAAGTCTTGTCCCCATGGTGTTGTGGTGCTGATAGGTATATGGGCTACATATGCTCACCCTCCATCACATAGTGACTTAGCATATGTGGGGTTAGGCTGCTTGGCTTAGGGGGTTTGACGATGGTGTTGTTGATAGCTTATCCCTCCTCACCTTCTTCAAAGACTTCCGTTAGAGTCAACTAGTGGAACAGGGGTCACTTGAGGTAAGGGTGGTTGTGGTGGAAGGACTGGGGGTGGCAAAGGTACTTTGGGTACCTCGAGTATATCTCACAAGGCCACTTCGTGGCCTGGTTGAGGTGCATTATGTTATGTTGGGGCTAGCAAAGCCAGCACGGTTGCCTTTGGTTAGGCGATAAGGCTTGCACGGTAGAGCCCTTTCTTGAGCAGCTCTTTGGTGGTAGCAGTTTGAGGTTTCATGATCTCCCCACTTTTGGTAGTAAGCGCAGTAGAGAGTGGGTCGGGGTCTCAAATGAGGACACTCTGTAGTACTAGTGTGATTCTCTTGGAATTGGGCACCACACTTTTTCTCTCTTGGGGTAAAGATGAGGTTTCCCAACTTGGTCACGGCCTTAGCCTAATCTCCATTGTTGGGTCATTTGATGCATTAATGTAGCTATTGATAGCTACATTAATGCATTAATGTAGCTATTGATAGCTACTCCATGTGTGGTCCTGAAGAGGACTCTTTTCCCTTTTCTTCCAATTTTGTGCTTGTATTTTGGAAGGAAGCCTCAGAAGTATCCTCGTGCAATTCTCATAAATGAGTTTCTTTGAGATTGTCTTCAAAATTCATGGTGCTTGTGCAGCATTGCTCAAAGCACAGCATATAAGGAGTTGTGTAGAGAACCATCTTCAAGTCCCTCCCCTACTCAACCTCTCAACTCTCCAACCTCTCAACTCTCCAACCTCTCATTCTCAAGCAGCTCCCTCCCACCATGACACATCCTGGATTTAAGAACAGCTAACAACCTTGCCCAAACCTCATTGGACCCACCTTCTCGCCTGCTAATTGAGCAAGGAGTCAGTAAAAAACCCATAAATGGGGTGCTAACCACATAGTCCTAGGGTACAAAATCCATAATGGGGTGCTGACCACATAGCCTTAGGGTACAAAACCTGTTCACATAGTGTCCAGAAAAAATAACTCTCTAAGTTGGAGCGAATGGCCATTCACTCTAGAATCCACGACACTCCTCAAGCTATGGCTTTTCACTCAGGAATCCACGACCATTCCCTAATGCAAATCCATGACCATTCACTCTTGTCACATGGTTGTTCAGTTTTGTCAATCCAGAGCCATTTACTTGTGAAGCCACATCCCTTCCTTTGTGAAGCCATAGTTGTACCTCCCCATCTATACAAGGGCCCACCACCATTCATTTTTCTCACTTTTCCTCTTACTTCCTAGCCAAACTCTTGCAACTTTTTCTCTCAAATTTTCATAGCTTCTTGCCCTCTTGCTAGCCCCTTGCTCCCATGGTTGACCTCGAGCACTCCAACTCCTCCCTCGAAGTGGCTGCCCACACACCCCAAAAAAGAGGCATCATGTAGGCCACCAGTTTGATGAGTATAGCAGGCTCCTGGCCTAGCACTCCTATCTGGGTAAAGCCTTGATGAAGTAGGGTGATGGCCACGCAATCCACAACCTGATGATACTCTCCTACACCTAGCCATGCTATCAAGCCATCGTTGACCCAACAATTGTCATGCACCTGGCGTTGATTGGACTCGCCCACCACCATGCAACCCTAGGGACCCAACCTCCTCAACTGCCTTTATTTCATCAAGACCTACAATGCCAATGAGGCTATACGAAAGGTGCTGGACTCAGAGGGTGCTCCACATGCAATCCACCTTAGTCTTGACCTAGTCTTGGACATGCTCCACCTCCCCTAGCTTGAGCATTCTTATGTTGTTGAAAGATGTGATCTACATTAGTTATAGGCACACTACCTTAGGTGGGTGGTTTTAATACTTTGTAAGCCATTGGACTATGATGTGATTAATCATAGTGGTCCAAGGTGACCTTAGGTATCTTAGGCACCTTTTGGATATGTTCTGGATAATGATCTTGTGGAGGCAAGTGTCATGCCCACTTGTTCTAGGCACCACCCCCCCTGGCTAGATGTATGAATACACACACCCACACCTTATGTGGGTGTACACTTCTTTGTTGTTGCCTTTGTGGTGTATTCCTTCGGAGAGCAGCAATAGAGAAGTGAGCCTTTGTGGAAAAATACTCTGGTCATTTTCTCTTGCTTATGCAAGCTTCATTTCTTTGTGAGTAGTCATCTATTCAATAGACAAGACATCTATGCTTGCTCTCTTGTGAATAGATTGGGAATACTCCTTGCTAATATTTGTGTTGTCTCTTGTAATCAAGTAGACCAATATTTATGATTATCTTATCTTATGATGTTTGCTAACCACTCTTTTAACATGGTATCATAGCTTCTTTCCTAGGCCTTCATTTCATGTGTGGGAATCATGGGCGAAGTAATGGGATGTGTTGTTAATCTTCTTTGTGAAGTTCTTTGTTATTTGTAACTAACTCTTTGTGAGTTGAGCTTGTCATTGTTTGTGGGAAGATTTGGCAAGTCAATTTGTTGTGAGAATAACCTTCATTTCTCTAACTAATCTCTATTTGAGTGGCACATTTTGGGATTAGGAAAATCTTGTGGAAGTGATACAAATTCTCATCTTCATAGAACTAACCTCTTAATCATTGATTAGTGGCAAGATTGAGAGAGTTTTTTTGGGTAACACCATTGTGGGTGTTGTTTTCTTTCACATTGGTGAGCTAATGAAGGTGTTGTTAATCCTCATTCCTTTTAATTCAAGTGATAATCAAGAGAGAGAGAGAGAGAGAGAGAGAGAGAGAGAGAGAGAGAGAGGATTTCATTCATTTGACACAGATATTCACTCTAGTGTGAGAGAGGGAAACACCTTCTACATTAGCTAAACCAAGTATGAGAGGAAGAGTGTGTATTTGAGTGACTTCTTGTAAGGCATTCACTTGTGTGTGTGTGTGTGAGAGAGAGAGAGAGAGAGAGAGAGAGAGAGAGAGATTCTTATTTTTCTCTCTTCAAAGTGTAGAAATAAATATTTGAAGGAGCTAATTAAACTCTTTGTGAGTGGGCACTTCACCAAACTCTCTGCAATCATTCAGGCAACCTTGAAAGCAAGTTGCGAGGTGCCAGAGAAGAAGATAAAGGTAAAAATGGGTCAGAAGAAGCTCTGAGCACTCAGCTAAACTCGGCACGCAGACGGCGATGACCAGTTCTGCTCGGCTTCTATGCACGTGGTGGCCAAGTCTCTGTGCAATACTAGCATTTGACGTGCAGCATCAACAAGGACTTTGTGTGACGGTGAGCTGTGCCTGTTGTTTCTGTACATTCGACACTCAAGCCTCTACTAGAACTTGACGTGAAGCTTCAACACGGTGCCTCTGTGGCTGTGAACTATGCCTGCTAACTATAGCAGTGGGCTACTTGCTTTCTTTGGGTGTCACATCAAGGCAGCAACTCTAGTCGATGGCCTGAAATGCTATCGGCTAGCTCGACTGCAAGCGATTCCTTCATATTTTTGGTTTTTTAATAAAAAACCTAAGTTGGCCCATTAATGTCGTTGATATTCATTTGAAGAATTGTTTTTTTGTGTGGTGTAAAGCCTATCTTTATGCACATGTGTTCACATTCTTTGTGAGTGGAAAAACAAGAAAATAACAGACAAAGAAAAAGAAAGGAAGAAGAAAAATCATTGTAAAGAAGTCCTCTTTGTATAAAGGACTTTCACTCATATTTGGCCCATTTTTTCATGGAGAGAAAATATGACATCCTATCCACCAATGAGGTAAAACCAAAAGAGAGATCTAGGAGAAAACATTTGAAAAAACCAAAGAGCCTTGTCACTAAGGGGAAGAAAGTTCCATCTTTTTATAGAGGAGCTAAGTCTTGGGAATTCATGGGTTTTTAAAGTAAAAATTTGGATTTGTATGGAAAGGGAGACTTCTTTGCGAAGCAAAAAGAGTAATAGTACTACTATCTTCTTTTGTTGTACAAACTGTTAACAATCCTAAAACAGAATCATGCTTTTGTGATCATATGATGGACGGGCTTATGGAAGTGTAAAGAGTTCTTCTATCTTTATTGTATATGTTCCAAGAATGAATAAAGTTTAAATCTTGTTCTTGTCTTGATCCTTACTCTCTTTGAGACTTTTTTAATTGGTGGTTAATCTTAATTAAAAATTTTCTCTCAGTCTCATACTTGTGCATCTTGCGAAATTACCCCCAGTTTGCGAGATGAGGGCATCTCGCGTTTTTCAAGTGGGAGTGAATGTAAGATTCCTCCCCAGTCTCTCAAAATGTCCAGCATCTTCCCCTGTAATCAATCCCTCTTCAGAAATATAAAAGACTTGTTTCTAACTGTTTTAACTTAGAGAGAGAAAATATTCTAGAGAGAGAATATTCAGATTTTTAATATTTTTGGATAGAAAATTATCTCATCTTATTAAAATAAGTTCCCCTGAAATAGAAATTCAAAAAGAACTTTCCAATGTGCAATTGGAATTAATTAGAAATGGGTATAAAGGACCTTAGCCTAAGGGTCTAGATTTTCAGAAATTTTTGGATTATGGTCCAATTAAGGTTCCTATGGGCCAATAGCATCAATCCATGTGTAGGGAGGAGATAAATCCAATTTGTAAAAGAAGATACCCAAAAATGAGTAAATGCTCACATAAGATGAAGAGTTGAAAATGTACAAGGTTTATTAATAAAAAACTATGAGCAATATTAAAAATATGAGATATTTTGGGTATCCAAAAATGAGTAAATGTTCACATAAGATGAAGAGTTGAAAATGTACAAGGTTTATTAGTAAAAAACTATGAGCAATATTAAAAATATGAGATATTTTGGGTATAATGATTCCATTTTGACACATATGTCAGGAAGGGGAGTTCTTTAAAGGAGGTGCATATTTCACATAAGATGAAGAGTTGAAAATGTACAAGGTTTATTAGTAAAAAACTATGAGCAATATTAAAAATATGAGATATTTTGGGTATAATGATTCCATTTTGACACATATGTAAGGAAGGGGAGTTCTTTAAAGGAGGTGCATATTTCACATGCTTGAATGAGTTTTAAACTCATAAAAATTGAGATATTTCATCTCTCCTCTCTCCTCATTCAAGTCTAGTTCCAAAAAGTTAGCTTAACTGGCCTAAAAATGGTCAAATATTCACCAAACTGATTTAGAAAATTCTAGAATCAGTTTGTTTGGTTAGGAGCTCAATTTTTCCTATAAATAGAAGCCTCCCCCTTGTTGAAAAACATATAGTGTTTATGCATCGTTACTCTACTCCACCTAAGCCAAGAACTGTGAATTCATTAATAATTCACTAGTTTTTGGAGCTTCCCTCTTTCTTCAATCCCCATTGGTGGCTCCATCAACATACTTAACCAATTGATTGGTTGGGGGCCTCTACCGTGAACAAAGAATCAAGAAATTTGTAAGGTAATTAGTGAATTTTGATCATTTTCTATGATTTCTCAATGTTTCTCTCTTCTCAACCCCTCTCAAGCTTGAGAAGCTTAATTGGAATGGTTTTTGAATGCTATTGAAGTTAATTGATGAATGGTAGTGAAGAGTTGCATAATTTGATGAATGCTATTGAAGTTAATTGATTAATGATAGTTAAGAATTACATAAATTTCCATTTATGCTTAATTCTAATGGTTTTATGTAATTTCTCTCTCTCACTCAAGAAATGGTCATACTCATGACCCATTCTCAATCCAAATGAAGCTTTTCATAAAGCTTTTCCTTAATCCAAGATTAATCTATGCTTGAGGCCAAATTAATGGCTTTTTCTATGCTTTTAGTTTATGTATTTCATGAATATTGATGATTCAATCCATTATGGATTAATGATCCAATTAGGGATCATTCTATTTATTTCCTTAATGATAAGCTTTATCCCTTAGAAAATTTGAGATTTATCAGTCATAGCAGGCGGAGCTATGGCAAAATTTTTATAAAAATTACGGATAAAATAATTTCATTCAAAGCATGAAAAGAGGACTTCCTACCATATTCTAGGAATTATCATCCTAGATTAATTGAAAGATATTCATTGTAATCATAGAGAAATTGATTTTTATATTATACATAATTGATTTTCATGCATAAAGGTATGCATAAAAGATTATTATTTTAACATAAAAGTGTTACTTTTATCATAATTAGATTTCATGCATAGAAGTATGCATAAAAGATTATTATTTTAATGTAAAAGTGTTACTTTTATCATATTTGAATTTCATGCATAGAGGTATGCATAAAAGATGATTATTTTATTACAAAAGTGTTACTTTTAGCATAATTGAATTTCATGCATAGAGGTATGCATAAAAGATGATTATTTTATTACAAAAGTGTTACTTTTAGCATAATTGAATTTCATGCATAGAGGTATGCATAAAAGATGATTATTTTATTGTAAAAGTATTACTTTTATCATAATTGGATTTCATGCATAGAGGTATGCATAAAAGTTGATTATTTTATTATAAAAGTGTTACTTTTATCATATTTGGATTTCATGCATAGAGGTATGCATAAAAGTTGATTATTTTATTATAAAAGTGTTACTTTTATCATATTTGGATTTCATGCATAGAGGTATGCATAAAAGTTGATTATTTATTATAAAAGTGTTACTTTTATCATATTTGAATTTCATGCATAGAGGTATGCATAAAAGTTGATTATTTTATTTATAAAGTGTTACTTTTATCATATTGGATTTCATGCATAGAGGTATGCATAAAAGATATTCTTTTTATACTAAAAGTGTGATTTTCATCATAAATGGATTTTATGCATAACTTAGATGCATAAGAGAAATTCTTTTATTCTAAAAGTGTAATTCCTACCAAATTGAATTTATGCATAAAAGATTGATTTTAAATTTAAAAGTGTCATTCTCATCTAAATTGAATTTATGCATAAGAAAATGCATAAAAAATTAAAATTTAATTCAAAAGTGTCATTTTATTTAAAATGAATTTATGCATAGAAAGATGCATAAAAGATTGATTTTTACTTCGAAAGTATTAATCTCCTTAAATAGAATTTATGCATAAATAAATGTGTAAAGAAATCTTATATCAAATATAAGAATTCTCTTGTATTAAATATGAGATGTAATAGGATGTGATAAGAGGTGTATAAGATGTGATAAGAGGTAATAAGATGGTTATGAAATAAGTTAGGAGACGATAAGATGAATTAAGATGTGATAAGATGTGTATGGGATGAGGTAAGAAGTGTATGTGATAGGATAAGATGTATATGGGTTGTGATAGGGCGAGAATGGATGTGATGTAAAAGATTAGATGTGAAGGCATATGGGGCTATATGAATGGGAATGTGAAAATGGATGTATATATGTGGATGTGGAGATGGGAGTGTGGATGTATGAATGTGAAAATGGATGTATGCATGAAGATGTATATGCATAGATGTGAATGTGGATGTAGATGTGGATGTATAAATGTGAATGGGAATGTGGATGTGGATGTGGATGTAGATGTGGATGTATAGATGTGAATGTGGAATGTGGATGTGGATGTATGTATGTATGTGGATGTAGATGTGGATGTATAGATGTGAATGGGAATATGTATGTATGTGGATGTAGATGTGGATGTATAGATGTGAATGAAAATGTGGATGTGGATGTATGTGAATGTGGATGTAGATGTGAATGTATGTATGTATGTGGATGTAGATGTGGATGTATAGATGTGAATGGGAATGTGGATGTGGATGTATGTGAATGTGGATGTAGATGTGAATGTATGTATGTGAATGTGGATGTAGATGTGGATGTATAGATGTGAATGTGGAATGTGGATGTGGATGTATGTATGTATGTGGATGTAGATGTAGATGTGGATGTATAGATGTGAATGGGAATGTGGATATGGATGTATGTATGTATGTGGATGTGGATGTATGAATGAGGACGTGATAGTGGATGTATGCATGTGGATGTGGATGTATGGATGTGGATATGGATGTGTATGTATGAATGTGGATATGGGATGTGGATGTATAAATGAGGATGTGAAAATGGAGGTAAGCATGTAAATGTGGATGTATGGATGTGAATGTGGATGTATGGAGGTGGATATGGATGTGTATGTATGAATGTGGATATGGGATGTGGATGTATAAATGAGGATGTAAAAATGGATGTATGCATGTAGATGTGGATGTATGGATGTGAATGTGAATGTGTATATGAATTAATGTGTCGTCGATATGAGGAAATGGATGAGAATGGAATGTGTGGACTAAGGAGGGATAATGTGGAAAGATGAGAGTTCGATTTAGAAACTGTATTTTGTGCCTGTTTGTAAATGACTGTTTTATGTCAAGAATGTTGGGGAAGCATTTTGACCGTCTTGTGGATTAAGGTCATGAAGACCTAACTGTTAAAGTTGCCAACTGCTGACGGAGAGTCAATGGAGGACGTCTCACGTAGCAAGGTCGACCGAGGTCTTGACCAACCTCGGTTCGATTTAAATGGTGAGCTTCCGGTACGGTAGATGAGGGACCAAGGAAGCGGCCTATGAGTGAAGCGCTAGGTCACCTACGAAGGATCCTAGAGGGTGCTGACCATACGGTGCTCGAGCTCTGGGTCGCCGAAGATACCCACACGTGCGTCGTGGAAGATATTGGAATAAAGAATAAGAATTGTTTTCTGAAACCGGGCATGGATCTAGTTGATTGACCTTGCTGGTTCTCAATGGATGAGTCCATGGCTCTTTTATATGGATCTGTGGGATGATCTTGTTGATCTTCCACGGAGATTCCATTCTATTATATGAATATATTGCCGGTTACTATGAGCTAGGAACTATGGAAAAGGCCCCTGATGAGTGAACAGGTGGTGAGCGTTCTGGTTGCCAATGATGCCATAAGTATACCGATGAATGAATGACTGGAAATAAGGATTCAACCAGAGGCTATGAGGATTGTCATCAGTGATATAATGGTTTCATTAAAGGATTGTTTTAAAGTTAGCTAATGCTAAGAAAAAGGCAATTTCATATTGGGTGTGTAAGTGGTGTGACTAGTTTTATGTTTGCATGAACTTCCGGCTAGGGGGCCTTGGAACTCTTTTCCTTGGTACCCGGGACAAAACCTAACCAAATTCTTAATTGGATCCCATCACTACAGTGGTTGGGCGGTTGGCTAACCCATGGGACTGGATGGGGTTAGGCTGGACTGATTGTTTCGTAAATCGACATTTAATTTCTATTATTACGATAGATGAAGTAAATCTCGGATAGTAATTGTTCTATGGATAGGAATCAACGGCTGTGCCTCTTGATGGGGAAAAAAGCGTTGATCCCAATGATCCAAGTGCAAGTTTCTTCCTTGATCTGACCAAGTACCGTTAGAGGTGCAGTCGGATCAGTTTGATCAGTAATGATCTTGACTACGTTAGAGTAAAAAGTTATCCTGGTGGAATCGCCCGTGCTTTCCGGGTAAAGGAAGTTTTTCCGGTTTCGGTTTTGGACAAACCGACGGATTAGTCTCTTGTCCGGATATCCGTGGGCGAGGCCCCGAGTGTGAGTCCCCTACCTGCGCACGATGTGCTACTTCCGCTGCTAGCACCCCGAATCCGTTGCGCGGTGGAGACTGGGATCTCACATAAACCCTTCCTCCATCCTGGATTCCTCTATCGGGAGTTCCATGTCTTGTAGGAACGTAGGGTTATTGATCATCTACTCAATATCCGTTTTGGTGTAGAGACGGTCCTCTACTTCACCTACCATGCTAGCCAGGTTACCCTCTTCCTCTATCGTTGTAAACCCTTCCTCCGTCCTGGATTCCTCGTTTATGGGTTCCAAGTTTAGAATTTCTCCCTCACTTCTACCCATAACTATTTCTAGCTCCTTCCCTTGTGACTGGAGTGGGTTAAAACTTCCCGTTTCCTTCTTTTGAGCTCTTGTCCTATAAGTGTCAAGCTCTTGTTTCCTTAAGCTCAATTCTCGTAGTTGTTGTTCCACCTCACTCCATTTGAGGTCTAACTTTACTTCCTCGATGGTGGGAAAGAATATTTGACCCATCCTAGCCGCACTTTCTATGTCTCGTCTTATTCAACGGCTGTCGGTATTCGACGTTTAAAATTTGACGTTTGGAATGGCACTTCTTGTCGTGGACCCAGTCGAGTGCTAGTTGACAAACCCATGCCCACAGATTGGGCTTCTTGGATATGGAAATGGATGTATGGATGTAGATTTGAATGTGGATGTATGGATGTATGGATGTGGATGTGATGGATGTATGGATGTGGATGTGATGGATGTGGATGTGGATGTATGGATGTGGATGTGGATGTATGAATGTGGATGTGAAAATGGATGTATGGATGTAGATGTGGATGTGGATGTATGGATGTGGATGTGAATGTGGATGTGGATGTATGAATATGGATGTGAAAATGGATGTATGGATGTAGTTGTGAATGTGATGAATGGATGTGGATGTGGATGTGGATGTGGATGTGGATGTGGATGTATGGATGTGGATGTGGAAATAGATGTATGGATGTGGATGTGGATGTGGATGTGGATGTACAGATGTGGATGTATGGATGTGGATGTGGAAATAGATGTATGGATGTGGATGTGGATGTGGATGTGGATGTACAAATGTGGATGTATGGATGTGGATGTGAAAATAGATGTATGGATGTGGATGTGGATGTGGATGTGGATGTTGATGTACAGATGTGGATGTATGGATGTGGATGTGGAAATGGATGTATGGATATAGATGTGAATGTGGATGTATGGATGTGGATGTGGATGTATAAATGTGGATGTGGATGTATGAACGTGGATGTGAAAATGGATGTATGGATGTGGATGTACGAATGTGGACGTGTATGTGGAATAATGAATGCGAATATGTATGTGAATGGATATGACCTCGATATGAGCGAATGGATTCTGAGATGTCATGTGAATCAGAATGTGAATGAATGATATAAGATATGAATGAATGAGATGTAATGAGAAATGGATGTGATGAGACGTAATGTAATTTAAGAAAGATAAGAATAGATGTTATGTGAAGTGAATGAATTTGATGTGATGGGATGGAAAATGATGTATCTAGTTAAGAATGGATACGCATATGAATTGGATTTGGGTTAGGTAATATGGATTTGGGTTAAGTAATATGGATTGATGTGGAACAATCTGGAAAGACTAGAGTTCATTATAGAAACTGTAATTGTGAACTGTTTGTAAATGACTGTTTTATGTCAAGAATGCTGGGGAAGCATTTTGACCGCCTTGTGATTAAGGTCTTGGAGACCTAACTGATAAAGTTGCAATAGCTGACGGAGAGTCAATGGAGGACGTCTCGCGTAGCATGGTCAGCCAAGGTCTTGACCAGCCTCAATTCGATTTAAATGGTGAGCTTTCGGTACGCTGGATGAGGCACCAAGGAAGCGGCCTATGAGTGAAGCGCTAGGTGACCTACAAAGGATCCTAGAGGGTGCTGACCATACGGTGCTCGGGCTATGGGTTGCCGAAGATACCCACACGTGCGTCGTGGAAGATATTGGAATAAGGAGTAAGAGTTGTTTTGTGAAACCGGGCATGGATCTAGTTGATTGATCTTGCTGGTCCTCAACGGATGAGTCCATGGCTCTTTTATATGGATCTGTTGGTTGATCTTGCTGATCTTCAACGAGGATTCCATCTTGATTTTTATAAGTGAATAATTACCGGGTACTATGAGCTAGGAACTATCGAAAAGGCCCCTGCGTGAACAGGTGGTGAGCGTTCTGCCGATGATGCCATAGATACTCCGATGAAGGAATGATTGGAAATAAAGATTCAACCAGAGATTTTGAGGATTGTGATCAGTGACATAATGGTTTCATTAAAGGATTGTTTTAAAGTTAGCTGATGCGGAGAAAAAGGCAATTTCATATTGGGTGTGTAAGTGGTGTGACTAGTTTTATGTTTGCATGAGCTTCCGACTAGGGGGCCTAGGGACTCTTTTCCCTAGTACCCAGGACAAAACCTAACCAAATTCCTAATTGGATCCCATCACTACAATGGTTGGGCGGTTGGCTAACCCATGGGACACTGGATGGCTGGACTGATGAATCTGTAAATCGAGACTCAATTTCTGTTTAGTTCGATAGATGAAGTAAATTCAGGATAAAAATTGTTCTATGGAAAAGAATCAATGGCTGTGCCTCTCAATGAGGAAAAAAGTGTTGGTATCTATGATCGAAGTACAGTCTTTTTCCCTGACATCCACATCCACATCCACATCCACATCCACATCCATACATCCATTTTTACATCCACATCCACATTCACATCTACATCTATACATCCATTTTCACATCCACATTCATACATCCACATCCACATTCATACATCCACATCCACATCCACATCCACATTCATACATCCACATTCACATCTACATCTATACATCCATTTTCACATCCACATCCACATCTATATCCATACATCCATTTTCACATCCACATCCACATTCATACATCCACATTCACATCTACATCTATACATCCATTTTCACATCCACATTCATACATCCACATCCACATCCACATCCACATCCATACATCCATTTTCACATCCACATCCACATTCATACATCCACATTCACATCTACATCTATACATCCATTTTCACATCCACATCCACATCCATACATCCATTTCCACATCCATATTCATACATCCACATCCACATCCACATCCACATCCATTTCCACATCCATATTCATACATCCACATCCACATCCACATCCACATCCATACATCCACATTCACATCCATATCTAATTATAGAATACAAGAGAATTCTTATTTTTTATATAAGACTTCTTTATGCATCTATTTATGCATAAATTCCATTTTAAGGAGAATAACACTTTCGAAATAAAAATCTATCTTTTATGCATCTTCCTATGCAGAAATTCATTTTAAATGAGAATGACACTTTTGAATTAAAATCCAATCTTTTGAATTAAAATCCAATCTTTTATGCTTCTTCTTATTTATAAAATCAAAATTGATGAAAATAACTCTTTTGAACTAAAAATAGATTTCTTTATATATCTTTCTATGCATAAAATCAAAATTGATTGAGAATAACACTTTTGGATTAAAAATAAATTCTTTATGCATCTTTCTATGCATGAATCCATTTTAGTAGGAATTACACTTTTAGAATTAAAGAATTTCTCTTATGCATCTAATTTATGCATAAAATCCATTTATGATGGAAATCTCACTTTTAATATAAAAAGCTCTTTTATGCATATGTTTATGCATACAAATCATTTATGATGAAAATCACTCTTTTAATATAAAAGAATTTCTTTTATGCATCTAATTTATGCATAAAATCATTTATGATGAAAATCACACTTTTAATATAAAAAATATATCTTTTATGCATACAAATCATTCATGGTGAAAATCACTCTTTGAATATAAAAGAATTTTTTTATGCATCTTATTTGTGCATAAAATTATTTATGATGAAAATCACACTTTTAATATTAAAAAAATATCTTTTATGCATATGTTTAAAAAATATCTTTTATGCATATGTTTATGCACACAAATCATTTATGATGAAAATCACTCTTTTAATATAAAGAATTTCTTTTATGCATCTAATTTGTGCATAAAATCATTTATGATGAAAATCACACTTTTAATATTAAAAAAAATATCTTTTATGCATACAAATAATTTATGATGAAAATCACTCTTTTAATATAAAGAATTTCTTTTATGCATCTAATTTATGCATAAAATCATTTATGCTGAAAATCACTCTTTTGAATTAAAAATAAAATTCTTTATGCATAATTTTTTTTGATGAAAATAACACTTTTTGGATTAATTTAAATTCTTCATGCATCTATCCATGCACGTCGAAGAATTTGGTATTTCTAGTAGAGCACTTGTCACATATACTTACTGGCCTCAACGTTCGCCCAGACAACAATGAATCGGTGGATATCCAACTTGAGTGGATAAAAAGAGCAAGAGCACATGTAACCTTGATGGTATTGGAACCCGAGCAAGCTTTTATGAACTCGGATCAAGACATGGCCGACATATTGATAGATGCCCTGCACGACACAAGCCACAGAGAAAACAATCATGATTCGGATCATGTGATGGCCCAAGAAGTAGAAGACATCAGATGATGTGTGGAGCATGCTTCTTGAGAGGAGAAAGAGCTACATAGGCTTGCCCGTCTACCACTTTACCATGGAGGACGTGTTTTAGTTATCTGCACTTGCCTCTCCATATTGAACTTGCAATCAATATATGGGTGGTCTGATAGGAGCATTTCAAAACTTATGGGGTATGTGTCCCTTCCCCTCTCTATGTTTCACATGCTTGCATGAATTTCTTGTCTTCCCCCTCTCTATGCTTGCATGAACTTCTTGTCTTCCCCCTCTTTAAGGTTTCACATGCTTGCATAAATGTCTTGTCTTTTTCCTTAACTATTCGTTCTATTATATGTAACACGATATTGAAGGATCAAATTCTACCAGAAGACAATGAGATGCCTTTGGGCCATGCACGAGCAAAGTAAATGTTGCACTCCATAGGGATGGACTACAACACACACCATGCTTGTCCAAATAATTGTATTATTGTCCTTCAATACCAGTTTTGTTTGCAATCATTTGATGTCGATTCTGTTTTTGGTAAAATCTTTAATCATTTAATTGTTGTAATGCCAATTCTGTTTCGCAATACCTTTAATCATATGTATTGGGTTGTTTGGTGTACTATCCCATCTAAAATAGCGTGAACCTTATGAGCTCATCGGGCCATGTAGGGTATTCAATAACATGTGATGTAACCATAAACATCCTTGGAGGGCAGCCACGAAAAAGGAATCCTCTCCGGTTCTGTAATGTTCTCGTTGCCTTTGCTGGGAGAGCAAGCCGATCGGAAGAATTAGACTGCAGTGCCTTAGATGTGCCAGTGGCATCATATCTCAATCGGACAACGAGCCCAGCAGTGGGCCTAAGATAGATGACGACTTCGACGAGGCCAGTATAATAATTGATACTGAACACTTGGGTGCCCCTCCGGCCTCCACCAAAGGAGTAGTCGAATGACTTCCTTCTTTCCTTGTGCGGACACAAGCGACTTCTAACACATTACTATATAGATTTTTTTTTTTTGCTAGATAGTTTACTAGAGAAAAAATGAACATATCTATAGTAAAAGTCCGGATCTAAGAAAAGTGGAACACATCCTAGTTCGTCATTCTAGGAAAACGCCAGCTATATAGCAAAGATATATTAAATAAACTAGCAAAAAATCCCTATATAGTAAACTATGCAATAAAAAGGCATGAAAGCATTCACTATATAGTAATTGATCTAGGAAAACTTTCCTATATAGTAATCTATATAAGAAAATTTTATTATATACGAATCAATAATAAAAAATTACTATATAGTGATTTATCTAGTTAAATATTACTATATAGTAATTTATCTAATAAAATATTACTATATAGCAAATTAATATTTAAAAAATCATAATATAATAATGGTTATAGAGTTTTTCAAAAGTTGAAGATTAACATCACATATCTAGCATTTTAATCATGTTATATAAGTAAAATAATAATAATCATGAAGGAAAAAATGCTATTAACATTATATATCTAACTACCTTGAGCTTTCTTAATTTTAAGGTAGAAGAAGTCAAGCTTTGTTTATCCTCCAAGTGTTTCTGTAACTTGGTACTTATCTACACCAATAACAAAAAATAAATTAAAAAATATCTCAATGCTTTTAATCATCATAAAGAAGTAGATATGGTAGAAATATTACCTTTCGTGCTTGTGAGCTTTTTCTTGTATTTTCTTCATGCATTGGTGAGGCACTTTTATCTCCAAAATCTTTATATAAAAAGTGATGTTCATTAGTATATCTAAACCTACTCGACAAATTTATAAAAAAATAATAAAGAGGTGATAATTGGACCTATTGAGTATGGCATGCGATATTAAGCAACTCTGTATAGGTTCTAGTATTTGAATGACCAACAACATCTTCCTCTATGTTCCAAGCATCATTATCCAAATAGCCATAATGATTAAGTATCTATCATCAATCAAGATACTTTCATAACAAAAATAATACTTTGAAAGGAGTAGAGATTAACATAAAATTCAAAATTGATGTATCAAATATATTACTAACCTTCTCTACATTGGTATTGTTAAGAAGTGTCATGTCCAGAATATAAGCACTTATATTTTCATTCTAGATATACTTAAAACATGATCAATGAAACCAAGGTTAAAGTATCCAATACACGTATGGCTCCATAAACTTCTCTATAGTTAACAACGATCAATGATACCAAGGTTAAAGTATCAAATACACATACGGCTTTATAAACTGATCAAAGGATGAAATAATATTTGCATAACTTGAAATATACCTACCTCATCAACGTTTGTAACTTTCTTCAAGAGCATCTTTGGAGTAGAAATTGAGCTTGCATTATCACTCTAAGATCATAAATATAAATGAACAAGTCAATAATATTAACACTATTATTTTTTCATAAATAATATTAAATCTTTTTTCAAAAAAACATGAAAGAAGTATTTTAAAACTATATTACCTGCAATGTATCAACAGCGTTGGTATTCTCCTCATTCACATGATCATCCTTTGTTTGTCTCATATTATCTTACGATGTAATTTTATTATTATTTTAGAGTGACTTTAAATTTACTAAAGTAGACACAACATTGAATTAAATAAAACTCTAGGGAGAATGCCTCATCCATGGTTGAGAAGGATTTTGATTGAGCTATTATTTTCTTCATATTCTTCCGACTGGACTATAATGACTTTAGATACCATGCATACACATCTTCTGTCTTCCAAGAGTAAGATGAACCTTGAAAATCCAATGGCTTTATCTCATGATAACTATCCTTAATAATTGAAAGTATTAAAGCTTTTCCCTCTACATCTTTCTATGCATAGAAATTAAATTTAATAATTAATATCAGTTATATCCATGCATATTCATAGGTGAATATGTACATGGCGTAAATTAGAATATTTCTTTTAGAATGCATAAACGGTGGGAGTTACTCTTTTGGAATAACATGAAAATAAACTTTCTTTTCCACAAAATTAATCGGGATAGAACTTTTTAACGTAAGATCTCCCATTTAACTTCTCATTGTCTCTTTGCAAAAGCTTAGGAGCACAAAATATTTGGTGCTATGTTAAGGTATCCAAATTTCTACAAGGCATGCTAAGAGGACTCATGTAAAGAGGTTCACTCTCTTTAGAAGTAATTCTATCATTGGAGGTGCTTGATACTCTACTCATATCTCTTAATTGATGAAGCATTTTTATTGCTTCTTCAGGAGTTTGTGTCATCATTTGTTGAAGATATGAGGCAATCTCAACACCTTTGAAAGATTTCATCACCAAATATCCCTAATGAAACAAAATGTCATAAAACATGTAAGGACAAATACTATATGTATAATCTTATTATCCTTATACCCTTATATATAATGTACAAGAACCATAAATTAACTTCATTAACTTTATACATAGCACTATATGTAAGGGCACTCTTGCTAAATAAGAGGATGGAGTGTAGTTAAATAATTATCCAAAAATAAGTTTACATAAACGGTTTTCTAAGTGAAACACAAGACAAATCATAAGGCATAGTTTTTCCTAAGTAAAACACAAGACAAATCCATAAGGCACAAAGATGTACTTCCACAAGTGCAAATTAAAGAATTGGTGTAGTTAAAATAATTATCCATAAGAGGAATCCATAAGGTACAAAGATGTACTTTCTTGAGTTCAAATCAAAGAAGTGGAAAGCCTTGCATCATAAGTGAAACACAAGAAAAGTATAAAAGGTAAAACACAAGAAAATAACCAAGTAAAATGGGTCCAAAAACTATCTACACATGAGTATGTTACATTCTCCTTGGGTTAAAAAAGGATTGTTGTCTTCAGTGAATGAACTGAGGATAGTGACTCCTCACATGATCCTGGGACAACCAAGTGGCATCTCGAGCTGAATAAGTCTTCCATTTGATTAGAAAATCAACTATGTCCCGAAGTCTAAGATTCCTAACTATGTGATCCAAAAATGGCTCTAGTTCCATCTCAAAAGTTTTCTTTTTCTCTAGTCTTGTACTGTCACCAAATATGTGCTTTGGATCACCCACATACTTCTTCAGTAACCTAATGTGAAATTCATTATGTTCTTTAACTCCTTATGAAAGCTTCAGGTGATAAGCTTGTGTTCCATCTTGAAAGGTCCTGCATATCTAGGTGCCAATTATTTAAACTTTACAAGTCTTAAAGAACTCTTCTTTGGTTTCACCTTTAAGAATACCATTTCACCCTCATTGAAGTATCTTGGCTTTGTTTCCTTGTGTCTGCATAACTCTTTTGACGACTTTGAGCAACTCTTTTGCATTCCCTTATGTCTCTTGTTTGCATCTCCATTTCATCTAGCATCTGTTTACTTATGTCAACCTTCCCAATGGGATCATACAATAATACAGGTGACATGCAATCTTGCCCAAATGATGCTTTTAATGTACTAGAGTCTATTCCAATAGTATATTGTGGACTACTATTGTATGCATATTCCACCATATGCAAGTATTAATCTCACTTTCTAGGTTTATCCATGCAATACATTCTTAACATGTCCTCCAAGATTTTATTCACTCTTTATGTTTGCCCATCGCTTTGAGGATGATATGCTATACTCATATCAAGTGATGTCCCAACAACTTTAAAGAATGCAAGCCAAAAATTTTAAGTGAATTGAGCATCTCAATCCAATACTATACTTTTAGGCATATTCTGTAACTTGGAGATATTCTTCACAAACACATTTGCCACATCCATAGTGCTATATGTTCTCTTGATAGGCAAGAAATGAGCGGATTTTGCAAGCCTATCTACTACCACATAAATGCTATCATAACCTCCTCTAGTCCTTGAAAGCTCAGTAATAAAGTCCATTAATATACATTGCCACTTTATCTCTGGCACATCTAATACTAACATAGAGCTGGTTTCTTTACATGCTCAACTTTCACCTATTGACACTTTAGACATTTTATCATGTAATCCCTTACATAAACTTTTATAACTAGCCAAAAGAAACTCTTTCTAGCCTTAGTGTATTTCTTCTGAAATCCTGGATGTCCTGCTATGGCAATATCATGAAGGTCATGCATCAACTTGTCTTTATCTCCATAACATGAGGTATGCATAACCTTTCATCATAATATAATATTCCATCAATTACTTCATACTTTGCGAATGCATCTATTTCCTCTTGTGACCTATATTTTTTTTGTCAAACTCTCAAGAATTTTGAAGAAAGAATCTCTTGGGATTTCACTCTTTACCTGTTCTCCCAAACTATTATGTACGACAATGAATGCACGCAGTAAAGCAACTTCTAGTTTTCTGCTCAATGCATCGACCACTTTGTTTTCTATTCCTAGTTTATAAGTGATTTCAAATCATATTCGTGCGAAAATTCTATCCACCTTCTGTGATTTGCATTCAATTCCTCTTGGCTAAACAAATGCCTCAAAGCAGATTGATTAGTTTGCAATTGAAACTTAACTCCAAGGAGATAATGCCTCCATACACGCAATGCACAATAGCCAATAATTCTAAATTAGATACTGAATCATTCCTCTCATCATGAGGTCTCAACTTACATGACAAATGTGACCGGATGACAATCTTGCATCAAAACCCCACCAAGAACTATAATACTAGCATACGTTGCAACCAAGAAGGTTTGTCCAAGCTCATGCAATTAAATCACAGGGGTTGTAGTCAATGCATGCTTCAAAATCTGAAACTTTTGTCACATTGTACATTCCATATGAATATTATCCTCTCCCTCAAAAGGTTTGTCATAGGACTTGCTTTGTGGGAAAGCTAAAAAATGAAGATTTGGTAAAAACCTGCAAGTCCCAGAAATCCATGAACTTCTCTAATAGAAATGAAGATTTCACAATTGAAAGATTGAATGTGATGAAAATCATTCTTTTAGACTAGGATATTCAATTCTGGAATATGGTAGGAAGTCCTCTTTTCACGTCATGCATAAGAATAAATTATGTATCAATTTCTTAAAAAATTTGCCATAGCTCCGCTGCTATTACTAGTAATTTTCAATACTTATGAAAAGAATAAGACTTAGTAATGTAATTATGATAATAGTATAACTATCTTTTAACCTTAAATCCAATTTATGGATTTATCTCATAATATTACCATAATTTACTAGCATATAAGTATAAAAAACCATTTTCTTAACCTCTAGCTTCACAACCCTAGAGTTTGATTTGTGAATTAAGAATTTCTCCATGAGAAGCATCAATTGAATAGAGAATTGGTCATAGGAATGACCATTCGAGAGAGAGAAACATAAAAGCATTCTAATTTAAGCATAAATGTAAACTTTTCTTAATTATTCATTACAACACTTAAGAAAAGCTTGATTTGCATTATAAACACTTAATTAAGAAACTTCTCAAGCTTGAGAGGGGTTGAGAAGTGAAAACATTAAGAATAGTATACAAAATCATAAAATTACACTTTACCTCTTGGTTTTGCTTGCTATAGATTCAGCTATCTTTAAAACAATCATTTAATCAAACCATAGTGTCACTAATCATATTCCTCCTCCGGTTGAATCCTAATTTTCAATCATTCCTTCATCGGTGTACCTATGGCATCATTGGCATAACCAGAATGCTCACCACCTGTTCCTCAGGGGCCTTTTCGATAATTCCTAGCTCATAGTACCCGACAATATATTCACTTATAAAAATCAAGATGGAATGTGCGTTGAAGATCAGCAAGATCAACCAACAGATCCATATAAAAGAGTCATGGACTCATCCGTTGAGGACTAGCAAGGTCAATCAACCAGATCCATGCCAAAATTCAGAAAACAACTCTTACTCCTTGTTCCAATACTCCACGACGCACGTGCGGGTATCTTTGGCACACCCTCTAGGATCCTTCGTAGGTGACCTAGTGCTTCACTCATAGGCCGCTTCCTTGGTCCCTCATCCACCGTACCGGAAGCTCACCATTTAAATCGAACTGAGGCTGGTCAAGACCTCAGCCGCCTTGCTACCCGAGATGTACTCCGTTGACTCTCCGTTAGTTATTGTAACTTTATCAGTTAGGTCTCCATGACCTCATTCATAAGACGATCAAAATACTTCCTCAGCATTATTGAAATAAAATAGTCATTTTAAAACAGGTTATAAATACAGTTTTTATAATGAACTCTCGTCTTTCCACATTGTTCCACATCAATCCACATTACTTAATCCATGTCCAATTCATATGTATACCCATTCTCATCCAGTCACATCATTTTCCATCTCATCCAGTCACATCATTTTCCATCATTACTTAATCCACGTCCAATTCATATGTATACCCATGAGTCATCATTTTTCATCTCATCACATCTTTCCTCGTTTACCCTCATGATTCATCACATCTCATCCATTCGCATCTACCCATTTTCACATCTCATCATATCACATTCATTCACATCTTATCCATTCATATCTACCCCGATCCACATCACATCACATCACATCACATTACATTCATTCACATCACATCTCATTCATTCACATCCCAATTCACATTACATCATATCTCATCCATTCACATCACATATCATTCATTCACATCGTGATTCACATGACATCACATCTCATCTATTCACATCACATATCATTCATTCACATCCTGATTCACATGACATCACAACTTATCCATTCACATCATATATCATTCATTCATACTTGTCATCCCACTCACATCACATCACATCATCCACCCATTCACATCCATCACATCACATTCATTCACATCCATCACATCACATCACATCCATCCATTCACATCCATCACATTCATTCTCATCACCATCCCATAACATACATTCTATCCACATTACATCACATCACATCTACCCACATCATATCTCATTCATCACATCCACATCATGTCTCATTCATACACATCTCATCTCATTCATCCACATCCCTCCAATTACTCACATGTACGACTACCCACATCTATCCATACATTCACATCTATTACTTCACAGCCACATATATTTCACATCAAATAACATCTCTTTACATCACACCACATCTTATCCACATCTACATCACATCCACATCCATATCCATGTACTCCCCATCGCACCCTTTTCACAAACACATCCACATCCACATCCATTCTTTCACAAACACATCCACATCCATATCCATGTACTCCCCATCGCACCCTTTTCACATATCCTCTCATCTCATCATTCACATCCACATCCATTTCCATTATATCACATCTTATCACATCCATTCACATGCTATTCCCATTTAATAGTTTTTTCTAGTTTGATACCGATAATGGGACAAGAATTCATGGGATTTGTAGAAATCAATTCTACCCATTTTTCCACTTTTGGTAAATAATAATAAATTGAATTATACTAAAAATTCATCTTCTTTCCATCATTGAATTTCTTGGATCTCAATGACCATGGGAATTCCTCTTTTTGCATTTAATTATTTGCATCCGAATGTCATGGAAATTCCTCTTTTATCATCAAATATTTCTCATAAAATAAATTCATCTAAAATAAAATATCCATTATTTCAATATGCTAGGAATTTCTCTCTTCCCATCTAAATGATGGAAATCCAAATTTCATAGGAATTCCTTTTTTAACATTAAAATATTTCTCATAGATAAAAAATTATCTAAAATTCATCTTTCAATTTAAATAAAATACTCATTAATTCCAATATGCTAGGAATTTCTCTTTTCCCATCTAAATGATGGAGCTCCAAATGTCATAGGATTTCCTCTTTCAACATTTAAATATTTCTCATAGATAAAACAAATTTATCTAAAATTTAACTTTGAATTTAAATATAATTTCCATTAATTTTAATATGCTAAAAATTTCACTTTCCTCATTTAAATATTTGAATTCCAATATGGTGGAAATTCCTCTTTCATCATTTAAATTTATCTATGCAAAAAGATAAATTTAATTAAAATCCTTCTTTAATTTTTAAATAAAATATAGATTATTTTAGCATCGCAATTTTTCTCTCACTTCATTGGAATACATGGATTTTCATTGTCATGGGGATTACTCTTTTAACATAAAATTGAATTACTAGAAATTTCTCTTTTTTCTAATTAACTATTTATGCATAAACATAAAATTAAATTTTCCATGATTATAATGAGAATCATTCAATTAATCTAGGATGATTAATCCTAGAATATGGTAGGAAGTCCTCTTTTCATATTATGAATGAAAATGTCTTATGTGTTAGTTTTTCAAAAAATTTGCCATAGCTTCACTGCTATTACTGTTAATTCTTAATAATTTTGAAAACATAAAGTTTAATAATATCATATGATAGAATAACCATTAATTGGATCAATATCCAATTATGGACTTGATTCCTAATTTTTTCATGAATTAAATTGCATAACAGCATCAAAAAGCCACTTATTTGGCCTCAATTTGACAAGCATAGAAATTACTTTTAGATTAGAGAATTGCTTCATGAGAAGCTTCATTTGAATATAGAATAGGTCATAGGAATGACAATTCTTTGGGGGAGAGAGAGACATGCTTAAAAAAAACATTTAATTTAAGCATAAATGAAAATTGATGTGTTTTATCACTACCATCCATTAAAGAACTTCAATTGTATTAAAAAGCCATTCAATTGAATGCTTCTCAAGCTTGAGAGGGGTTGAGAAGAGAGAACATTTGGAGATTTAAAAAAAAGACCATAAACCACACTTTACCTCCTAGATTGCTTGATTCTTTAATCAATGTAGAGGCCCCCAACCAATCAATTGGTTTGGTATGTTGATGAAGACTGCAAGGAAGATTGAATAAAGAGAGAAACTCCAATCTCTCCAATTTGTAGAGGATAATAGAAAATATCATTATTTTAGTATAATACTAACATGGTATAGTTCTCATACTTTTTTCCAAAGGGCTAAGGATATATTTATAGGTGAGGGAGGCCTCTAACCAAGTCCAACTAGTTTCTAGAATTGTCCAGGTTCAGTTTGGCTGAATTTGGACAAGATTTGGACCTAGTGGCTCCCTTTTGATTTGGTTTGATTTAGGAGAGAGGAGAGATAAAAATATCATAATATTTTTGAGTTTAAAACTCCACCACACATGTGAAATAGGTTCCTCCTTGAAGAGCCCCCTTCTCCTTACCAAGGTGTCAAAATTGAATCATTATACCCAAAATATCTCATTTTTTTAGTAATATTCATAGTTTTTTTACTAATAAACCTTATTCTTAGTCAACTCTTCATCTTATGTGAGCATTTACTCATTTTTGGGAATTTTTCTTTTACAAATTGGATTTATCTCCTCTCCACACTTGGATTGATCCTATTGGCCCATAGGAGCCTTAATTGGACCATAATCCAAAAATTCTAAAAATCTAGACCACCCTTAGGCTAAGGACCTTTATACTTATTTTCAATTAATTCCAATTGCACATTGGAAAGTTCTTTTTGAATTTCTATTTCAGGGGAAACCATTTTAGACACTAGGAGGATTTTTATATCCCAAAATATCTCAATTTTGGATTACCTCTCTCTAGATATTTTCTCTCTCTAGGTCAAAACAGGGTAAAACAAAATCTTTCTTTTATTTCAAAGAGGGGAATAATTACAAGATCAGAAAGGGAGGTTCTTACACCTGTACACCTCAAAAGCTGGAGGAAGGAATCTTACAACAATGGCTGCAATCTTCTTGGGATCCATAGAAATACCTTCTTTAGATATAATGTGTCCTAAGTACACCCTATCTTTAAATAATTCACATTTAGACCTCTTTGCATATAACTTATGCTCTAACAATATATAGAACACTTTTAAGTTTTCTCTAGAATGAATTGCCCCATCTAAGACTATATGACCTCACTCGAGAGTAGCCACAAAAAAGGAATATTCTCTTGTGTATAAGTGCTAGGATGTTGATAAGTGAGTAGTATTGATATCAACAACATAAGGGTTGTTCAAGGACTCCAACAATTGGCTCTCCACTAGTGACTTCATATGGCCCTAGAGGGGGCGATTCATTCCAGAGCAAACGCGTTTGCATTAAGGAGTGTGAAAATCTGGTGGTCTTGCATGAGTCTTTAGGTTTAAGTAATCGACATCCATCGACTATGCTTTATAAGATATAGGAAGCATTCTTATAAGATCGAGAGCCCATATATATATATATATATATATATATATATATATATATATATATATATATATATATATATATATATATATATATATATATATATAAAGGTAGCATAATTTTATATTACGTTTCTACCATCAACTTTGATTTTATATTCACGTGATCATAAATTTTTTTTTGTTAATAACATGTGTTAACATGTTCACATGTTAACATGTTCTCAAAAAAGCCGGTGGCAAGCGACCTGGTAACCGGGAAAAATCCCGCCGGGCTTTTGCTATACCCGGCGGGCCCGCCGGGGTAAAGCAAAGCCCGGCGGGTCCCTGCGGGGTCGTCATATAGCCCGGCGGGCCCGGCGGGGTCGTCATCATCATTATTATAGAAAGTGTTTACCACTTTATAAAAATCTTGCACCACCTCAACGTTGGACATCAAATCCATATTCCAATATTCAGGATCTAACATGTAAGCAGCACTGTGCAGTGGTGAATGCGCTCCAATCCGTCTAGCATGAAAGTACTTCAACAGAACTTTTCTTTGTCTACTGGAGAATGGTACACGCCATTGCTTTTCCACCACCACTGAATGCTCTAATTTCTCAGGACACTCCAAACTCCGCTGGACAGTCCACCATTGCATCCATGCTTTTCCGAGATTAGGCGCTCTTTGATCTAGACTTCGTACAGCATACATAACAGGCATCATTACATGGTATGCATCCATCACACTGTTCCACCAACTTCTTCTCGTAAGCGCTCCCTTCAAGACTTTGATTTTCTCTTTCACTTTTTCAAGTTGAGTGTTTTCCCAGTCATGAAATGCCATGCATGTAAATGTTTCACAAACTGCATCTTTATTTCTAAGAAGAGACTCAAAAGTGTGAAAGTGAGTGCAAAACCTAGTCTCCGCTGGAAGCTTTAACATAACTGACATGCGAGGTCGAAACATATCTAAAACTCTCTGTCTCTTGAGCATGAATTTCACAAGCTGGCGAGCAGTGTCGACGATTGAGGCAAACCATTTGGTATCATCAGATTTATACCAATCTTTTAATACAAGATTCAAACTATGAGTATTACAGCCTACCGGAAAAATATGTGGATATTGTCGCTGTAGGATTCTGGATGCATTTTTACAATTTTTTGCATTGTCCATGACGACTTGGACTACATTTTTGGCACCCACTTCCTCTATCACAGAGCTAATGACGAGCAATGTAAGCCCCAGTTTTGATTGAACCAGCTGAATCCACGGCACGGATGAAAGTCTCACCTCTAGGTGAAATAACCATTACATTAATTAATGGTTTTCTTTGCACATTAGACCATCCATCACTTACTATACTACATCCAGAAAGCTCTATATTGCTAAGAATTATTCTTTGTACACGTTCTTTTACCTGCGCATAATATTTCTCTAATAGATCATTTTGCATAGCATGGTACGTAGGCGATGAAAACCCTGGTCCAAACTCACCAATTTTCTTCCATGCTCTCTTCCAATGCTCACTGTCCACCATCATCATAGCACTCCCAGAAAAGTAAATCGCTTCAGCAAGGACGAGTTGTGCATCATCGAGTCGACCTTGACGTAGGCTTTCTTGCAATGAAGTTTGACGCATGGGTATATTTCCTACGTCAAAGTTTCGCTTGCAAGAAGATGCACTGGGTAGATTACTTTCTGGTTGCACATTGCCGTTCAGGGTACAAGTAGGCGATGTAGCGGGAGTTTGATGATTAGAACAACAGTGTTCTTGCTGCCTTGATACATTAATGGTAGGAGTGTCATGTTTTCTTGAATCTTTCTTTTGAATTTCTTCTCTTATACGTTTGGCCACTATAGGTGCAGAGGGGTGGGTACATGTCTTTTTCTTCGGTCCGCCTAAAAAGTGTTCTCTTAGTCGAGGCGCCCCACCTGATTTTACTGCATGGCATAGCTTACACTCCCAATCTATGAATCGATCACCAACGTTAATTGCATATTGCCACTCTATCCCAGGTGCCTTTTTTTTCCTGCTATTTGAAATTTGGACTCTATTGGAGGTATCACTGGATCCAACATTGTCCTCCATCTCAACAAATAACCTATTCAACCAAGCATATAACAATGAATACACAAATGAAAAAACAACATATCACTCACGTATAACAAAACATACATCTGCAGACAAAGTACTTCGAAACTATCTTGACAAATACAAAAGATCATCACATAACACAAAACTACTTCAAACTATCTTGCAAGGTCTTACTACAAAACTACTTTGAAACTATCATGCACATTGCACCCCCAATGAAGGATGTCTTTTGTACCCAATTAAGGATACTTTACACAATCAAAGATCTATGCTTGCCCAATACTCTAGTATAGGACAATAGACCTTCTCTAACATTCACAAAAAAAATCAAAGATCTATGCTTGCCCAATACTCTAGTATAGGACAATAGACCCTTGTCTACTCTAAACTATATCAAGTATCAAGAACCAATACAAGCCCCTAAGCAGGACTCTTGGCTCCATCAAACCATTCATAAAGCAGAATGAGGTAGATTACGTACGTGGCTCAAATGCAAAGCTGAATGACTCCAAATTTGTCCCTAAATCTCCGCAAGTATTAGCTACGAACCACACCCTGCCCCCAGTTCAAAGAACTAAGGACGAGTGGCTCAATAGCCTTGCCTACAAGGAAAGACGACAGCCCCTAAAATAAGGACGTTCTTCCCAAGAGGACACTTCTAGCAACTCGAGAGCTCTACAAGTACTTTGAGGAGAGATATCACGCCCCCAAAACAAGGACTATCTTCCCAAAAGTTGTACGATGGGTGTCGGGCAGTGTTTATATACAGAATAATACCCCGCCGGTCCTCCTTGTTTTTCCCGGCGGGCCCGCCGGGCTTTTATCTTTCCCGACGGGCCCGCCGGGAAAATTATATATCCCGGCGGGCCCGCCGGGAAAGGTAAAAGCCCGGAGGTGTTACTGGACTAGTGGGTTCCGGCAGGTCATTTCTCAGGTCATGTGAATATACATTGTGATCACAAGTTTTAATATGTTAACACTAGGTTTTGTTAACGTGATCACGAAATTGTGAAGACGTTAATGAAATCCCTGACCATCAAGGTGCTCTTGGTTGGGATGGAGGATTTCCATGGTCACATTTGTCTTAAGTGTAACCGGTTCTGCGATGTTCTGCTCACCTTAGCTGGGAGCGAACCAATCGAACGAATTAGACTGCAGTGCCTTAGTTGTGCTAGCAGCATCATATCTCAATCGAACAACAAGCCTATGCATAGATGAAGCCTTAATCTATGCATACATTAAGGTTTAATCTATGCAAAGATTAAGGCTTAATCTATGCATGGGCTCGTTGTCCGATTGAAATATGCATAGATTAAGCCTTAATCTATGCATAAAGCTCTATGCATACAACTTAATCTATGCATAGATTAAGCCTTAAGCTATGCATAGATTAAGCCTTAATCTATGTATAGATTAAGCCTTAATCTATGCATCATTAAAACTTTATAGATTAAGCGTTAATCTATGCATAGATTAAGCTCTATGCATAGAGCTTAATCTATGCATTAAGCTCTATGCATGCATTAATATTTATGCATAGAGCCTTATGCATAGATTAAGCTATATGTATAGAGCTTAATGCATGCATAGCGCTTTATGCATAGATTAAGATTTATGCATAGAGCTCTATGCATAGATTAAGCAATGCATAGAGCTTAATGCATGCATTAACCTTAAAGAATAGATTCTATGCCTTAAGCTTAAGCTAGGCACATGCATGCTTAAGCCTAAGCTAATCCTAAACCCCAACACTCAAGGATGCATTTATCAAAAGCAAAGCAAATAATAAATAAAAATAGAAGAGAAAAGGTGAAGGGCTACCTAGAATCTCACCAAATAGGAAGCTACAAAATAAACAAAAGACACAGTGTGTGAACTCACACACATACAAAAAGTCAGAAGCAAGAAAAGGATGGGGGAAGGGCTTAGATTTAGGGTTTAGGGATGGGGGAAGTGAGAGGTGAGAGGAAAAAACTTGCAAAAATTTGGGGGAGAGAATAGAACCTGCAAAACAAACAAAAAACACAACATTTTAGCACCACATACATACAAAAAAAATCTGAAACAATAAAGGGATGGGGGAAGGGCTTAGGTTTAGGATATAGGGATGGGGGAGGTGAGAGGAGAGAACCTACAAATTTTTGGGGAGAGTGGTGAAGTAAATCGAGGTTTCGAAAATGCTAATAGTGAGGCGTCACGGTTCTGTAAAAAATTCTTGGAGTCAAAATAGACGTCGAAATAGGAGTTGATAAAAGCATCAAAATACGTGTCAATAAAAACTTTTTTTGACGCTTGCAACATCTAATTATTGGCCTCAATGTTCGCCCCAGACAACAATGAACCGATGGATATCCAACCTAAGCGGAGAAAAAGAGCAAGAGCAGAGGTAACCTTGATGGGATTGGAACCCCAGCAAGCTTTTATGAACTCGGATCAAGTTCTAGAACATGACATGGCCGACATATTGATAGATGCCCTACACGACACAGCCCATAGAGAAAACGATCATGATTCGGATCATGTAAAGGCCCAAGAAGTCGAAGACATCAGACGTGTTGGAGCTCTATATATGGCTCACTCTACCTAACTTGGTCTCACCTATATATATGTATCTTGTCCTCAATATGAATCAGTCTTTGGGAGCGTACATGATGTGTCTCTTGTCTCGTCTCTTTCTCTCTACATTTTAACATGGTATCAGAGCATCTATAAGGGAAGCATCTATGTCTTCTTGTTAAATTCATGATTATAATTTCATGTCTTACAAGATTGTTCTTTGATTATGTGTTGTCTACATGATTTTATAGCTTAACTTGTTGTAATTGCGTAGATTGTATTGTGCTGGTGAATCCTATCAAAAAAGTTTGTCAAACGGAGTTGTGAGTCAAAAATTATGACAGTTCAGGCAAAATGCATCTATAATAACAGCAAAACAGGTTCTTTGAATAAGCAAACAGGTTCTTTGTGTGAGCACACATGTTTCATCTTCGTCAAGCGTCTTTGTGAGCACATAGGTTTCGTCTTCGTCAAGCGTCTTTTATTATTTTGCTATTTTTAGCAAACCGCCAAATCTAGCTTTTTCATCAAGCATCTCTTATTATTTTGCTATTTTTAGCAAAACGACCAATCTAGCTTTTTCATCAAGCGTCTATTAATGAATCTTGCATCCCACGTCTCTCTATTTTGAGGACTCTTTTCTTATTGACATCTCTTATCTCTTGCGGTCGTCCTTGTCTATGGTGTGCAGATTTTGTGATTTTATCTTATACGTCTTCTCGTAGATAGATATGGCTATGACTGTTCTCGTCAATGTTTTCCTTCTGGCCAACGTTCTATTCCTTCTTTTCAAGGCCAAGGGTTTCCCGATTGGAAAGCAAAGATGTTAATTCTTGAAGGCGATGAGCTCTCAGATGTTGTTATTGGCGATTCTCTATGTCCCTGTCAGCCTACTATTCCGGATTTTGACAACGTTCTTATCACGGAAGGCCCTGTTTTTGATGCATGGCATCTTGCTTATATGGATTGGCAGAGGCGTGATAAAGCAGCTCGTCCTCGGTACATTCTTTCTGCTCTTAGTGATTCTCTCATGCTTGATGTGTATGACTTTCCTACTTCCCATGACATATGGGAGTATCTTATAGCAAATTTTCAGAAAAAGTCTACAGAAACACTTTATTTGAGAGGTTTGCTTTCAAAGTTGATTCTTTCAAATCTATTATTAATCAACTTGCTGCTGCCTGCGGGTGATCCTATTCCACGAAAGCAACTTATTACAATTCTTCTTGATACGATAAAGGATCCGTCTTATGACAACATTGTTACCATTCTTTCTAACAAGGACGATCTTGATTTTGACCAAACTTGCATATCTTTGGTTGAGTATTCTCAACGTCAACAATGACGTAGCGTTGGTCATGATGCAGCTATGTTTTCACAACAAGAGGAGCCTGAGTCACAACAGTTGGAACGGACCTTTTATGTGCGAAGGCGTCCTTTTCAACGAGGCAACCGCAGAGGTGGTTATCGTGGTGGTAGTTTCTCTCGTCTCAAATTTCCTAACACGCATTGTTCTTACTGCAATAGGAATGGTCATATTGAAGATGACTATTGGGCATGTCAATATGATGAAGAACACAACATTACCACAAAACAACCATGTTTATCTAGAGATTCTTCTTCTTGTGATTATTGTGGAAAATCTGATCATCCCTCTTCCATGTGCTTTAAGCGCGATTTGATGTAGATCGAAATCGAGCATATGCAGCCGAGCATCATGATAATGTTGTCCCTGAAACAAGTTGTGTTTTATGTTCAGTTCCCCCAGACAGAATACTTCATGTACGTGGTTTTCATTATTGATTCTGGTGCTATAGGAAATATGACATATGAATCTAAGTGGCTACATAACTATCATTCTTTACCTGTTAAGCGTGTTGTTTATCTTGCTGATGATACAACTTGTCAAGTCAAGGGCATTGGAGATTTGTATCTTGGCACCTTATCTTCTTCAACTCAAGTTTTACGAGGGGTTTTACATGTCCCAGAACTTCAACGTAATCTTCTTTCAGTTGCAAGACTTGTTGATCTTGGTTTGTTTGTTGGATTCGACCACACCAAATGCCGCATTGAGAAAGATGGACAGATTATTGCAACTGCTTCATGTAATGGTAATTTGTTTGAGCTCTCTTAATGATGCTGTAGCAAATGTTGTCACTGTTCCAAGTGATCATGATTGCAAGATATGGCATCATCGCTTTGTTCATGCTGATTTCTCAAAGCTTCTTGATCTTCATCGTCAAGGTCTTGTACGTGGCATGGATCTTAAAGCTCATCCTCATATGGGAATCTGTGAGTTTTGTGCTCTTGGCAAACATAATCGTAAACCCTTTCCTCTCTCGAATTCAGTTCATTCTATGATTTGTTGGATCTTGTTCATACTGACATTTGTGGACCTTTGCCTCCATCGAGAACATAACATCATTATTTCATTATGTTTATTGATTACTCATAGTATACAGTTGTTTTCTTGCTTCGACAAAAATATGAGGCGTTATCTATTTTTAAGCAATTTCACACGGCTGCCGAACTTCAAACTGGTCGTCGCCTCAAGAAACTTTGCAACGATAATGGTGGAGAATATGTGTCCCGTGAGTTTGAGAGTTATTGTACGGACCATGGTATTCATCATGAACATACTATTCCATATTCACCTCAACAGAACGGTGTTGCTGAACGTAAGAATCGCACTATTATCAATGCTATACGATGTATGCTGATTCATTCTGGGTTATCTTGTGTTTTCTGGAGTGAAACTCTCTTGACAGTAGTCTTTGTTCAGAATCATCTTCCTACTACTGCTCCTTCTGGTAAGACCATCACAAATGGACAGGTGAAATTCCTTCTGTATCTCATTTCGAACCTTTGGATGTTATATTCATGTTCCTAAAGAAACACGAGCAAAGCTTGATGCTCCTGGGCTTAAAGTTATTTTTATTGGGTATTCTAACACTTCCAAAGGCTACAAATTCTATGACCCGTCCTCCAAGAAAGTGCTTGTGAATCGTGATGCTATTTTCAATGAGCTTATGGGCAGTACATGGTCCATGGATGATGCTGATGATACTAAATCTTTGCTTCCAGCTTTCCATTCTTGTGTGATGAATCTTCTTCTATATAGCAACTTTCCTCTTCACAACCATCTAAAGAGCAACTTTAGATGGTTGTGAATAGCTTATGGGCGGTACATGGTCCATGGATGATTCTGATGATACTAAATCTTTGCTTCAAGCTTTTCCATTCTTGTGTGATGATGAATCTTCTTCTATAGAGCAACTTTCCTCTTCACAACCATTGATTCCGAATGCTGTCATTGATGATGTTGACATTTTTATTGATCTGCCTATTGATTTTGGGCATGGTTCTTGTCATGTTTATGATGAAGATTTTGATGCTAATATTTTCTCTACTTCTGAAGATCCTGCCACGTACAGTGATGCTATATGTTCTCCACAAAAGGATCAATGGCAAGAGGCTATGGAAGCAGAGTACGATTCTCTTATCTCTAAAGGTACATGGATACTCACTGAGTTGCCTCCTGGCTGTACTGCCATTAAGTGTAAGTGGGTATATAAGACAAAATTTAAAGCAGATGGATCCTTTGACAAATTCAAGGCACGTTTAGTTGCCAAAGGTTATTCTTAAGTTGCTGGCGTTGATTATCATGAAACCTTTTCACCAGTTGTTCGCATTACTAGTATTTGGGTTTTATTGGCATTCTGTTCAATTTGACTTAGAAATTCATCACATGGACGTGCGCACAGCTTTCTTGAATGGAGATTTGAATGAAGAAATTTACATGGAGCAGCCAGAAGGATTTGTTATTGCAGGTAAGGAAGATCTTGTTTCTCGTCTTCATAGGGCTTTATATGGTCTTAAACAAGCTTCACGGGCCTGGTACATCAAGTTTGATCTTTTTCTTTCCTCCCATGGCTTTCTCTCTTGCTCTTCTGATGCCAACTTATTTACCAAACACCAAAATGGTAGTTTTGTAATCCTTGCCCTTTATGTGGATGATACAATCCTTGTTTCCAATGATTTGGGATTTCTACACCAAATTAAGCAATTGTTATCTTCGGCATTTGATATGGTGGATCTTCGAGAGCTTCACCGTGTCTTGGCATTTAGATTCAAAGGGATCACAACAAAGGTATTTTATTACTTCGACAGTCAAAGTTTATTGAAGATACTATTAAGAAGTTTGGTTTGGAATCTGCACATTCAGCAACTACTCCTTGTCTTGCGAGTTCCATGAAAAACACTTCTGATGGTGGTGGCCAGCTTATTACAAATCAACCATATGCTAATTTGGTTGGATGTCTTCAAGTTGTTGGTTTGAACACTCGTCCTGACATTTTGTTTATTGCTAACTATCTCGGGCAACATCTTGCATGTCCTTCTCTTAAGCATTGGTCTTCAGCAAAGCGCATGTTGAAATACTTGAAAGGCACTGCAGATTATGGTTTGGTTTATCAATGACAATTCACATCCGACTCCATTCCATCTCTTTCTCTTTTGGGTTACATAGATGCAGATTGGGCTAGCTCACATTTATCTATGCGATCTACTAGTGGCAATTGTTTCTTCATTAATGGTTGTCTTATTTCTTGGACCAGCAAGAAACAACGTTGTGTTGCAGTTTCTATAACCAAATCTGAATATGTTGCGGCATCACTTGCAGCTCATGAACTCATTTGGCTTCGACAAGTGTTGACAGATATTGGCCATTCTCCTCTTTCTAGTACACCCTTGCGGTGTGATAATCAGAGTGCTATTAGTCTTGCAAAAGACTATGTCCAACATAACAAGTCAAAACATATTGCTGTGCATTACCATTATGTTCGATACGAAGTACGCAAAGGCACTATCATGATTGAACATTGTCCAAGTGACCAAATGATTGCAAATATTCTTACCAAAGGTCTCAATGAATCACGCTTCATTCTCTTGCGCTCAGAGCTTGGAGTTGCCTCAGGCTCACTCTTTCTAGATTAGGCTCTTTACTCTTATGGTAGCTTTGTACATATATCGTTGTAATCTTCTAGACACCATGCACTTTGCACATTTCACAATTGCACACTATGACCTCTTGGTCCTTTTGTATATTTGTACATAGATTCACAATGCACTTTCACATCATTACTTCTGGTTCATATTTTCACATTTGTATAGGGGCTTGGGTTTTTCCCTTGTACTCCCCAAGGGTTTTTTCATCCATAGCTAGAGACCCTTGTTTGAGTGGGGGTGTTGGAGCTCTATATATGGCTCACTCTACCTAACTTGGTCTCACCTATATATATATGTATCTTGTCCTCAATATGAATCAGCCTTTGGGAGCGTACATGATGTGTCTCTTGTCTCGTCTCTTTCTCTCTACATTTCAACAAGACGATGTGTGGAGCATGCTTCTTGAGAGGAGAAAGATTTGCATAGGCTTGCTCGTCTACCACTTTATCGTGGAGGACGTGTTTCAGTTCTCCGCACTTGCCTCTCCATATTGAACTTGCAATCAATATATGGGTGGTCTGATAGGAGCATTTCAAAACTTATGGGGTATGTGTCCCTTCCCCTCTCTATGTTTCACATGCTTGCATGAATTTCTTGTCTTCCCCCTCTCTAAGATTTCACATGCTTGCATAAATGTCTTGTCTTTTTCCTTTACTATTCATTCTGTTATATGTAACACGATACTGAAAGATCAAATTCTACCAGAAGACAATGAGATGCCTTCGGACCATGCACGAGCAAAAGAAATGTTGCACTCCATAGGGATGGACTATAACACACACCGTGCTTGTCGAAATAATTGTATTCTTGTCCTTCAATACTAGTTTTGTTTGCAATCGTTTAATGCCGTTCTGTTGGGTAAAGTCTTCAATCATTTAATTGCTATAATGCTGATTCTATGGGCTATACCTTTAATCATCTCTGTATTGGGTTATTGCCCATCCAAAATAGTGTGAGACTTATGAGCTCATCAGGTCATGCAGGGTATTCAATAACAAGTGATGCAACCATAAACATCCTTGGAGAGCAACCACGAAAAAGGAATCCTCTTCTGTGGATAAGTGCTAGGATGTTGATAAGTGAGTAGTATTGCTATCAACAACAGAAGGGTTGTTAAAGGACTCAACAATTGGCTCCCCAGTGAGGTCATCTGGTGCACAGGATGGGGTGATTCATTCCAGAGCAAACTCCTTCGCATTAAGGAGCATGATGATCCGCTTGCAACGCATGAGTCTTTAGGCTTAAGTAACCGACGTCCATCGACTGCGTTTATAAGATATAGGCAGCATTCTTATAAGACCGAGAGCCCATAGGTAGAAATATATATATAGGCAGCGTTCTTATATTACGTTTCTACCATCGACGTGCTCTTGTTTGGGATGGAGAATTTCCATGGTCACATTTATCCTGCGTGCTACCGCACAAGGAGCTTTTGTTCATTTTCTATATAGGAAAAAAAAAGGCTTCACCATATAATTCCCTAGATATAAATGAACATATCTGCAAACTAGAGAAAATGAAACACTTTACTAGATAGGTTAACTAGGAAATATAGTGCATAGATTTCTCTATATAGGAAAATTTCCCTATATAGAGAAAGGAAAATTTGCCTACATAGGGAAAAAATCCTATGTAGGAAAATCTATGCATTATGTTCCCTAGTTAGTCTATCTAGGAAAGTGTTTTATTTTCCCTCTAAGTTTGCACTTTCCCTAGATATCCTTCTTTGTACCCAAGAAATTATATAGTGAATACATTGTCTCCATATGCTAAGAATAGAGTAGCATATCTCCAACTGTGTAGCTACTTGTTTGGGTATTCTCGTCTATGCAAGATGGTTTTCTCTCAACCTTTGCCTAGTTACACTAATAGTTCGACACACATCAACCAAGATGCTATCAATTTTATATTCGTGAGATAAGGTACCCATAGGCTTTTTATCTCAATAGAGAACGAACAAGTGATGGCGGTCTGTGTGTATAACAAAGGGACAGCCATGGTACCCATAAAGAGGAAACAGAGAGGGAGAACTAGGTGGGCCTAGCCAAGGCAGCTAAGCCAACCCCAGCCCTTGTGGCTAGGCCCATAGAGCCACTAAAGCATAGTCAAAGAGCTGCTGCGATTGTGCACACAAGTGCAGGCCCATTATGGGCTTGGAGGCGGCCATAGAAAGAGTACTTGGGCCTTGTTTTTATAGAATGGCTCCTATCTACTGCATTGAGGTTTGTGAAGAGGCTGCTTCTACTAAAGCTATTTGACTGCAGCACTCTTCCTTCCTACGCAAACCCATCTTTTCTTGTTGAGACAACCCCTCTATTATGCCCACAAGCCTTGCTCATGCTGCACTCCAAGGTACCCACCTGTGCATGCTACCCATGAAAAACAAGCATATATACACACATAAATATCTACCTACCACATACGCATGTAGAAATACCCACCCACCCACTCACACATATGCATGCATACTAAGGAAGCAATTAATTCATACATGTGTGCATACTAAGCAAGCAATTTATAAATACATACATGATATGTCCAAAACAATGGACTAAATGCTACTGAGATATTGAAAAGAATTGAGTCTTAAGGTAGCAGGATTGAATGCCACAGAGACATCATGTCCTCTTCTTAACCTGGCCTTGATTTACATGTCTACTCCTTTGCCTCAAATCTGAATTTCTTGCTTCATTCTGCAAACAAACCAAAAAGCGAGTTAAGTGTAAATTCAAGCCCAAAATGTAGGCATACAGGATCCCCCATGATGCTACTCTTTCTGCAATGATGACACTAGCCAAAGACTTTCAAGAACGGCCACCCAAGCCAATGGACCCGGATGTTCAAACAGTAGAACCAAAATCATTCTAGCATGAGAAATAGAACCTAGCATATGAAAGAGCAAACTCTAGCATCTAGGAGATGTACAAAATCCACGGAGAACTTACCATAGTGACGGTTGTAGAAGACCTAGGAAAGAAAGTAACTTAGGCTTCTTGGATGCATCCTTGAGACTTCACCACCTTGCACATAATTGCCACACTAATAGTCAGCTTACGAAAAATGATACCATGTTATAGGGTAGCATCTTCCTCTCTTCTCCATCCCCTGGCAGCTTGAGATGACTTTCATCAGCAAGTTATAGCAGCACAGCACATTGACCTCCTTATCGTGATATTTTTCCCACTGGGGATGCTCTGAAACTACCTCACTGTTAGCATCTTTTGCAATTGCGTTGAAATGGTAACATTAGTTGTTTAACCTGAAACTATAAACCCCCTTTTTCAGTTGTTTTTCTGATTTGATGATCTACTCCCATTAATGCCCCTGATAAAGTCATTAAGCTGAACACCTTGCATGTCCACATCAGACATCGCTGGAGATTCTAAAACCTCTTTAGCCTGCCCAGGTATGTGGCTTGCATGCTAACTCTATCTAGAGTCAATTTCTTGATCTGAATGTTTGTTCAATTTAGCCTTAGCCTCCACTTGTTTGCCAACTTAGAGTTATAAACTCTACAAGAAGCCGGAACGCTTACCTGCACGTTGAAAAACAAATAAGAAAAACTCTATCTCTCTCTCTCTCTCTCTCTCTCTCTCTCACACACACACACACACACACACACACACACACAGACACACGCACACACGCACGCACGCATGCATGCATGTGTGCACACACAAATAGAGGTTTAGGCTGGTGAAGATGCAAGTGTGCACGAATTTTTCAAATGGCTCAACCCAAAACATGCCTTAGCACTAGTGCACGCTATACATATTAAAGTCCACAACTTTCAACTTCAAGAGAATCTATCAAGGTTTATAGAAAATTAAAACAAGATAGTCTGCCTCTGATCTACCTCTTAATTGATGGAAAGACATCAAAGTTTGGAGGCCATGAACCTTATTCAAGATAAATGACCAAGTCGTACCATATTTATGTTCTTTGTTGCAACCCCTGAGAGCAGACCAGACCATTTAGATAGGACTTATTCATCATCTCAATAACAAGAGATGACAGCTATAATATATGCTTATAACTAACAAGAATGAAGATATAAACCTACATCCAAGAAAGATAAATCTGGAAACTGTAAAAGAGTTACCTCAAATAAATGGCATGTCATGACTTGGCAACTTGTCAGAGGTAAAAAGGTAACATTCATTATCTCAATAACAAAAGAGAGGTTTATAGAAAATTAAAACAAGATAGTCTGCCTCTAATCTACCTCTGAATTGATGGAAAGACATCAAAGTTTGGAGCCCATGAACCTTATTCAAGATAAACGAGCAAGTCGTTCCATATTTATGTTCTTTGTTGCAAAACCCATGAGAGCAGACTAGACCATTTCGATAGGACTTATTCATCATCTCAATAACAAGAGATGACACCTATAAGATATGCTTATAACTAACAAGAATGAAGATACAAACCTGCATCCAAGGAAGACAAATCTTGAAACTGTAAAAGAGTTACCTCAAACAAATGGCATGTCATGACTTGGCAACTTGAGGTGAAAAGGTAACATTCATCATCTCAATAACAAAAGAGAGGACACCTATAACTAACAAGAGTGAAGATACAAACCTGCATCCAAGAAAGACAAATCTTGAAACTATAAAAGAGCTATATCAAAGAAATGGCATGTAATGACTTAGAAACTTAGTTGGAAAATGTAAAGTGTTCAAAACTACAATGTCATCCACGAGTGAGTCACTTTCTTGCTGCATAGCATTGTATTTCTCGGCAAGATGGCCACTCTTGAGACGACATTGTTTATAAACATTTTGCACTCCCCACTATTGCACATACGTGAGAAAATCAGTAGAGAAAGACCATGGATATAAGTCAAAACAACATTCTTTGGCTCAACTAGTGCATCCAAAACAGATGATGATGACTCCTATACTTGGACTATTCAAGAACATGATTGAGATCCTTAGAGCTGTTTATGTACCACAAACCCATGCATCCTAAGGTTGCTAACAACATATGTGAAGAAAGTTATCAACACTCTTGTCATCCTGGAGGGTAAGGGCATTCATCATCCATCATGCCACATAGCTTGAGCGAGGTGGAGGACATCCTAAAAACTTGGAAGGGGAGGTATGATATAGCCTCACCCTAATCTAGGTTAGTCATGCATAGCATTAACATCAGTTTCAACTTCATTCATAATTACATGACAACACAAAGTAAAAAGTATTACACCTTGATCAGCCCCACCAAACAATGTATATCAATGTTTTATGGCACGATGCTGCAGTTACTGGTTGTCTCCTAAACACACCTTCTACCTATACTAGGCATAAAACATATGAACATCAACTCTTACTTTTCATGTCAGATGGAATGCATAAAATGTGTGAAATCCCAAAAGAAATTGATTAAATGAGATAAAATACTAATAAGCTAAGGAAAGGTAGAAAATACACAAACCTTAGGATAATTTCTGCTCCATCTTCGTGACATCCAAAACATCAAAGCTCAAACATAGAGTTTCAAAAAAAAAATGCAAGAAGTGCAGGGAGCTTTGAAGAGTACATTCAAGATGAGACCCTTGATGTGGGTGTGGGAAGCCACACACCATTTTTTTGTATTGGACTGCATGTCTTCTACCTTTATGCCTGCAAAACCAAACTATTGGATTGAATACATAGGAAAAGAGTTCATTTCTCTCTCTCCCACCCTCTCTCTCTCTCTCTCTCTCTCTCTCTCTCTCTCTCATAGTTAGTTTATACCTCACCTTAAAACATCTCGAGCTTGTCAGTGCATCCCTTCTCCATAGCTGCTTGCCCCGTCCCGTAGCTCTTCTAAGGATTATCGATAGGGATGGCAACGACTGGTCAACCTAGACCCTCTCAGTGAGTTAGGAGGTCGATGAGGGCGAGATCCTGCGGTGGTGGACACAACATAGGGTGAGCAAGGGAGGTCGCAAGGCTAAGCAGGGGACGGCAAGAGGCGGGAGAGAGCTGGTCGTCGAAGAAGGCGATCGAGGCTTATTGGCTAGGTTTTTTTTTTAAATAAATTTTCTCTCTCTAGGCTTACTGGCAGGATGACGCAGCTCGCAAGTAGGGTTTTTTTTAAAATAAATTTTCTCTCTCCACATGAGGCGTGGGTTCTCTCTCTCTTAAAGATATGGAGGCAATCCATGTAGATAATCTAGGCAAGCTAAGCAAGCGATCCATGCAGATAATCTAGGTGCCACATCATCACAAAGTGCGATCCAAGAAGCTCTATCATGCTATCACACTTCCTTGATGATTCAACATCTTCAATCGCCTATCTCACTTCTACAATTGTCGTCTGACCTCACCGATCTCACACCTTTGATCAATCATTGTATTAATCATCTTAGGTCCTAAATCATGAGCCTATTAGATAATCTTACATTGATATGATTAGAACTCTAGAATATGATATGTTGATTGTTTGAACCACTCAAATCAAACGACAAATTCAACTTGTGACCATTTTCACCAAAACACGTGATGATATTTCATTCATGTAGGATCTATTTCCAATCAAACTTCCTGTGATGTGCGGTTGTATAGCACCCTTTGGTGTTACCAATGTTTGGCATATCTCATGATTGATGAATCCCGTATCAAGTGGGACTTAAAGTTTTGGTGATTTGGCAGGTTCATTAATAATGTACATCTACGAGTTAGAGATAATTGATGATTTATTATATCGTAGCATCTACTGTGTCAGCTATCCTGAGGGAAACTTCGGAGGGAACCAGCTATTAGATGGTTCGATCAGTCTTTCACTCCTATACCCAAGTCTGACAAACAATTTGCATGTCAGTATAGTTAACGAGCCTCCACTAGAGTTTCCTCTGGCTTGGCCCTGCTCAAGCATAGTTCACCATCTTTCAGGTCCCAGCAGGTATGCTCCCACTCAAACCTTTCATCATAGAAGATCTCGATTAGTCGATGGCGATCCCAATGTTGGTAGCCAACTAGCCCGTTTGGTCGCCGCCTAGATCGCTGCTTGACTGACCATTGTGCAATAAACTGGGCTTTTTTGTTTTGCAATAACCTCGTAAACAGCTTCTTGATGAATGAATAGTACCCGTGGTTGTAATGGAAAAAAGGAGGATTTGTTGGATAAGGGGATAGAAGAGAGAGAGTGTGGATCTAGTCTACCCGGCTTAACACTGTAGAAGTGAGTGCATTGCTAGCTAAATAGAGGGATACATGTTGAGTCTACTCAGGCTCCGAGGAGAGAAATAGTACCGAATAGGGACACATAAGAGTTGAGAGAGTAGTTCATGGGCAAGGTTCTTCTAAGGCGCTTTATTGTTGCAATACTCAAGGTTGGATTGAACCTTGTCATACTATTGCTTTCTATCTATTCTCATCAGTGTACGTGTAGTGTTCAATCTTGTGTTAAGTCATTTCTATCTGGATGTGGAAGTCTGCCATCTGGATAGCCGTAGTAGGAACTAACATGTTTACATTCATGCTCAATCTCCCTGCACTTAGGCAGACGGTATCTCAATGTTATAGCATTGGCTTATTGTATTGGGCGCAGCCTACGCTACTCCTCCGGAGCCGACTAGATGTTCTGGAACCACGTAAGTATCGGGTCCTGACCAGACATTAACATCAAGGTTAGTCCTATGACGACACTTCATTTGACCTCAATAAAATAAAAATTATCATCTCCAAAATTAACTCGATCTTGAGAGATTATCATGATAGTACCTAATGAAGGGGGCAAGAAATAATTACATATAGTGTATCAAATGTACATCATCCCACAAATGACTATCAATCATTCAACTATACAAGTTTCAAATTGTTCAATAACTCATCATCATTTAATATGCACATGTTTAACTGTCGGTGTACATGTGTGTGTGTGTGTGTGCACCAAAGCTTGTTAGCTTAACTTGACAAAATCAATACAAAAAGGATCTTCTATTCTACTATATTGTTTGTGTGTGTGTGTGTGTGTGTGTGAAATTTACAAATCAAAAGTTTCAAAGAACGTAGATAAGAAGTAGCTAAATGCTAAAGTTATCATTGAGAGAGACATATTGGAGGAGTCTTTTCTCATGAGGTGGAGAGAGTTAGAGAGGTGAGCCTCCATTGTTGCAACCCATTAAAAGTTTCAAAGACCCTAGATAAGAATTAGTTGAATGCTAGAGGGATCAATTGAAAGGGACACATTGAAGTCATCTTTTCTCATGAGGTGGAGAGAGTCAGATAGGATACTCCATTGTTGCAACCCATGACCATCTACCATACAGTATGTGGTCATAAAATCTAATGACATTATAAGATGGTCACATTAATCTTTGTATACATGTAAGAAAAATCATGTTTATGACTACGACCTCAATATGGAAAGGAAGAAGCACAGTAGCAAATGTATATTAAGTTTAAAGAACTCTTATGAGCATAAAGCAACTCTTATGTCCACTTTTACTTCTCTAAATGATTCCTAGTCATGCAAGCAAAATCATGTTTACCTCAATATGGAAAGGAAGATGCATAGTTGCAAATGTATATTAAGTTTAAAGAACTATTATGAGCATAAAGAAACTCTTATGTCCACTTTTACTTCTCTAAACGATTCCTACTCACATACACTTTTACATAAGAAACTATCTCGAAAATAAATATATTACCCATTTATTATCTTAAAGAAAACTATCCATTTATTATCTTATATGATAGAACAAAGAACGTTCATCTGATTCAATAAGCTCATAAGAGCTTCCAAGATCACATTCACATATGTGAGTACGCACGAGTGCAAGAACATTGTCAAAATTTTCTTCCCATAAGAGCTTCCAAGATCACACATGTGAGAGTACGCACGAGCGCAAGCACATTGTCAAAATCTTCTTCCCATCATCTTGTACATGTGAGATTAGCTTGACATGGCCTTATTACTAGAGCCAAGAAGTCTATACATGTATGCCACTATGTTGATTACATAAAGAGTGATCTAGAAACCACCAAGTTACATCACACACATACCATATGAAGATTTCATTTGTAGTCAAAGATACTTCATTGGATCACTTTACCAAAGAGATTTATGATGTCTATGATAATTACAACTCATGGCAATGTTTTGCTTGCAGATTGAAGGCCTAACCTCACTAAACCCAATACTCAACTAATCAAAATTAATAATAAACCAGAAAATTAATAGGAGCATGTCACGATTTTTAATAGAGAATGCAATTACATTTTTGAAATGATGTATAGTTTTTGACTCGAAAAAGATTGCAATATCGCATTCTGTAAATGCCCCTTCTTAATCATAAATATGCATAGAATCATTTACGGGTTGCTTTGTAGTCTACCATGTGCTATTAGGAAAGGACATGTGAGCAAGAGGCAATAATTTATCATAAACTTTTACTTTTCTAATCACAAAGTAAAGACAGTGTTCTACATACCTTCTTTCCTCACTTGACATATCTCTACATGTTTACTCCTTTCTTGATATTATAATACCTATTGTAATCAATTAATACTTGAATTTTTATAGTTGAAAGTTATGGTCTTTTATATTAATGACTCTTTGAATTATATAGTTGAAAGTTATGGTCTTTTATATTAATGACTCTTTGAAAATATAGTTGAAACTTTCCTTAAACAATGTTGAACCAAGCACTATTAGGTATATCATAAGATTGCACAAAATCACCTAAGAGTTCCTATAGTCCACTTATGCTAATCATCTGATCTCTTAGTAGCCCATTGGAACTCACAAAATCTTGTGAGCTCTTGGAGAAACTCATTCTTAAAAGACCTTGCAAAAGCTCATACAAGCTTATAAAAGAACTTATTAAGCTCATAAGATAACATTGGACCCCCAAAAAAATGAGCAAGTGCTAGCAATGTGCAAGAACAAATTGGATTCTCATTAATCTTAACATGCAACTCAAAGTTTTAAAATCTTGTGCTTATTCAATTTGCTAATTGATTTTCAAGCCTTGCATACAATTTTAGCTAATACTTAGAGGAAGGGATTCTATAGAATTTATGAATTCAAAGGAACTTTTTCGCATATAACATAAACCCTTTAAAATAATCTACATTAAACTAATCTTTAAAAACTATATAGGTAGCTTCTACATATAACATAAACACTACAAGACACTGCTGCCATACACGCGTTCCATACATGTGATAAGTTACAGGCACGTGTATGGTCGCGCATGTATATGAATAGTATCTCGCGCGTGTATATTGGCATATAAATTTGCATGTATTGAACTTTAAGAAACGCATCTACCAGCGCATGTATATTGGCATCTAAATTCGCGTGTATACTGGTTTCAGAAACGCGTGTATATACACGCATTAATACACGCGAGTGCTTTATGAAGAAAAACTAAATTCCTTTACAAAATTAAAAACTATTTTCTTTAAACCATCTCATAGTACATTACAGTATATATCATTACACAATCCCACTAGATGCATTTACAACAATGAAATATATTCAAAAATAAATCATGAGATGATAATTAAAAGACAACATATACAATAGAACTGTCATCAATTTAGAACGATATAGTGATGGATTGGTCAAGGTTCGATCTCATCTTCAATAAGATCCATCGTTGCCAAACGATCAACATCAATATCCATTTGATTAATTTGTAAGGCTACGATTAAATTTATTCCACTATCAATATTCTGTCCATTGTTGATAATGGTATCGATGTCCTAATCATCCTCATCAACATCACCATTATTCTCAATGGTAGGGTCATTCTCATGATCATGAGAAAAGGCACGCTCATCCTCATTATCATGATCATCTCTTATTTCTTGATCATCGATCACAACATCTTCATTGGCATGTTCGACATCATCTTCATTGCGGCTTGTTACATCCTCCATATGCTCCATATCAGTGAATGTATTATACATCACTTTGGAATGTGGTGCAATAGGGATGACGTACCACCATTTAATGTCATGTACCATTGGTGGCAGATAGATAACCTACTCAAATACACATACTGCAGTAATTAATTAGCATATCAAAATTCAAGGGGTACGTGAGCTTAGATATATATGTACATGAAACACATTAGTAAAAAAATGCATACCTACTCACATTGTTGTGGCAATACGAGCCTATCTTTCTTTGTTTGCCAAAACTTTGTAGAGTCAATAGTTACATAGCCACTTGCATGGCATTTTATCGTTGCATTAGGCCTTTTTTCCACCATGTTCATTTGCCATTTGACATCCAAAACATACACAAAGAAGTGACGAAAGTCAAGCCTAAATATGTCTTGGATTGTGCCACAATAATCATCCATTTTTCCATTAGCTCCCTCAAAGCTACTAATGACACCACAATCTTGTGTATTCCTCTTTTCATCAGTTCTTTGTGTTCAAAAATGCTTGCCTTCACACCATATAGCATTGAACATAGTGCACTGGACCAAAATAGAAGCAATATTTGTGTAAGCAATGTGAATAAATATTAAAAGCAAATCACTTTACAAACTAATGCAAAACATTAGTTCTATGTACCTTTAACATGCATCCTAGTGCATACTCCCATTCTTCCACCGTGATATGCAGCCCCTCGTCGCTCTCAGCTCTCTCTATTTCCTCATACAACCAATCAACATGGATATCATTCGGAAGTGTTGCTAGATGCTTGGGATACGCCTTACGAGAGCCATGTTGCCTCCGAAAGAGAGCTCTTTCTGCTTGCCTTTTTGTCTTTGCATACTCATATCTTGTAACCCATCTGCTCATCACATCACTATTAAGGATGCAAGTGAAATTGAGATCATCAATCAATGTTTTGTCAATTACTTTACTATGTCCTTTTCCTTGAGGCACAATAGAGGTCATCCTCAAGTCCTCTTCATTGCTCCATAGTCATGGCAAAGAGCTGTCCACCTGACTAAGAAATTTTGAAATATATACAAGAGAGTCAGAGACTCTTGTATCAACCAACCCTCAGCCATGCTTCCTTCGGACCTTGCACTTTGCCTCACAAAGTCTTTTAAGGTCTTCGTGAAGTGCTCTAGGAAGAACATCCAATGTGCATGCATAGTGCCACATAAAGCAATTTCGTCCACTAAATGCACAATGAGATGTAGTTGACTTGTGAGAATGGTTCGTGGAAAAGTCTCCTCTACCAAACAAAGCACCTCCACTGCCATAACACGCGCATCATTCAACGTGGCTGGATCAATTGCTTTGGAACTAACATATCTGAAAAATAAATGAATAGTACGTTATACCTCATGCACGTTCATTTTGCAAGGTATAATGAAGGGTGATCTAACATGGGTTTTACATACCTCACAAGCTCGCCCATCTTATAAATACATTTTTTCAAACTCTTATTTGCACAATGGTCGATGCTAGTAGGGGTAGTATGAACTGCGCACATAAGAGCACATGTATGTATGGTTTATGGCATTACAAAATTTAATTTCAACGTACAAGACTTGGAAAACACTTACTTGGAGCATCTTGTGCCAATCGTGGGACTTCAACCCATATAGTTGCTCAACGCCTCTTTTCTTAGTGGTTGTAAAGGCTCCCTTCAATGATCTCATGCATCCAGTGGGAGTACGCAAAGTGGTGATGGCCTACTTTACCTGATTCTCCTCTTTCTTTGATATAATCCATGCTGTAGGCCAAGCTTGATGCATACGTCCTGTGACCCACAAGTCCTCCCGTACGCTAACATTGTCTCCTTTACCAATAACATGTTCCCAAATACTAGATCCCACATTCTTGAAGATGTGCATGGGATCAAGAAGATGGTTGATCTTAAGATGGGTCCAATATGGTAGCCGAAAAAAATGGAGTACCTACACAAGGGATTGCTCTATGTGATCTTTAATCCAATTAGAGACTACACAAAACAAGATTGAAAAACATTACTATACCTGTTCATGCCATCTGGAGGAAGAATATTTATAGACTCCCAAATACGCTTCCAATCTTTTGCACGAAGTGTTTGTGGAGGAATGTTACTCTTACTAGCAACATATTTAGGATGATCTCACGGGAGAAATCGATGATGATTATCGAATATGGTCTTACACAAACCGTCAGCATACTCATGTACTAACGAAGGGCCACAAACAGGACATACATGTTTACCCGATGTTTTCAAACCTATTAAAATATAAATATAAGTTAGAATAATAAAGTCAATAGTTATAATTAATATAGCCAATAGTATTAGAGTAGGGAGGTAATTAGAATTCTTACCAGAACAATCGCTGTATCCTGGAAAGTCATGCATTGTCCACATCAACACTGCTTTTAAGTCAAAGTGTCAAGAGGAGGGAGGCCTACTAATGTCCACCACCGCAACACCTCTCCATAGTTCCTCCAACTCATCAATCAAGGGTTCGAGATAAACATCCATATGCTTGACTTTATGTTTCCCTGAAATTAGAAGGGATAACATAAGATGTCCCTTCTTGATCGCCATTGATGGTGGAAGGTTGTAATTCACCAACACAACTGGCCACACGTTGTATGCGGTGCTTTTGAAACCAAATGGATTCACTCCATCCATACCTAGGCCAAGTCTCAAGTTTCTGGGCTCTGTTTTAAAGCTCGGCCACTCATCTTCAATATGCTTCCAAGAAGGAGTGTCTGCGGGAATTCTCCACATGCCATCATCCGGTCGATGTGAGGAATGCCATGACATGAGCTCTGCTATGGATTTGCACTTGAACATGTGTTTGATGCGAGGAATTATAGGAAAGTGTCGCAAGACTTTACGAGGTACATCAAAACTCTTCACATCTGTTCTATACCTTGCTTCACCAAGTGGGACAATGTCAAGCCTCCTTATGCATCCCACGAAAGAGAATGCAATCATTGACGCATGCATGTATGCGATCATAATCCAATCCTCCAAGAGATGTCACATAGCGCCTCACTATGTCTCTTGAGGTGGGTAGTCTATTTCCCTTTGGAAGCATGTTTGATAATAGCCTGCATCCAATATCATCAATTAGTCCTAAATCCTAAACCCTAAACCACTAATTTAAATTTGCAAGTTAGAATGCTTACTTCAATAATGCGTCAAGACTTGCATTGCTCCATCCATAAACTGTTTGTATATTGAGTAGTTCAAATGAAGCACGTAAAATAGAGAATGTGCACCCTTCAAAAACCAGTGTCGATGAAGCCTTGTAAAGATGATCATATCATCGTCGTCCATACCTTTGGGATCATCCCTAAAAAGATACCGCACCATATCATCAAACACTTCCTCTTCCACAACTTCGTGGGGTGCAGGGCTATTGTCATCCCTTTCCCACTCATCTCTAACAACAATAGATCCTGAAGCTCTAGCATTATCTCGTCGACGCTTTGCATGCTCTCCACCCTGCATAGGGCACCATGTTAGGGTGTGGTACTACATCCTGCTTCAATTAGAGTATATATATTACAACTCCATTAATTTAATTTGGATACCATGAGTCATTTGAATACTATCAATTTACATCTACTCACCTCTAAACCTGTTTGATTCCATTCTCCATACATGGAGATGTGATTCAAGGTAATTCGACGCGCTCATACAATGCATCCTTGACATCAATTACACATACACTTGATCCTTTGTCCCAACCACACAATACCAACCAGTCAATCCCAAGAATCCTCTGACTTCTTTCACTGTCTTTGATCTATGACTGCTTGGACTTTTGTGGAATCTAGAGAAATTCTATCTTTGGCTAATGTCATCCATTATGCCACATACACACAACTAAATACAAAGATCGGTTGCACAAAATCACCCCTGGCAATCATAATCATACACAAAGAGTGAGATAATGATTGGCTCTACAAGATCTTTGGGTAGAGCTGTGTTTAAAGAGACAGATTCCACACTACCCTCATCAAACTGAGATAGCATTTTGTATGCTTTAGCAAGTGAACAACCCCTTTGATATCAGCATACAAAAGAGTAAACACCAAATCATAATTAGTTTTTATTGAAAGTATAAAAATCGCGTGTATAAACGTGGCTACATCCTGAAAATCGCGTGTATAAACGTGGGTACATCCTAAAAATGGCGTGTATAAACACGGCTAAATCAACTCTGTATAGGTTCTAGTATTTGAATGACCACCAACATCTTCCTCTATGTTCCAAGCATGATTATCCAAATAGTCATCCTGATTAAGTTTCTATCATCAATCAAGATACTTTCATAATCTATAATTAAAACAAAAAGAATACTTTGATAGGAGTAGAGATGAACATAAAAATGAAAATTGATGTATCGAATATATTACTAACCTTCTCTACATTGGTATTGTTAAGAAGTGTCATTTCTGGAATATAAGCACTTATATTTTCATTCTGTACTTAAAACATGATCAATGAAACCAAGGGTAAAGTATCAAATACACGTATGGCTCCATAAACTTCTCTATAGTTAACAATGATCAATGATACCAAGGTTAAAGTATCAAATACACATACGACTTTATAAACTAATCCAAGGACGAAATAATATTTGTACAACTTGAAACATACCTACCTCATCAATGTTTTTAACATTCTTCAAGAGTATCTTTGGAGTAGAAATTGAGCTTGCATTGTCACTCTAAGATCACAAATATAAATGAACAAGTCAATAATATTAACACTATTATTTTTTCATAAATAATATTAAATCTTTTTTCAAAAAAAACATGAAAGAAGTATTTTTAAATTATATTACTTAGGATTTCGATTGAGCTATTATTTTCTTCATATTCTTTCGAATGGATTGTAATGACTTTAGATACCATGCATACACATCTTCTATGTTCCATGAGTAAGATGCACCTCGAAAATCCAATGGCTTTGTCTCATGATAATTATCCTTAATAATTGAAAGTATTAAGGCTTCTCCCTCTTTGTTGTGTCGTAAATCAAAAATACCTGTCATATCTTTAAACCAACTATGCACAAGGTGATAATTGGCTTGTAATAATTGATGTTAATAAGGATAGAACTTTTTAAGGTAAGATCTCCCATATAACTTCTCATTGTCCCTCTGCAAAAGCTTAGGAGCACAAAATATTTGTTCATATGTTGGGGAATCCAAAGTGCTACTACAAGGCATGCTAAGAGGACTCATGTTAAGAGGTTCACTCTCTTTAGAAGTAATTCTATCATTGGTTGTGCTTGATACTCTACTCGTATCTCTTAATTGATGAAGAATTTTTATTACTTCTTTAGGAGTTTGTGCCATCATTTGTTGAAGATATGAGGCAATCTCAACACCTTTGAAAGATTCCATCACCAAATATCCCTAATGAAACAAAATGTCATAAAACATGTAAATACATAGCACTATATGTGTAACGGCACTCTTACTTATACACAAAATCTAACGTTTAAAGACCAGTATGCTTTTATATATAGCTATATGCATAAAGCTATTAATAGCAATAACTTATTAAAGGCATAAACGCATACTTTATCTAAACTGAATAAATATTTAAAATTTTTCTTGAGTGAAACACAACAGAAATCCATAAGCAAGAAAGACATACTTTCATGAGTAAAAAATTATCCGAGTAAAATAAGTATATTAAATTTTGCATAAGCGAAACACAAGATAAATCCATTAGGCACAAAGATGTACTTTCATGGATACAGATTATAGGGTGGAATGCAGTTAAATAATTATCTAAAAAAATTAGTATATAATTTTTTTCTTAAGTGAAACATAAGAAAATTCATAAGACACAAAGACATACTTTGAAGAGTGCAAATAAGAGGGTGGACTGTAGTTAAATAATTATCCAAAAATAAGTTTACATAATGTTTCCTAAGTGAAATACAAGACAAATCCATAAGGTATAACTTTTTCTAAGTGAAACACAAGACAAATCATAAGGCATAATTTTTCCTAAGTGAAACACAAGACAAATCCATAAGGCACAAAGACGTACTTCCACAAGTGCAAATTAAAGAATTGGTGTAGTTAGAATAATTATCCAAAAAAATATACAAAATTTTTCTTAAGTGAAACACAAGACGAATCCATAAGGTACAAAGATGTAGTCTCTTGAGTGCAAATCGAAGAAGTGGAAAGCTTTGCAATAAGTGAAACACAAGAAAAGTTTAAAAGGTAAAACACAAGGAAATCACAAAGTCAAATGGGTCCAAAAAATTTCTACACATGAGTATGTTACATTCTCCTTGGGTAAAAAAAAGATTATGGTCCTCAGGGCATAAGCTGAGGATAGCAACTCCTCACATGATCCTCGGACAACCAAGTGGCATCTTCACCCAAATAAGTCTTCCATTTGATTACAAAATTAACTATGTCTCGATGTCTAAGATTCCTAACCATGTGATCCAAAATTGGCTCTGGTTCTATCTCAAAATTTTTCACTTCCTCTACTCTTGTACTGTCACCAAGTATGTGATTTAGATCAGCCACATACTTCTTCAGTAACCTAATGTGAAATTCATTATGTTCCTTAACTTCTTCTGGAAGCTTCAGGTGATAAGCTTGTGTTGAAATCTTCTTAAGTATCTTGAAAGGTCCTGCGCATATCTAGATGCCAATTTCTTGAACTTTACAAGTCTTAAATAACTCTTCCTTGGTTTCACCTTTAAGAATACCATTTCACCCTCACTGAAGCATCTTGGCTTTGTTTTCTTGTCTGCACAACTCTTTTAATGACTTTGAGAACCTCTTTTGCATCCGTTATGTCTCTTGTTTGCATCTCCATTTCATCTAGCATTTGTTTACTTATCTCAACCTTCCCAACATGATCATACCATAATATAGGTGACATGCAATCTTGCCAGTATGATGCTTTTAATGAAGACATTCGAATAGTATATTTTGGATTACTATTGTATGCATATTACTTTCCAAGTTTATCCATGCAATACATTCTTAATATGCCCTCACTCTTTATGTTTGCCCATCGCTTTGAGGATGATATGCTATACTCATATCAAGTGATGTCCCAACAGCTTTAAATAATGCAGGCTAAAAATTTGAAGTGAATTGAGCATCTCAATCCACTACTATACTTTTAGGCATATTATGTAACTTTGAGATATTCTTCACAAACACATTTGCCACGTCCATAGTGCTATATATACTCTTGATAGGCAAGAGCAGATTTTGTAAGCCTATCTACCACCATATACATGCTATAATAACCTCCTCTAGTCCTTGGTAGCCCAGTAATAAAGTCCATTGATATACATTGCCACTTCATCTCTAGCACATCTAATACTAACATAGAGCCTGGTTTCTTTACATTCTCAACTTTCACCTATTGACACTTTAGACATTTTATCACATAATCCCTTACATAAACTTTTATACCTAGCAAAAAAAAACTCTTTCGAGCCTTAGTGTATGTCTTCTAAAATCCTGGATGTCATGCTATGGCAATATCATGAAGGTCATGCATCAACTTGCTCTTTATCTCCATAACATTAGGTATGCATAACCTTTCATCATAATATAATATTCCATCAATTACTTCATACTTTTTGCGAATGCATCTATTTCCTCTTATGACCTACATTTCTTTGTCAAACTCTCAACTATTTTGAAGAAAGAATCTCTTGGGATTTCACTCTTTACCTGTTCACCCAAAATATTATGTACGAAACTTAACTCCAAGGAGATAATGCCTCCATACACGCAATGACAACAACCAATAATTCCAAATTATATGTTGAATAATTCCTGTCATGAGGTTTCAACTTACGTGACTCAAATGCGAGTGGATGACCATCTTGCATCAAAACCCCACCAAGAACAATAATACTAGCATATGTTACAACCAAGAAGGTTTGTCCAAGCTCATGCAATTTAAGCACAGGGGCTGTAGTCAATGCATGCTTCAAAATCTGAAAACTTTACTCACATTGTACATTCTATATGAATATTATACCCTTCCACAAAAGGTCCGTCAAAGGACTTGCTTTGTGAGAAAACTCAAAAATGAAGATTTGCTAAAAATCTGCAAGTCCTAGAAATCCAGGAACTTCTCTAATAGAAATGAGAGTTGGCCATTCCACAATGGCTACAATCTTATTAGGATCCATAGAAATACCTTCTTTAGATATAATGTGTCCCAAGTACTCCACCCTATCTTCAAATAATTCACATTTGGAGCTCTTTGCATATAACTTATTGTTGGAATATGTGATCAATGTCATGGTCTAAGGTTAAGGCACACAATGAAATGTAAAAGGACCATGTAATATGAAGAGAATCTAGGTGAATGGAGGGTAAACCCCCACTTGAGATAGGCGAGTTTTAGAAGATGCTCTGGAGGCTATATTCTAGGGAGCCATGTGGGGGGAGATGGCCTTGGATGCCCTTGATGATATGTAAGCAATGATGTCACTCAACCATGTACACCTTGGCTATAAAATGATGGCCCTCCTAATGAGAAAAACACGAATTTCTATGCTATGTGAAGCTCCTCATTATGCTGCCATTGTGTTCCCTTAATCTTTGATTAACTACTAGTTAATTACCTTTTTGCTCATGTGACCACCATGGTTTATCTTGAACCACCATAGCTCTTTTATCATTCCTTGCTCACATTAAGCTTGCATTATCACTCATTATGCTTTTCCCAACATGGTATCAGAGCCATGATTATCCTTAGGCATAGTAATTAACCACATTAATTAGATTTCTCATTTTTTCAAGCTTTCCATTAAAGCTCCAACTCACCCCCTGCTGGTCTTTTGCTTCATACGAGCTCTATAGTCCATCAAATCACAAGCTTTTTGATTCAAAAGAAAGCTAGCAGCCAGCTCCATCGACGCCTAGCTCCATCGACGCCTAGCTCCATATGAGCTCCCACGAACTCTACGCGGCGCAATCAACTCTACAACAGCACGCTTCTGCGCAACGAAATTTGTCAAATTAGCGCTGTACGGTGAATGGTTTGCTAATTCCTCTTGTGAGCATAACATTGATGCTATGAAGCCCCCACGTGTTGATTTTCATGAGCAATGGTCCACTGTAGCTGTTTGAACTAATTTATCAGTGGCAGTACATGCTGTGTTGCAAAGAAGGTTTCCAGAGATTGATGCAGCATCTTGACATGTTTGAGTGCTGAGTTTAAAGCCAACACCTTGGTTTTCACTTGGTTTAAAGCATTTTATGTTTCTCATTTGGGAAGAGCTTCATTCAAATGCTCAAAGCTCACTCTGTTTTTGGGGCAGTTTTTCCTCTTTGAATTAATCACCTCCACTAATCATCATGTACTTAATAGTAATTATCTATTGAGATGACATTCTAATATGCATATTGAGTTGAATACCTCTTTGTAGTCATGCCTTCGGATGCGGAATCATCTAATGAAGCTTATATCAAGAAATCATTGAAACCCAAAAGCAAAATTAGAAAACCTAGGATGAAAATCAAGTCTAGGCCCAGTTATTATTACTATGCAAAGGCTTATGGGTTTGGGGACTTCTTGAGTAATATCATGCATCTATATGGTGAAGGGGGATTCTAGCTTTTAATACTTTACATTGTTCAATTCCAATCATGGAGTCAACTTACATATCATTCTCTTTCATCAAGAAATTCAACGGTCATGACTTCCACACTTGGCAAGTCAAAATGAGGTTCTTACTAATGAAAGGAGGAGTTTGGGGCATAGTCAATGGTACTATACCTAAACCTGCCACACGAGAAGGAGAAATCTCTTGGCAAACCAAGGAAGAGAAAGCATTAGCTCTCATTGCCCTTGGAGTTGAAGATAGTTATATACATTACATTGGTAATGGAACATCTTCACAAATTGCTTGGAATTCATTGGATAAATCCTTTGGTGCTCAAGGCCTCCACAGCAAAATCAGTCTCAAAGTAGACTTTTACAGTCTAGAGTTCAAGGTTGATGAGACACTTGTGTCTCACATCAACACCATGAAGAGCTTGATGGCCCAGCTCGAAGCCATCAATGAACCAGTCAAGGAGAGTGATGCCATAGCCATCCTCCTAAAGTCAATGCCATCCGAGTATGATACACTCATGCCGACCTTAAAGTACATGCAGGATCCCACTTTGGAGGGAATAGAGAGTGTTCTCTTGGAAGAAGAGAAGAAGTTGAAAGGTAGGGCCATTGATCTTGTTTCAGCCCAGGCATACCTTGTTCAAAAGCAAGCCGGCAAATCACTCCAATGTACACATTGTGGAAGGACAGGCCATCTTGTCAAGAATTGCTACTACAAAGACAAGCCAAAGCGAATGTGCACCAAATGTGGAAAGCCAGGTCACCTCGCCGACAAATGCTACACCAACCAGGCAAATATGGCAAGCACTTTGAGTGATTCCGAAGAAACAATTCAAACATGTAACAATGTTACTACCTCTTTTGATGAAGCGGTAGATGCAGATTGGGCTTTCTAAAGCCAACAATGTTTATGCCCTCTCTTACCCAAATGTTTATGTATGGACACCTCTAACCATCGATGATGTAGGTTATGTGTTATTTTGATGATGCCCACAATATCTCTCAGTAGGCCATGTAGCCCTCAAGGGGGGATTGATGGGGAGTTGGGTCTCCATGACCAACAAATGATGATGATGCCCATGGATATGATGATGATGATGCTATGATGATGATTGGGTATGGGAGAGGAGTGTTTTCATGTAGGAATGTTTTCATGTCATGCTATTTTCTTTTCGCAATGTAGAAGCTATGCTCCCTATGAGCAATGCTAATTTCTTTTATGTACTGTAGAGCTATACTCCTTATGAGTTAAGCTTTTTCTTTCATGTAATGTTTGGATCAAGGGAGGGAAATATACCATGCCATGATCAAGGGAGGGTGTTGGAATATGTGATCAATGTCATGGTCTAAGGTTAAGGCACACAATGAAATGTAAAAGGACCATGTAATATGAAGAGAATCTAGGTGAATGAAGGGTAAACCCCCACTTGAGATAGGCGAGTTTCAGAAGATGCTCTGGAGACTATATTCTAGGGAGCCATGTGGGGGGAGATGGCCTTGGATGCCCTTGATGATATGTAAGCAATGATGTCACTCAACCATGTACACCTTGGCTATAAAATGATGGCCCTCCTAATGAGAAAAACACGAATTTCTATGCTATGTGAAGCTCCTCATTATGCTGCCATTGTGTTCCCTTAATCTTTGATTAAGTGCTAGTTAATTACCTTTTTGCTCATGTGACCACCATGGTTTATCTTGAACCACCATAGCTCTTTTATCATTCCTTGCTCACATTAAGCTTGCATTATCACTCATTATGCTTTTCCCAACACTTATGCTCTGACAATATGTGAAACATTTTCCGCAATGTTCTTCATGCTCTTCTTTACTTTTGGAAAACACCAATATGTCATCCAAAAACACTAGCACAAAGTCATCCAAGTTCTCCTACAAAATGTGATTCATCACACACTGAAAAGTAGCAGGCGTATTCATTAATCCAAATGGCATCACAACAAATTTGTTATGCCCAAAACACGTTCTAAATGTAGTATTTTCTATATCACTGTCTTTGATGTGAATCTGATGGATAACCAGATCACATATCAATTTTAAAAAATATGCAACTCCCTGCAACACAAGCAGATCAAAAAGCTCCCCCATTCTTGGTAAACGGGTACATATTTTTGATTGTTAACTTATTGAGCCCCCTGTAATCAACACATATTTTTTATCGTTAACTTATTGAGCCCCCTATAATCAACACACAACCGCATAGCGCCATCCTTCTTATTTACAAAGAGAACAAGAGCACCCATGATGACACACTAGGCCTAATAAATCCGTGATCAAGAAATTTCTTCAATTGCATTTTCAACTCAGTAGTTTCCTCCATAGATAAACGATAAGAAGCTCTACATATAGGTTTAGCACCATGTATAAGCTCTATTTTGTGATCTGCAAATCCATGTGTAGGCAATTTAGTCAAATCATCAAGAATGTTTTTTTGAAATTCTTGAAGCAAAGGATGATCATCACCCTTTTTTGTTCTTTAAAACTTTCTATCTCAGCAATTCCAAGGAATATACATGATAACCTTTTATCGTTGCTTTAACAAGCTATATAGTACACATCATTCTAAATTCTACATCACATCTTTGACCCTGTAAGAAATAATTGTTACCATCATCTCCAATCATGCAAACCTGCTTCTCATGACACAATATTCTAGCCTTTCTCGGAACTATAAGACAAAAGGCATATTCTGAACATACTTCTTACATGTATGGCGCTCTTTCGAAGCAAGATCTACCATAAGCTTGTTTTGATAAAATTTAGCTATTCAGAACTGTTTTACCACATGGGGTGATAAAAAACTATCGGTGCTTCCGAGTCAATCAACAGTTGAAATACACTACTTACAATTTTGATAGGAATTTTAATAATTGAAGCTTAGTTTTGGGCCTTACGTGCATGAACAAGAGCATTGATATGTGTATATTCTTCAATCTCCTCGGCCACAGTTGCAGCAGCCTTTCCTCTTGCTGTGACATAAGCTTACTTGAAAATCCATGTACATTCTCTTGTATATTTGCCTTGTTTTCTGATCTCTTGTAGTTAATCCCCTAATGTTACTCACGTGTTGCTGGTTTGTTTTTCCATTCAAAAGTTCTATGACCCTTTTGTAAACAATGAAAATATAGGCCTTCATGCCGTGCCTTTTCTACCATCTTTGGGGAGAAATATGTGAAAGTCTCCTTACCATTCTTCTTCTCGCCTTTCTACATTCTCTTATTTTGCATAAAAGTTTCCCTCTCATCATAAAATAAATTTGACGTCTTTCTTTTATTTCCAAAAATTTCTTCATTCTTTCCCATCTTTTCGTATGTCATGGCACACAGAATAGCATCTCGGGCTATAGTTAGATTGTTACCCTTAACCAAAAATTTGATTTGCCTTTTTAAGCCATTCACAAATCGAGAAGCTGTTTTCTTCTCTATTAAAGAGGGTAAATATTTTTGGAAGTCCCAAAATTTACCATGATATTCTTTAACAGTACGTGGCCTCTGTTCCAAAATTAGAAATTCGTTCATTTTCTTCATGTGATATTCTTGTAGATAGTAATACTGAATCATATGTCTTTTGATTAGAGACCATTTGATATCCTCATTGCACAAGTCCTTGATGTGCATAATAGAATGAATCCACCATAATTTCACAGAGCCAAAAAGAGCTTATGTCATCTTTGCCTTATCTTCATCACTGAAGTTACATGTTCGAAAATACTCTTGAAGATGGTCAATCTATGCTCACTTTTCACTCCTCTTCCCCTTCCCATTAATGGTTGGTAATGAAATTTTCTTCGTAACTTGGTTGAGGGCAAAATAATCCACATGTCCCAATTTAAGTCCTATGCTCATAGCAATTTTCATGGCCTACACTATATCTTTAATAGCTCGATGTACTCGAAGATCGAACCTAACATGTGCAACAACTCTTGGTTGTGGGCTTATAGGAACTTCACGAGGTTCTTCTTGCTGGTCGTCAAAATTTCTTTCTCCTTGCCCTTCTGGTTGACCATGTCTATCATCAAAATTTAGACGATCTTGCATCCCTACATCTTCTTGGTCACCCATGTCTTCTTCATTCAAATCCATGGAAGCTCGAGCCATGGATGGCTCTCATTCTTTCCTCCAATTCTTGATTCTTGTTAATAAGTTGGATAACTTCCTCTGGAGTTACACCCACAAGCAATAATCCTTGTAAAAGCTCCTCTTCTTTCCCTAGGTTGACTAATGAATTTGTTTGATGTGTAACCATCTTGTGACTGTACAGCAAAATTATAAAAAATTTCTCAAGGAAAAGAAACTTCTAACTGTATCACAAAAATTAAAAATAATATTAGTCATTCAAGATCTACAACATCTTTAATGAAGTATGGATTGCCCAACCTATGCACTGATACCAACTGTAACATACCCATATTCTCTTCCATGAAATATGCATAAAATTTTTAAAATTTATTGAAAATTCACATCACTCTAGAGAAAGAAGAGATTTTCAATAAACCATAATTGTTTATTTTTTTTCTAAGTCTGAAAGTCCAGAATCACATATTAATCGCCATACAAATACTCAAAATCAGATAGAATCACCACCAAAAAAGATCTAGCCAATCTAGGGATTTTCCCTGACGGCCCTCCACACCCAACCTCCACACTCGTCGATGTCGTGGCTATCACAGTGGAAAGTGGTGTTGTATTTGTTTCGCGAATACTGGCCAAAGCATACGGAATCTCCAAATGGCCCGAACATGGACTTTATTCCTGTTGTGATGATCCAACTTTCTTTAATACTTCTCTCTGACATATAACGTTATCTACTCCTCATGCGAAGCCGTTACTACTGAAAATTAAGGGTCAATTTGCTATCTGGGCCCTCTTTTTCGGCCGTTCATTGCAACTATATTTACTATGTAAACCCCCATACAAGTTTCCTTTAGTCTTAACTATTCAATATCACTACAAGGGATCGGGCTCATACCCGCGCTCCTAGCCGCTAAAAATGACGTGGAAAAAAAGTAACGGGCCCGTGTATCAGTGTGTGTATCACCGCGGCCAGAGACATGCGTGTAAAAGCGCGTGTATAGAAGCAGTTAGACGCATTGATACGTGGGCATATACACGTGTTTTCAGTTTAGCTGCGCTTAGACGTGCTGATACGAGGGTGTATACACGCGTTTTGTCAGTTTAGCTGCGCTTATACACACGTATTTCACAGTCTATCTGCGTATATACACGCGTATTTTGCAGAGTATCCGCATATATACACGCGTAATTCCTAGATATCCATGTATATACACAACTTTTTGCAGAGTTGACGCGTCTATACACGCAAACAGAGAGCAAAAAAAAAATCCAGAGAGTGCTATTTGGTACCTGAATGCTGTTCCAGCATTCGAGCACCCAATAACACTCTCTGGATTGATTTTTTTGGGTGCATTGCACCATCCACGAGGAAGATTTAAGACAAGAATGACATGAATGCATACATTGTCAATACATGATTCAAGACAGACATGAATGCAATACTATCAATTCACGATTCAATATTACTATCAAAATTTTATATGTACACATATATACAAGGGAGTCCATATATCGAAGTAGCCCATGGCTAATTCAGTTACAAAAATATATATACAACCACATCCTCAATATGGAATGTGATACTATAAGTCTGAGTACTACTCAGACCCAGATGATGACTCGCTGCTCCCTCTAGATCAGATGAGCTCACATCAGTCGGAATGTCCGATGAGTAGTGCTCACGTCCACCCTCTGCAGTGGCGGCAGGTGGATCATCAGCAGAGCAGGTGCAGTAGCAGCATGTGCCTGTTCAAGTAATATATAGTATATAGGTATATATATATGTAATTCAATAAACCAAAATCATTCATTTAGAGTTTTCAAGTACCTGTTGATCATATGGTCTCATGGCCATCTCAAACTGCGCGTCCGTCATACGTCCCTCGGCTCTGAAGAGGGCCCACATGTCACGTCTGCTATGCCGGTGAGCATACCCAGTATCGTGGGCTATGGGCTTCCTCCCCGTAACCTGTCGCTGTATCATAATCAACACAATTTGTAAGATTAAAACAATCATAGAATCAATGAATTAAGTAAACAATCAAATAAAGTGGCAAGATACTTTACGAACTCTACCTCCCATGACTCGACGCCACCAGAGCCAAAATGTGAAGATCCAATGGTCTCCATCTGGATCCGTCGTGCCTCCACATGCTGCCTGCTCTTCACACAACCCTCTGCTCGTTTCTTTGCCTCCTTCCACTCGCGTTTGTGCGCAGTGGTGGCAGGTTTCTCGATAGGATAGCCACCCGTAAGCTACATTTAGCCCATCATCGTACATGAGTTTCTTAAGGTGAGATCTTTTATTACTTGAGATCTCCCTTATTCGCGTCCTTCCCCATACATTTGAGAATGTCGCATGTGGGGGATTGGGGTACCAACTATGTACAACATCTATCACCTCCCCAACTAATCGGCTATTTTGATCTTTAAATCTAATAAAATAATTTCTATACAAGTTTGATACTACCCCACGCATGTACTCCATTACCTCTTTCCCCCTCACATCCATCACTATCCCACCCCTATCTGTCACATCATAGCACATCACTCCCTCCACCTCTCTCATCTCCTCCTCATCCTCACTGTCTTCTCTAACTCTTCTCCCTCTATTTCCTCTCTCACCGCATGCCCTACTACCTCCCCCATGAAAGCACCTGCCGCATCCTCCACTCCCACTCTTCCTACTACTGTGGGTGGAGTCACGACTGGGGGATTGTCTACATGACAGTGGCTGTGAGCCCTGTCGTGACGGTGGCTATGAGGGAGTACGTGATGGTGGCTATGAGCCATGATGTGACGGTGCCTGGGAGGGTGTGCATGAGTGTGTCTGGGACGGGGTATGTCTCCTCGTGGGCATGGAAGAGGAGAAGCTGCATGCCGTCTCGTCGAACTCGCAGGCATAGAGGCAGTGGAGTGACCTGGATACTCGGGGGCGGGGTATAGATACCACGCAATCCAGGAGAGGGATGGGCATGCATGTACTCTGTAAGCTCAACTGGACCAGGATGGCGCCCAAAATGATTTAGCATCTCAATCATCCAAGTGCCATATGCAAATGGATCGAATGAAGAACCTGGATCCATAAAGAATCTGTAAAAATAAAAGTATATACATGATTGCATCAAAGCACAAATGCAAGCTAGCACATATGATTTTGTGACTTCAGGCAAGCCATATGCAGATGGGATCATCTCTCTGAAGAACCTGGATCACAAGCATGGGTAAACACAGTCGCGTGTATATACCCGTCTAGAAATACGTGTATATGTGCGTGAACGTCTGTGCAGACAGGATACACGCAGACATACATGCGTTCCTACACGCAGACTGCGAAATTTTTTTTTTGAAAGCAACCGACCTTCGACAAATCGTCCTTATAAAAAGCCCACTGTCGCCCACTGTCACAATCGTTCACCAAATGGCAACCAGAGAAGGAGAAGGACGGAGACAAACGCATAAAGGAAAGAGACAATAGCATAAACAAATGGAAGGAAAGAGACAGGACAAAGGACAAACTGACTCACCTCTAAAAAAGTGAGTCTTCTTTTTGGCTGGTTTCCTTCACCCGTGTGTGCTCCTTGCCTGCTCCTTGCACTTAGGTTTAGTGCTCTGTTGGAAGAGGCGACGATGAAGGAAAACAAATCTTTCGTTTGAAAATGTTTATTTGGAGAAGGCGGGTTAGTTTTAGGTATGGACAGGTCATTGCGTGTAACCGCGTGTGTATTTTTGCGTTTATAATAAGTCAGCCGTGTTTATACACATGATTTTTAGGATGTAGCCGCATTTATACACGCGATTTTCAGGATATAGCTGCATTTATACACGCGATTTTTAGGGTTTAGCCGCGTTTATACACACCATTTTTAGGATGTAGCCACATTTATACACGCGATTTTCAGGATGTAGCCGCATTTATACACGTGATTTTTATACTTTCATTAAAAAATGATTATGATTTTGTGTTTACTCTTTTGTACATAGGATGTTATCAACCTCCTCAAGCAGTTCTGGTGAGGATGAGACAATGCGTCATTGTAATCGCGATGTGTGGTTGGGACAAAGGATCAAGTGTATGTGTAAAGTCAAGGATGCATTGTACGAGCGTATCGAATTATCTTGAATCACATCTCCATGTATGGAGAATGGAATCAAACAGGTTTAGAGGTGAGTAGATGTAAATTGATAGTATTCAAATGACTCATGGTATCCAAATTAAATTAATGGAATTGTAATATATATACTCTAATTGAAGCAGAATGCAGTACCACATCCTAACATCGTGCCCTATGCACGGCGAGAGCATGCAAAGCGTCGACGAGATGATGCTGGAGTTTCGGGATCTATTGTTAGAGATGAGTGGGAAAGGGATGACAATAGCCCTGCACCCCACGAAGTTGTGGAAGAGGAAGTGTTTGATGATATGGTGCAGTACCTTTTTAGGGATGATCCCAAAGGTATGGACAATGATGATATGGAACAAGAGCATCTTTACAAGGCTCATCGACACCGGTTTTTGAAGGGTGCACATTCTCTATTTTGCGTGCTTCACTTGAACTACTCAATATACAAACAGTTTATGGATGGAGCAATGTAAGTCTTGACGCATTATTGAAGTAAGCATTCTAACTTGCAAATTTGAATGTGGTTTAGGGTTTAGGGTTTAGGACTAATTGATGATATTGGATGCAGGCTATTATCAAACATGCTTCCAAAGGGAAATAGACTACCCACCTCAAGAGACATAGCGAGGCACTATGTGACATCTCTTGGAGGATTGGATTATGATCGCATACATGCATGCGTCAATGATTGCATTCTCTTTCATGGGACGCATAAGGAGGCTCGACATTGTCCCACTTGTGGTGAAGCAAGGTATAGAACAGATGTGAAGAGTTTTGATGTACCTCGTAAAGTCTTGCAACACTTTCCTATAATTCCTCGCATCAAACACATGTTCAAGTGCAAATCCATAGCAGAGCTCATGTCATGGCATTCCTCACATTGATCGGATGATAGCATGTGGAGAATTCCCGCAGACACTCCTGCTTGGAAGCATATTGAAGATGAGTGGCCCAGCTTTAAAACAGAGCTCGGAAACTTGAGACTTGGCCTAGGTTGGTATCCATGTTGATTGGTTGCATGAGGAAATGGAGAGAGCAGAGAGTGACGAGGGGCTGCATATCACGGCGGAAGAATAGGAGTATGCACGAGGATGCATGTTAAAGGTACATAGAACTAATGTTTTGCATTAGTTGTAAGTGATTTGCTTTTAATATTTATTCACATTGCTTACACAAATATTGCTTCTATTTTGGTCCAGTGTACTATGTTCAATGCTATATGGTGTGAAGGCAAGCATTTTCGAACACAAAGAATTGATGAAAAGAGAAATACACAAGATTGCGGTGTCATTAGTAGCTTTGAGGGAGCTAATGGAAAAATGGATGATTATTGTGGCACAATCCAAGACATATTTAGGCTTGACTTTCGTCGCTTCTTTGTGTATGTTTTGGATGTCAAATGGCAAATAAACGTGGTGGAAAAAGGGCCTAATGCAATGATAGAACGCCATGCAAGTGGCTATGTAACTATTGACTCTACAAAGTTTTGACAAAGAAAGAAAGATAGGCTCGTATTGCCACAACAATGTGAGCAGGTATGCATTTTTTTACTAATGTGTTTCATGTACATATATATCTAAGCTCGCGTACCCCTTGACTTTTGATATGTTAATTAATTACTGCAATATGTGTATTTGAGTAGGTTATCTATCTGCCAATGGTGCATGACATTAAATGGTGGTACGTCATCCCTATTGCACCACGTTCCAAAGTGATGTATAATACATTCACTGATATGGAGCATATGGAGGATGTAACAAGCCGCAATGAAGATGATGTCGAACATGCCAATGAAGATGTTGTGATCGATGATCAAGAAATAAGAGATGATCATGATAATGAGGATGAGCGTGCCATTTCTCATGATCATGAGAATGACCCTACCATTGAGGATGATGGTGATGTTGATGAGGATGATCAGGACATCGATACCATTATCAATGGACAGAATATCGATAGTGGAATAAATTTAATCATAGCCGTACAAATTGATCAAATGGATATTGATGTTGATCGTTTGGCAAGGATGGATCTTATTGAAGATGAGATCGAACCCTAACCAATCCATCACTGTATCGTTCTAAATTGATGACATTTCTATTGTATATGTTGTCTTTTAATTATCATCTCATGATTTATTTTTGAATATATTTCATTGTTGTAAATGCATGTAGTGGGATTGTGTAATGATATATACTGTAATGTACCATGAGATGGTTTAAAGAAAATAGTTTTTAATTTTGTAAAGGAATTTAGTTTTTCTTAATAAAGTACTCGCGTGTATTGATGCGTGTATAATTGCATGTATATACACGCGTTTCTGAAACCAGTATACACACGAATTTAGATGCCAATATACACGCGCTGGTAGATGCATTTCTTAAAGTTCCTTACACGCGAATTTAGATGCCAATATACACGCGCCCGATACTATTCATATACATGCGCGACCATACACGTGCCCGTAACTTATCGCGTGTATGGAACACGTGTATGGTAGCAGTGTCTTGTAGTGTATGAACCTATTATACATTATCTAACATGGTAAAGTATATAATAGAAATCACATATAAATGACAGCACAAAATTGGCATAAAAAGCCCCAAAATTGACCAAAAATCAACATCTCTAAAATTACTCAATTTGTGACCAAAATTAATCTTTTATGTCCTCCGATTATTTTCCACTTTTCAACTTTAAATGTCGATGCTAAAAATCACCAAGTCAAATGGGCCCAAAAAATACATACACATGGGTACATTACACACATATACTCATATAGTCTAAAAATTCTAGTGTATGAGCTCATCGGGCTATTAATAAAGTTCTTTTTGGAAGTAATCTTTGAAAGATGCCAAATGTTTCTTTTTTAAGAAAATATTACCTATTTTACTCACAAACATGTTTATATTTAGCACTTACACTTTTGTGGCATAAATGGCTTTGGTCCTTTGTCTTTAAAATCCATCTCTTCCTTCCATTATTGCAAGAAAGTCGCTTTGTAGGTGAAGATTGTGTGCCTTGTGATTTCCTTGTTATAGAGGGCCAGATGAAGATTGTGTGGATTTTTCTCGAGAATGAATTGCCCCATCTGAGACCATATGACCTCCCTCGAGAGTAGCCACAAAAAAGGAATCCTCTCCTGTGTATAAGTGCTAGGATGTTGATAAGTGATAGTATTAGTATCAACAACATAAGGGTTGTTCAAGGACTCCAACAATTGGCTCTTTAGTGAGGTCATATGGCCCTAGATGGGGCGATTCATTCCAGACCAAACTCGTTTGCATTAAGGAGTGTGAAAATCTCATGGTCTCACATGAGTCTTTAGGTTTAAGTAATCGGCATCCATCGACCGTGCTTTATAAGATATAGGAAGCATTCTTATAAGACCGAGAGCTCGTAGATAGATAGATAGATAGATAGATAGATAGATAGATATATATATATAGGTAGCGTTATTATATATATATAGGTAGCGTTATTATATATATATAGGTAGCGTTATTATATATTACGTTTCTACCATCAAGGTGCTCTTGGTTAGGATGGAGAATTTCCATGGTCACATTTGTCCTAAGTCTAACGAGTTCTGCGATGTTCTGCTCACCTTTGCTGGGAGCGAGCCGATCGAAAGAATTAGATTGCAGTGCCTTAGCTGTGGTAGCGGCATCATATCTCAATCGAAAAATGAGTCCATGCATAGATGAGGCTTTAATCTATGCATACATTAAGGTTTCATCTTTGCATAGATTAAGGCTTAATCTATGCATACATTAAGGTTTCATCTATGCATAGATTAAGGCTTAATCTATGCATGGGCTCTGCATGGGCTCGTTTTTCGATTGCGATATGCATAGATTAAGCCTTAATCTATGCATAAAGTTCTATGCATACAACTTAATCTATGCATAGATTAAGCCTTCATCTATGCATAGATCCTAATGCATAGATTAAGCTCTCTGCATAGAGCTTAATCTATGCATTAAGCTCTATGCATGCATTAATATTTATGCACAGAGCTTAATGCATAGATTAAGATCTATGCATAGAACTCTATGCTTAGATTAAGCAATGCATAGAGCTTAATGCATGCATTAAGCTTAAAGAATAGATTAAGATCTATGCATAGAGCTTAATGCATTCATTAAGCTCTATGGACAGACCTTAATCTATGCCTTAAGCTTAAGCTAGGTGCATGTATGCTTAAGCCTAAGCTAATCCTAAACCCCAACTTCCAAGGATGCAATCATCAAAAGAAAAACAACTAAGAAATAAAAATACAAGAGAAAAGATGAAGGACTACTTGGAATCTCACCAAATTAGAAGCTACAAAATAAACAAAAAACACAGCGTGTTAACTCACACACGTACAATCAAAAGCAAGAAAAGGATGGGGGAAGGGCTTAGATTTAGGGTTTAGGGATGGGGGAGGTGGGAGGAGAAAACTTGCAAAGATTTGGAGGAGAGAATAGAAGCTGCAAAACAAACAAAAAACACAACATTTTAACACCACATAATACAAACAAAAAAAAAAACTGAAACAAGAAAGGGAGGGGGAAGGGCTTAGGTTTAGGATATAGCGATGGGGGGCGTGAGAGGGGAGAACCTATAAATTTTTAGGAAGAGTGGTGAAGCAAATCAAGGTTTCGAAAATGTTAATACTAAGGCATTGTGGTTCTATTAAAAATTCCTGGAGTCGAAATAGGAGTTGATAAGGCATCAAAATACATGTCGATAAAAACTTTTTTTGGCGCTTGTTTTTTTGACGGTAATTTCGTTCACGTTTTTATTCAAATTTTGAAATTTTTGGTGGCCAGATAGTTTTCCGTAAAAAACAAGAATATACCAACTAGTCCATGCATGAAGTATTAAAAAAGCTCCACCTCCCCCTCATCTGAGCCCAGATTCACATGCGTATTCAACATGCACGGAGCCCATCAGTGCTATGAACCTTTCAAAATTGTCAATTTAGAGAGGAGAAAACACTGTGGCCATAGCAAGTACCGACTTACCTCGACGTCGAAGAATTTGGTATTTCTAGTAGAGCACTTGCAACATATACTTTTACTGGCTTCAATGTTCACCTAGACAACAATGAACTGGTGGATATCCAACCTGAGCGGAGCAAAAGAGCAAGAGTAGAGGTAACCTTGATAGGATTGGAACAACCCAAGCAAGCTTTTATGAACTCAGATCAAGTTCTAGAACATGACATGGCCAACATATTGATAGATGCCCTACATGACACAAGCCACATAGAAAAGGATCATGATTCGGATCATGCAATGGCCCAAGAAGTAGAAGATATCAAACAATGTGTGGAGCATGCTTCTTGAGAGGAGAAAGAGCTACATAGGAGTGCCCATCTACTACCACTTTACCATGGAGGACGTGTTTCAGTTCTCCGCACACTTGCCTCTCTATATTGAACTTGTAATCAATATATGGGTGGTCTGATACGAGCATTTTAAAACTTATGGGGTATGTGTCCCTTCCCCCAGCCAGTGCCAGATGACCTCACTGGGGAACCAATTGTTTGAGTCCTTGATACCAATACTACTCACTTATCAACATCCTAGCACTTATCCACAGGAGAGGGTTCCTTTTTCGTGGCTGCTCTCCAAGGATGTTTATGGTTGCCTCACTTGTTATTGAATACCCTGCATGGCCCGATGAGCTCATAAGGTTCACACTATTTTGGAGGGGATAGTACACGCAACAACCCAACACAGATGATTAAAGGTATTGCCCAACAGAATTGGCATTACAACAATTAAATGATTGAAGATTTTGCCGAACAGAATCGGCATTAAATGATTGCAAACAAAACTAGTATTGAAGGACAAGAATACAATTATTTGGACAAGCATGGTGTGTGTTCAAGTCCATCCCTATAGACTGCAACATTTCTTTTGCTCGTGCATGGTCCGAAGGCATCTCATTATCTTCTGGTAGAATTTGATCCTTCAATAATGTGTTATATATAATAGAATGAATAGTAAAGGAAAAGGACAAGACATTTATGCCAGCATGTTAAACCTTAGAGAGGGGAAAGACAAGAAATTCATGCAAGCATGTGAAACATAGAGAGGGCGATTCATTCCAGAGCAAACTCCTTCGCATTAAGGAGCGTGATGATCCGCTTGTCTCGCATGAGTCTTTAGGCTTAAGTAACCGACGTCCACCGACTGCGCTTTATAAGATATAGGCAGCGTTCTTATAAGACCGACAGCCCGTAGGTAGAAATATATATATAGGCAGCGTTCTTATATTACGTTTCTACCATCGAGGTGCTCTTGTTTGGGGATGGAGAATTTCCATGGTCACATTTGTCCTGCGTGCTACCGGTTCTTCGATGTTCTGGTCGCCTTTGCTGGGAGCGAGCCGATCGGAAGAATTAGACTGCGGTGCCTTAGCTGTGCCAGCGGCATCATATCTCAATCGGACAACGAGCCCAGCAGTGGGCCTGAGACAGACGACGACGACGACGACGACGACGATGAAGCCAGTATAATAAGTGATACTGAACACTTGGGTGCCCCTCCGGCCTCCAAAGCAGCAGTCGAAGGACTTCGTTCTTTCGTTGTGGGACAACAAGTTACTCTAATCGATCGTGGATCTGCACTTTGTGCCGTTTGTCGAGCATTGCTTTCAATTGGGGAGCCTGCCACGGAGCTTCCTTGCCTGCATCATTACCACACAGGCTGTATACTTTCTTGGCTAGCTTTACGGAACTCGTGCCCTGAATGTCGATACGAGCTTCCCACCGATCACCCTGATTATGAAGAACAAAGAAGGAACAGTCCCAGTTCTCGTCAAGAGGGCGCCAGCGCCAACTTGGAAGCGCGGGCACTTCAGGCGCTCATGAGGTTAGGAGTCATGAGCCACCAGGTATGTCTAACGATGATTCCCCTCCTGCGTCGGCTGCTACGGGGCTGGTATCCTGGATTGTTGCGTAGGAGCCGATTCGTTGGAGCTAATCAATAATACGTCTTGGGCCATTTCTAGCAGTATCCACCTGGTCCGTTCGACATGGTTACATAGATGGAACTTTGGACAGTTTTCGTTGTTTAAATATTGTAATAAGAAGCCAAATGTGAATTGGCAATTTTAGGCCTACTGAGCGCAAGCAAACGGTGAGAGAGATTTTAAAACTAATAAGTGCGTGACTAGAGAGAGAGTGTGTGTGTGAGAGCGAGAGAGCGCATAAGGCCTACCAAATTTTTTTTTATTGTATACATATAGCATCCAGACAATCACGGCACCCCAGGTCCTATTTCACTGATGGAGGGACATGATGGACATCTTCAACAGCCAAATGGACATACTCTTGTTTCTATGGATGAAACAACTCGCCACTTGTTTGAACTTTTTGGACAATAAAAAATTTTTTTAAAAAATAATAATAATAATCTTTAAATCATATCAAAGACCTTGCCCCTCAAGGACATGCTAAGTCTAGTGCTCTTGTTGGGCAATCCGGTGATGCTCATGCTCCCTCCCTCGTTAGGCTTGCTTGGAAGGATACATCCTTTTACAGCCATCGAGTTTGCAGCCCTAAGGAACGAAGCAATGCTTTGTTTTAGCTATTTGGATTTTTTTAAATCACCATTCATTACTCTTGTTTATATTAGCCTTGTTGATGCAGAGGTCCTTAAGGGACATAGCAACCACACCTGCACACAACCACACTTAGCAAACATAAGAGAGTCACAAAGCAAGAGAGGAGTCCCTATATCTATGCCTTTTTGGCTTCTAGATTCATGCATTATTGCTAGAATCTCTATTATCCCTTATTATGAAAAAGGACTTCATCTTCTCAATCATTTTATCTTCATCTTCCTTCTATGGGTTATGAAAATATGGTCACTTGATGACCAAACCAGCTCTAACGCGTAAAGGTAAGATTAATGCATGCATAGTGAGTAATAATGATTATGGTAAGTAATTCCTTATACAGTTCTAGAGGTAGGGCTTTGCCCTAATGGGGTTGGAAAACCATATCCTCTTAATGAGGTATATTAATAAGCTTGTTGGGATACTCTTATCCTCCCCTTGTTTCCTTTGCATCTTGGCCCGCGCTGCCATTTAGAGAAGAACATTATTTTGAACCATTTGAACTTCTACAACTTCTAAGCGCAATGTCATGTTCTGTTGTCTTTTTAATGAACTCCCATGGCCATTTTACCTAAGGGATTATACCACTCTAGTTTTGTGCCTTTCAGAGCGTCAATGTCCCCTTTATCTTCTTCATCAAGTGGTGGGCTAGCTTTCCTTGTTTTTACATCGCTATTAGATGACCCGAGTCTTTTTTCTTCTTCCATCTCATTTATAAGACTCAGTACGGTTATGAGGAGTTCCATTAACTTGTCTTGATCACACTCCATGCTTAGGTTTCTTGCATGTTGCTTATCCACACCTTACTTCTTCAAAGAAATGCTTATCTAGCATTTACTTTGAAGAAGTATGCAACCCAAATGACGTAATTTATTTATCAAATGTATTTCCTCAGGCTTTCAAGTTCTTTTTCCTCTCCTTAAATTCAAGGGTGGATTTTTTTAAAAGAAATTAAATTTTATTTATTTTTTAACGTCTTTTTAAAAAAAAGTTTAAACTCCTACCTCTCTCTCTCTCTCTCTCTCTCACACACACACACACACACACACACACACACTCCACCCATGCTCTCTCTCCCACCCTCTCTCTCTCTCTCTCTCTCTCTCTCACACACACACTCACACACACACACACACTCCCACACATACACACACTCCTCTCTCCCACCCTCTCTCTCTCTCTCTCTCTCTCTCTCTCTCTCTCTCTCTCTCTCTCTAATCATCGAGAGATTAGAGAGAGAGTGAGAGAGATAAACTCATACTCTCTCTTACTCATTCATACGCACACTCTCTCTACACTCAAATTGTCTCTCACTCACTCATTCACTCACCCTCTCTAACTCACTCACACACATACTTTACACACACTCTCTCTATTTCTCTCTCGAGAGAGAAAGATAGAGAGAGAGGGAGAGAGTGGAAGTTCGAGAGAGAGAGAAACAATGTGAATGAGAGAGAAAGAGAGACTCTCTCTCTCTCTCTCTAGATATCTCTCTCTTAGAGAGAGAGAAACAATGCGAGTGAGAGAGGAAGAGAGAGATTATCTCTCTCTCTTTGTCTCTCTCTCTCTCTCTCTCTCTCTCTCTCTCTCTCTCTCTCTCTAATCTCTCTGTCTTTCGTCTCTGAAATATAGTAGAGAGAGAGAGAGAGAGAGAGGAATAGATAGTGAGAGTGAGACTCTCGCGCTCTGTCTTATCTCTGTTGATATGTCTCTCTTTTGAATCTCTTAAATATGATAGAGAAAGAGAAACAGACATCCTCACTCTCTCTCATTCTCTCTCTCTCTCTCTCTCTCTCTCTCTCTCTCACACACACACACACACACACACACATACACACACTCCACCCATGTGCTCTCTCCACCCTCTCTCTCTCTCTCTAATCATCGAGAGATAAGAGAGAGAGTGAGAGAGATAAACTCATACTCTCTCTTACTCATTCACACACACACTGTCTCTACACTCAAATTGTCCCTCACTCACTCATTCAGTCACACTCTCTCACTCACTCACACACACACTCTCTATTTCTCTCTCTAGAGAGAAAGATAGAAAGAGAGGGAGTGAAAGATCCCTGCCCCCTCCGCGCAACGAATTCGGGGGTGCTAGCAGTGTAAGCATTAATTATTGCGCAGGAGGGCAGAGCCTCTCACTACTCGGAGCCTTGCCCACCACGGATATCCGGACAAGAGACTAATCCCTCAATTCTTCCAAAATCGAACCCGGAAAAACTTCTCTCACCTAGAATGCACAGGCGATTCCTCCACCAGGATATGTTTATTCTAATGTAGTCAAGAGCCTTATCTAACCAAACTGATCCGACCGAACCCGTAAGTCACATGGTCAGATCAAGGAAGAAACTTGCGAGACCAACACTTTTTTCCTCATCGAGAGGCACAGTCGTTGATTCTTTTCCATAAAACAAGACTATCCGGGATTTACTTCATCTATCGTAACTTAACAGAATTGAGTCTCATTTTAGGGATCCATTAGTCCAGCCTGACCCCATCCAATCCCATGGGTTAGCCAACTTCATCCAATCCCATGGGTTATTAGCCAACCGCCCAACCATTGTAGTGATAGGATCCATTTAGGAATTTGGTTATGTTTTGTCCCGAGTACCACGGAAAAGAGTTCCTAGGCCCCCTAGCTGGCGATTCAAGCAAACTTCAAGATAGACACACCACTTACACACCCAATATGAAATTGCTTGTTTCACGGATTCACTTGTCTTTAAAACAATCTTTTAATGAAACCATAGTATCACTGATCATAATCCTCAAAAATATCCGATTGAATTCTAATTTCCACTCATTCCTTCATCGGTGTACCTATGGCATCATTGGCAACAACGAGAACGCTCACCACCTATCCACTCAAGGGCCTTTTCAATAGCTCCTAGGTCATAGTATCCGGAAATATATTCACTTATAAAAATCCAGATGGACTCTCCATTGAAGATCAGCAAGATCAACCAACAGATCCATATAAAAGAGCCATAGACTCATCGGTTGAGGACCAGCAAGGTGAATCAACCAAATCCATGCCCGAGTTCAAAAAACAACTCTAACACCTTGTTCCACTTTTTCCTCGATGCACGCGTGGGTATCTTCGACGACCGAGAGACCGAGCACCGTATGGTCAGCACCCTCTAGGATCCTTCGTAGGGCACCTAGCGCTTCACTCATAGGCTGCTTCCTTGGTCCCTCATCCACTGTACCGGAAGCTCACCATTTAAATCGAACCGAGACTGGTCAAGACCTCGGCCGACCTTGCTACGCGAGACGTCCTTCGTTGACTCTCCATCAACAGCTGCAACTTCATCACTTTGGTCTCCACACGACCTCATTCACAAGATGGTCAAAATGCTTTCCCAACATTCTTGATATAAAACAGTCATTTAAAAACAGGTCATAAATACAGTTTCTAACAAACTCTCATCTTTCCACATTGTTCCACATAATTTCACTACAAGCCATTGGGGGGTCTAGCGAGGGGGTTTAAATTATCTAGCGTCGCTTATACAATGACGAATACGTCGCTTAAGCGACGATGATTAACATCTAATTTTTTTTTTTAAAAATCTCGTCGCCTATACGACGTTTTTGGAGCCGTCATTTAAGCGAACATCTAAAATGACTATTTTAGCAACGTTTGCATACTGATATGCGTCGCTTAAGAGACGGCTAAAAAATTTATATCCCCGGCCCAGCCCCACGGGAGAGAGATTTGTTTATTCGACCTGCCAAAATAGTTGTGGCCAAGGATGGATCACGCAACTTCAAAACCGTCCAAGCTGGTGTGAATAGCATCCCCAAAACCAACAAAAAGCATGTCATCATCTACATCAAGGTAGGTATCTACATGTGAGTGAATTATATACAATGCATTTGTATATGTGTGATGTGTATGCTCTATATAATACATCCATAGGTGCGTGCGGACAGAGGGTCTCTTGGACTAACAAATAGGAGGGGAGCTACTACAAGGCAGCTAGACTTGACAAGGTTTATGTAAATTTCTCTCTGTCTAATTTGTCTTTTGTTTTTGATTGCTCTCTTGACAAGTCTATTCTCATTTTTGATCACTTCCCTCTTGTTTTCAAATTTAACATACTCCTCACTCTCCAGATTTTATTACAATAAATAACATATTCCTCACTCTTTCTCAATGCTTTGTACAGAGTCTTAGTTGATTCACTATCCAGTTTAGTTCCATTAAGCCATGCCCAGTCCTTTATCCAATAAGACCGATCAACAACTGTAGAGATCCATCCCTTTTGCACTTCATCTCCAGTACATGTATAACAACTGTAGAGATCAACAACTGTAGAGATCCATCCCTTTTGCACTTCATCTCCAGTACATGTATAACAAGTCATCCTTCCATGTAAGATAAACCAAGTTCCAGTTCTAGTTTCTCAGGCTCCTTCCACCCAATTAAAACCCCATTCCAGCAATCAGAAAACCTTCTCAAGCCTTTGTTGTTTAGGATTTTGGCTATTCTAGCATCTTGCAAAGCTAAAGGGGGATTAAATTTATGAGTCCACCATATCCCTAGACACAACAAGAGTTTCCTGAGGCCCTACCAGACCCATCCCAAACCATTAATTCCAAAACCTCTTTCCATTTGGTGCAAAGCATTTTGCAAAATGAATACCCTGTAGGAGAAGGAAGCCACAAAGAAGCAAATGTAGAGCATAGGAAGCTCCCCTCTTGGAAGCAGTGGTATTTTTTCTTTCATCCTAGGCCTTGCCAATTATCTTCAAAATAAATAGCTGAACAATCCACTAACTCTTTTAGTATCCTTGTCCAAATCTCCTTCTACTAAGGGCACTTGGGTAAAAGAAGTGCCAACCTGGCAACTATGTGAGAGGTAGAGATGAAGAATGTCAAGGCCTCCTTCACATATAGGATGGCTAAGTCTATCCCAGGAAAGCCAGGCTAAGGGCTTTTTTTTAGAGCCAGCATTTCTCCATACAAAGTCTCTTCCAGGCCTTACAATCCTCTGCTTATGAATTTTTCCTAAATCTAACACTAGGCAAATATATCCCCAACATAACAGCATATATATTGTCATATATATACCTTCCCTTGATAAAGCCATGTTGTTTCTTAGATATGATGACTTGAAGTGCACGAGTGAACCTGATGGCAATGGTTTTGGCCATAATTTTGTATATAACAGTTACCCTCTAGTGATTAAATCTATCACACAAACATTTTGTTTGGGAATGATTTTCACCAACCTTTCCTTTAAGTCCTTATCCAAATTGCTTGTCCTACAGATTTTCAAAACAAAATTCCTTTAAGGATGGTCAGAAGGCAATGAAAGATTCTACAGATAAACCATCCCACCCAGGTGATCTCTCTTCCCATCTTTAAAAGGGCATCCCAACATTCCTCTATCTTAATATTTTTCTCCATCCATCTAGCCCTATCCAATCTATTGCTAATTTGTTGTAGAAATTTGGCTTCATTTTTTAGTAATCCTCTTTGAGACTGAGGGTTATTAACTCAAAAACTCTACCCATTTTTTGGCTATTAACCTAATCCCCTCTATGTCTTAATCATTTTCATCCAAAACCCTCCCCATAATCTCCTTACCCCTCTTCCCCTCAGTCAACTTAAATAGATACCCATCTGACTTCCTTTTGTTATTAAAGGTTTTCCACTTGTTTCTAATTTCCTCCCTACTACATTTCTCATCTTCACTCCTCAACCCAGCTTGACATTTGAAATACCTCAGTAAATTTCCCAATCTCCGTCTTTTTCTATAGAGTTTCTACAAGATCACCCCATCTCCTTCTTTCCTGTCTTTTTTCCTCAACTCTCAATTTCCCAACCCCACTAATTATATCCTGCATTGCATTGGAAAAAATCTTCCATGATTCTTGTATAGTGCCTCTCCTCTTGAGTCTCTCAATTGCGTCTTCAGTTTGTCTAATAAATAGTTCATCCTTGAGTAATAAATTGTTTACCCTTAGTTTCCTAGTAGGAAACTTGTTTAACTCAGCTTCTTCACAACCCATTACGTGTTATCCCCATTTTAGAGGCATATGGTCATACAGTGCAGTACTGGAATCCACATTCAATTTGAGAGTGTAAGGAACCCACACATCTTGTTGACTGAAAAAGACCCTATCTAATCTTGAAGATGACCCAAAATATTCAAGACTAAAATAAGTATGCCCAAGATCCGATCCCCATTCACCCATATCCCACCCATCCCTTAAACCCATTCTCCCTCTCAGACCCTCCCACTTGATCTTCTCCTATCCCATCAAAATAATTCTACCCCCACACCTATCCCTATGTTTCTGAACCATGTTAAAATACCCCATAAGGATGCAATGACCCTGAATATTTAGGTTAACTATCCATTCCCACATCCCACTTCTAACTCTATGATTATGAGCCCCATAAGCATTTATTACCCAAACTCTCTCCCCTTCTAGAAGTATTTCTACAACCAAAATTCTACCATTAGGATGATTAGCTATGATGTTAGGTTTCAAACTGCTTTTAACAATAGTCATAACTCCACTATACCCTCCATTCACACCCCCATACAACATCACTACCCAATCCTTAAATTTATCTTTCCTCAAAATTTTAGACCTGTATAAATTATGCACTTGAATAGCCAAAATGGATAGACCCCACTCTTTGACTAAGCCCCCAAAAGCAGTGTTTTTCTTTTTATCTTTGATTCCCTTGACGTTCCTTGTGCACCGATTAATTTTTAATGCCTCACTCATGTTAAAGCAGTTTCAAGCACCATTTCTACCTCCTTCCCACTCCACCCATGATCCCCCTCCTTCTGAATTTCTTTCCAAGCTTCATCCCCTTGCCAATTAAATTTTTGAACAGAAGAAGTTCCGTTGTCCTCCTCTCCTAACAGGTTAAAAGGATTCAAATACACCAGAGGACTTAAACTGATATGCATTGCTTAAGAGACAGCCAAAAAATTTATATCCCCGGTCCCAGCCACGGGAGAGAGATTTGTTTATTCAAGGTGCGCGCGGATAGAGGGTCTCTTGGACTAATAAGGAGGGGAGCTACCACAAGAAGGCAGCTAGACTTGACAAGGTTTATGTAAATTTATGCATCAATTTGAATGCCTATCAATGGACCTATAGATTCAAATCTATTTGGGTCTTTTCTAGTAGCTCCAAACATGCTTGTTTTCTCGGGCTTATTCTGCACAAAGTAGTTTGGTCTGGCTAGAGAGCTACAAGAGTGGGGGTTTATAATGGCATTTGCTCTAGGTGTGGCAAAGTGTGGAATATTTAATGCATCTGTCCATGAATTGTGAAAGAAATAAGAAATTTCTTAACATCTTGCATGATTGCTATCCCCTTCTCATGGAAAGAGATACTTCTTGGTGAATGTAGGCATATGGATCCTATTCTATGGAATAACATTGGGAGTAGTCTTCTCTGACATATTTGGAAAGATAGGAATTCTAGTGTCTTTGGGAAAGGGTGTACTAGTCACATTTATGCCTTTGTGACTAACCTAGAGCTATTGGCTCTACAGGCTAAAATGGCTATTAAAGAAGCTCGTGAAGATTCCAACATCCACTCGATGATAAAGAAATACAAATGGTAGGAGTGGTAGGTTAAGCTGTCAAAAATTTATGCCTCCACAAGGCTCATTTGTAACACGCGGAAGCTCTGAGAGTCTTTTTTCAGGCCTAAACACTCTTGGAAACCATCTGATGCAAAATGTAGATATAGAGAGAGAGTAGAGAAAGAGAGAAGTGGTGGAAATTCAGTATATTCCATGGTACAAAACAATGAAGCTCTCAACCCCTCATTTGTTAAGGGTGCTCGTGGAGGTCTACGCCATCCATAATCGATCAACAATTCATCACCAGCACGTAATGATCTAATAGCATTGACAACTATGTATCTTTCTACATCCCTACTCATATGTCCTGGTTCATGACTATTCTCACACTCCACAAACGTGCAGTTGGTTCTTGAACTCATCCCTCGACTACTATTGATTAAACCTGCTATGTTTCCTTGAGAGTAAGGTCTTCCGTCAACATAGTCTTTGTCCTTCTGCATGTGTGTAATCCCTCTATCAGAAAGAGAGGCTGCATTGAGACATAACCATGAGTACTCATGCTCTGAATGTAGTGAGTAAGCTGATGCCATGGACCCCATCTATATATAGGTCCACAAAAAGACATAAGGGTGACCTCTGAACGAGGGGACACATGCAAATCCTATGCAATAAAGAGGCCTCGTCCTGCTCCACTCATGGTAGACGGAGCAATCATGTAGCGATTGCCCCAGAAGCTAAAAACCACTCCATCTAAAGGAAGTGATCCTCTTTGCCATCCTCCGTACTGTCTTCGATCATACATTTATACTAGAGAATGCAAACGAGTAGGCAACGGATGATCTCCACCCATCTCAACCTCCAAAGCAGGAGATAGAGGATGTCGAGAAACCTCGAGCTGCAAACTAACAAATGACTTGTCCGTGCCGTGTTCGAGGGACATGTGCACCACTGATAGTGCAGTCATCCTCATCATCAAGTAAATATACCTACATATATAATATGGTTGCATTATATATGTGCACCATTGATAGTGAAGTCATCCTCATCATCAAGTGAAAATACCTACATATATACCTACATATATAATATGGTTGCATTATATATGAGCCTTTGATTTATAAAATAACCAATAATAAAACTCAGAGAGAACAATCACATACCATAGGTCGATGTCGCTCCTCAGGTGGTGGTGCTCGCTCAAAAGTACCATGAGTCATCTCATGTGAAAAGCACTCCCGTCGTGGCCTCCGATATGTGCCACGACAACGAGCGCACCAGCATATAATAGACTCATCATAGTAGAAATCATCGTAAACGGGTTCATGTGCAGTATTGGAACTCTGTGCACCCCAACCACCACCAGTAGGAGGCGGTGTACCCTCTGATTGGTCCGAATCTGATTTTCAAGTACCATAAAAACATGAGTCATTTATCAAATGATCGAAGTTAAAACATCAATAAAAGAAACAAAACATTGAAATCTAACAAGTTCTATGGTATATTCTAATGCTTATTGTAGTTTCAATTTCAAAAATTAACAATAAAAGAGAGCTAGATAGCGCTGTTTACCATAATTCATGTTCGTTTACGCACCGGTCTGACTAATCTCTGCAAAAACAACAACACCGAGTACAATCACAATTGCAAGGAAGCAAGCGGCAAAGAGAGAGAGCAATACTAGATAGAGCTAGAGAAAGAGACAGAGAGAGGCGCTAATAAGAACATATAATCCCGTCGGTATAAATTTATCGGCTAGTTGTTTTTTCCCATTGCGCGAGCGTCGCATAAGCGCGTCGCTTATACGACGAAATCGTCATTGCTTATGCGACGATTAAGTAAAATTTAAAAAATAAATGCTTATGCGATGTAAAGCATTGCTACAATATTCACTAACAGCGTCGTATAAACGACGTACTACAGCGACGCCAGTAGCGACTCTAAATAGCGTCGCTTAAGCGACGAAAAAGAGTCGCTACAAGAGTCGCTGTACACCCAATGGCTAGTAGTGTTTCTCATTATTCCACATTCTTCTACATCAATTTACTTTGCTTAATCCACATCCAATCATATGTATTCTTATTGTCCTTCATCCATCATCCATTCACAGCTATCCTGATTCACATCACATCTCATCCATTCACATCACATCTACCCTGATCCACATCACATCCATTCACATCACATCTCATCCATTCACATCTATCTCGATTCACATCACATCCATTCACATCTACCCCAATCCACATCACATCACATCCATTCACATCACATATCATCCATTCACATCTATCCCAATTCACATCACATCCATTTCACATCACATCACATCCATTCACATCATATCTCATCTATTCACATCTATCCTGATTCACATCACATCCATTCTCATCCATTCACATCTATTTACATCACGTCACATTCACATCCATTCTCATCACATCTCATCCATTCACATCTATTTACATCATGTCACATTCACATCCATTCACATCGCATCGCATCTATTCACATGCATCACATTCATTGCATCCCCATCTCATCCACATCATATCCACATTCATTCCATCCACATTACATCACATCCACATCTATTCACATCATATCTCATTCATTCCATCCACATTATATCACATCCACATCATATCTCATTTATTCCATCCACATTACATCACGTCCACATCTATCCACATCATATCTCATTCATTCCATCCACATTACATCACATCCACATCTATTCACATCATATCTCATTCATTCCATCCACATTATATAAAATCCACATCATATCTCATTCATTCCATCCACATTACATCACATCCACATCTATCCACATCCATCCATTCATTCACATTCACATCTATCACTTTACATCTTATTCTCATCCATTTACATCACATCACACCCATACATATCATCACATCTATTCACATTCACATCCACATATATTCACATCACATCACATTTCATCCACATCTCATCACATTCACATCCCTTTACATCACATCACATTTCATCCATATCTCATCACATTCACATCCACATCCCTTTACATCACATTCACATCCACATCCCTTTACATCACATCACATTTCATCACATCTCATCACATTCACATCCACATCCCTTTACATCACATCACATCTCATCCACATCCACATCTATTTATATCACATCACATCTTATCACATCCATTTACATCACTTCACATCCTTTCACATATCCTCACATCTCATTCTCATCTCTTCATTCACATCCACATCCATTTACATCACCTCGCATCCAATCCACATTCATTTACATCATACCACATCTTATCACATCCATATCCACATCCATTTACATCACATCACATCTTATCACACCCACTCACATCTTATCACACCCACTCACATCTTATCACGTCGCATTCACATCTTATTCACATTTAGTAACATTTTCTATTTTCGATATCGATGGAACTTTTCTAAATTTTTGCTAATTGCTTGGCCTAGTTAAAGGGTACTTTTTCTCGACGGATATTTTCATATTCTTTCTCAAATTTCTCAAGTGAAATATATTCAATATTCTTCTTTTGAGTAAAAGATTCATGGGATTTACAAAAATCCATTCTACCCATATTTCCAATAATGCTCAAAATTCCACTTTTGATAAATACTCATAAATTGAATTATGCTAAAAATTCCTCTTTTTCCATTTAATTTCTTGGATCTCAAATATCATGAAAATTCCTCTTTTTGCATTTAAATGATTGAATTCCAAATGTCATGGAAATTCCTCTTTTATCATAAAATAAATTTACCTAAAATTTATCTTTTCTTTAATAAAAATATATATTTTTCCAAATATGTCAAGAATTTCACTTTTACCATTTAAATGATTGAATTGTGAATGTCATGGGAATTCCTCTTTTATCATTTAAAAATTTCTCATGCATAAAATAAATTTATCTAAAATTTCTCTTTAAATTCAAATAAAGTCATAGGTCGTTTGATGATGATCACATCAAAATATTATATAGGTCGTTTGATGATGATCACATCAAAATGATTTTTTCATGGTCTTGAATTTTAGTATGGTAAAGTCATAGGTCGTTTGATGATCACATCAAAATATTATATAGGCATGTGATTGCATAAACTAGTATCTATGTTGAATCTCTTATATGAAGTGGTCTTGGTTAATTGTTTGCAGCATGATCTCCAATCATGTGTGTCTCATTATGTTCTCTTGTAATAGAATATATCCTTGCTCCTCCCTACCATGATAGAAATCGATTTTGGTATTTCAAGTGACTTTCAGTGTGTGTGGGGACATAGACAATATAACTTTGAATGGAGTGTTTCAAATTCCAAGAGAAATGAATTGCAACATGAAAATTATTTTGGTCCATGAGAACAACGTGGTGAACTTTGGGTTGCATATAATTTACAAGTAACATGGTGAAGTAGTGTTGGTCTTGATTTTGGATCAAACTTGATTCCTTGCCTGTTAAAAATGATGAGCAAGCTATTAAAACACCTGTTTTTCAGAAATACAATGTTATTTTATATGGGCAACATTATTTAAAGGCCAAAATCCCCAAAAATGAGCATGACAACTGCCAAAAACTTCTTTAGAACATGTTTCTAATTACAAAACAAAATGCTAAAAAATTATGTCAGCGAAGGAGAACATTTTGTAAAGGTTGTTGCAATTTCCCTAACATTATCCAAAACCTTTTCACTAAATCCGTAGATTTCCAAAAACATTTTACCAGGTCATAGACTTTCTTTAAAGAGACCTACCATTGATTGATCAACATATTCTCATAAGTCAGGCTTTAAGTATTGCTAAGTAAACAACTACTCTTGGAGGCATGCATCATGATTTTTAAATACTACTAAGTATCAAAGGCATGCATCATGACTTCTAAATACTATTGAGTATCAAAGGCATCCAACAATTGAAAATGTAGAAAAGGCATTAAAGGGGAAAAAGAAGCTCCCAATACCCTCACAACATGGCAAATAAAACCAGGAATCATGGTGAATGTCATACATAAGGGGGGTAAGGTAAGCAGGAATCTTGTAGAAAGACTTGATGTTCGTAGCACTTGTCATACATATCAAATTGCCAAAGGCAACAAACTTGACATTGTTGGTAAACATGGGAGAAACCAAATAGTTGCTCTAAGGCGATGCACTCGCTCGTATTGTCCCCTAAGCACCACTTTACGAGTTGTAAACTTCTAAATAGGTTAAAAATTTAGTATAGATTAGAATGTTCAAAGCATTGGAGGCGAGATCGGTCACACACATAGACAAAAAAAAGCCTTTAGAAAAAGGCGTGTGTTGGGGGGGGGAGGGCACACGAGGCTCTATATATGAAGAGGCACATGAGGCTATATACAAAGAGGCACATGTGGCCTTGGGCACCAGTGAGCATGACAAGGCTAAATAACTAGATATTAGATGGAACCAGTAGGGATTGTCCAATTGAAGAGGAATTTGACGTAGCCACATCTTTGAATAGGCCGAGTCGTTTGGGATCCATGAGGGCAGGGGATAGTGAGATTGAATGGATCCCAGATGGGGAGGGGGAACCCGATTGAATCTATGGGGGGGAACTCGATTGAATCTCCAAAGAGAAGGTTCTTGGGGCAACCGATGAGGGTGTGCAACATGCAACAAGCTCCTTGCGAAATAGACCGAGCGACAGTGAAAATAATAGATCTTTCTCAAGAGGACTGGCATTAAATTTTAGAGCCGGGAAGCACACCAAAGTTCAGGGCCACAAAAATCGTTCAACAAAGGATTGAACCAAACAATGTGAAAGAAGGATTTGCCTTTCTGAAAATAAAGTACTTGAAGAGTCTACAAAATCTTGGGGCCATTGGGAAGACCGTTCTCACCATTGCTGCTCCCTAGAAAATTTGATCCGTAGTTGTCATTTTCCATAAAATCATGCATCATGGCCACCAAATCATGTTCACTGTCTAGTAGTGACATGTAGGCCAGATGTAAATGAAGAAGTAAAATTCTCAATAGGACCTTGATAACTGCTAAATTTGTTGTTATTGGGGCTAGAGCTAAGGGGGCATTGCCTTCATTATAGTTCACAAGGCCACATATGTGCCATTGAAATAGTTGGTTGCACAATGTGATGCAGAGGCATGCGCTTGAGCTCTATGAAAAGGGTGGGAGCAACCCTAGAGGGTAGGGGAGGTTCCAAGGCAAGGACATTAGATGATGGAAGGGGAGGCCAGGCATGTCGCGGGCTCTATGCGGAGAGAAAGGGTAGCCCAAGAGCTTTACAATTTCTTCTTCTTAGACTACCAATCGTTGGGAATTTTGAGCACACAAGCCAAGGAAGGGATGATGGTGATGATGATGTTGGTGGTTATGGGTGAGGGAGCCGTTGTGTACCAAAGTGTAAGAAGATTCCACAGAGGGGGGAGGGGGTTTGGGCGCCGACGCCCATATGTCCCCCCCCCTTTTTTACCTTTGGGAGGGGGGTTTGGGCGCCGGCGCCCATATGCACCCCCATGACACCCACCCCTTGGCTAGCCAACACCACCCCTTTCCGTCGCCTCTGGTGTTAGCTCCGACACCTCCTCCCCTAGTGCTACTGAGCGATGGGCACCGCCTCCTCTCTATTGTGAGGTAGCACCGCCTCCTCTCTACAGATCTTCTCCTCACTCTACCACGACACCTCCTTGTTTGTTGTGTAGCACCCACGACTCTCCTAGCAAGCCACCTTGATGCAATCGCTTTCTATTGGTCACCCTGGTGCTTGCATTTGTTATTGTATTGCTGACTAAATTGTTGTGCATCATCGTGGACAACACATATGCCACGACACCCACCAGTCACACAAGCAATACCACAACAACAATAGGTGCAACACCCAACCACCACCACGCATGCTATGTACCCTCCTCCTCATCTTGCCCAATGCTTTCCATGTGGCCAATTACTTCTCTAAGGTATAAAACTCTTCGGGGATTTCGTGTTTGCCCTCCATAGTCTATACTTTCGAGTTTTCTTCATTTTATGCAGCATATTTGTTAACCTCCTAATTGTAATTATTAGGATTTAGAGGTTGCATACCTGCTAGAGTATGTGGGATTCATAACACTGGTGAACCCTTAAAGGTTTGAAACGTATTTGAAATGTTTCACAAATGTATGAGACGTTTTTGAAATGCATGTCAACTATGAATGTAATCTTCTACATTTTCTTTGCATCGTTTTGGGCCCATACCCACACAAAAGTGGGTTGATGGCTAGCTCATGACCCACAACCATAGCTCCCTTTGTGAGTACCCTTGAGCTTAAGGCTAGACCTACACTAACTGACATCAATAGAACATTTGGGCAAACAAAGACACATCTAAAGTATGTGGTGAACTTGGGGAGTAGAAATGATTATGAGTATGGGTGTTTATCTAGTATTATACAACTGAACTAGTTTGTTTTTTTCAATGTGTAGATTGAAAGGTCAGTAGGTTTTACATTACGAGGCTCGTATATACTGTATAGACAACAACAACCTTCACAACACCAGGGATCGCCTATCATGTCTACAAGCTCTGCATCTCGATCATTTATAGTAGCCAACTCTTTTGATTTGTTGTAAATGCACTCTACTAGCTAAAATGTTTCAGGTATCAAATGGTGCCTTTTCCCACTTTTCCGCCATATTCAGGAGCAAGAGATTTTGCTTTAGTAGCCCGTTATGAGGGTAGATGTGTTGTATGTGGGGATCTTGATGAGGCTATTATAAATGCCATTTTATATACATTGGCTTCTTAAAGATCACAACAAATTAATGGACAGAGAGAGGGAGAGGTAGATAGTAAAGGGAGAGCGTATGGTGGCAATGAGGGAGAAGGATAGACAAAGGTGCAGAGTGCATGCATGAGAGTGCGTGTATAAGGAGGTAGAGAGAGAGTGTGTAGAGGGAGAGGGAGAGGGAGAGGGAGAGTGTGTGTAAAGAGATAGGGATATGGAAGATAGAGACGTGAGAGTAGGGGAGAGAGGCATTGTAGAGGAGAAGATACATGAGAGTAGGACAACATAGAAATGAGCATAAGACATGTGGAGAGAGGTGGAGAAAGAGAGAGGGAGAAGGATAGATAAAGGTGGAGAGACATGCATGAGGGTGTGGATTGAGAGAGAGAGAGAGAGAGAGAGAGAGAGAGAGAGAGAGAGAGAGAGAGAGAAGGTAGAGGGAGAGAGAGTGTTGAGGGAGAGGGTGAGGGAGAGAGAGGGATAGAGACAGAGAGGGAGAGAGAGAGGGGGAGAGGGAGAAGGAGAAGGAGAAGGAGAAGGAGAAGGAGAAGGAGTTAGTTGCAATGGGTGATAAATTGGGAGAAGGGGGGGGGGGAGGTAGTGAGAAAGCAAGAAATGAGCATAAGGCAGGTGGAGAGAGGGAGAAAGAGAGAGAGGGGAATAGGGAGGGAGGGCATAGAGAGAGAGAGAGAGAGAGAGAGAGAGAGAGAGAGAGAGAGAGAGATCTCAAAGGGAGAGCGTATGGTGGCCATGAGAGAGAGAGGGATAGAGAGAGAGAGGGATAGAGACAGACATGGAAAGAGAGAGATCTCAAAGGGAGAGCGTATGGTGGCCATGAGAGAGAGAGGGATAGAGACAGACAGGGAAAGAGAGAGAAAGGGAGAGAGGGAGGGAGATCGAGTCAGTTGCAGTGGGAGGAGGGGGGAGGAGGTGGGCTAGGCTGGGCTGAGCTAAGGTGGGAGTAGAGAGGAGGGGGGAGGAGGGGGGCTAGACTGGGATGAGCTGAGTTGAGAGTAGGGAGGACGTGGATTGGGCTGAGGTGGGAGTAGGGAGGAGGGGAGAAGAGAGAGAAGACAAGGGTATAGAGAGTGATTGGTTATGCCAAAAAACCCACTCCAAAGTCCCCTTGGAGAAACCCGCTTTGTGCTCACACTTGACCTAGTCTTGTGAGGGGACTCATAGTGCTAGAGTGGAGACAAAGGGGGAAACACACACATAGATATGTAGCAAGCAAGGAGAGATAAAGGGAAGCACAACACTTAAAGGATATTGATGAGATTGAGTGAAGTACAACTAAAGTGACATAATAAGGTCACTTCAGTACAACTGACATAATAATGTCACTTACACATGAAAAGATGCAGGGGGGAAGAGAGCTTGAGCTCTTGCAAGCACACACACACACTCACAAAACCCTAATAGAGAACACACAAGGTGAGAGGCTGAAATTCTTCTTCTTCTCTTCTCAACACTCAACACACCATATACAAAGATAAGAGTACACACCATATGAAAGGTACTCAACCACCAATACATACACGGGTTCTCTATAGTGTGAACCCGACTAAATGAGCTGGCGCTATAACTATGCCAGTCTCTAGAGTGGCTGTCACACAGCCTGTCATCCCACTGGCCGCATATCACCCAAGATCTCACCAACCATGCCAGTGGTGTAAGTGTGGGGCCTATCCCCCAGGCGGGTCATCAGTGTCCACCGCCTCACTAGAGCTCGATATCTCAACAACACACACTCATAAGAGTGTGTACACATGCCTAGGGAAAACAACCTCCTAAGGAGAGAAAATGTGTCTCGGCCCATTATTATCCTATGACCACACATCACTACCATATAAACAAATCCACCCATAGTGATGATGTGAACATGTCTCTTGTCAAAGAGCCTTTGTGAACATACATGCCACATTGTCGTATGTAGATACATAAGCCACACTAATCTCTCCTAGACATAATGATGATGTACCTCAATGTGCTTTATGCGAGCATGAAGAATTCCTCGCTAATATACTTTGAGTGTCACACATAGTGAAGCTGGTGGTGTGGAACTGTTGATATTGTGTTAATTCTTTCTATCTCTAGTGATGCATATTTCCTATCAACTATCTTTTTGTTATAATAATTCTTTCTATTTGTTATGATCCTTAGTGCTAGGTTGAGTCTTCCGTGCATCTCTAGAGCTCTGACAGAAACTTAGTACACAAACCTTTGTATGAATGTATGCTCTGTGTGTGTGTGGGTGCGGGCATGCGCCCACACACAGAGCATGTGCTCGTGCATGGGGTGTGTGTGTGGGAGCATATATTGATACCAAGTTCTACACCCACTATTGGGCATTGATGACTCTAGTGGGAATGTCTTAGAATGTAGTTCATACTATGCATGATGGAGTGGATGGTTTATTGCCTTGTGAATGGCTACCATGAGGTTATAAATTGCACTTTCTTATAAGGTGAATTTGGATATGTTCTAGGATTCATCTAGGTATATATAGAAAACACATAATTGAGGTCAGTTTCTTATCCAAGTAGGAGGGATGCTACATAATATCCACCCTTTAGCTGAATGTGGATGCTTGAACGCTAGTGTACCATCCTAGTGAATTGGTATCATGGGTGACTCCACATTAAATACTAGTTACTTAGTGTTATTGGTATAGCGTGAGTCCATGGTTGACGGGTGTATGTTGTTGAGGTGTAACATGTAATGCCATGCTTGACGACTGTATTGTGGTCAAAGTGAAACAAGTGGACTATACTAGACAACTGTACACGGTCGAAGTGTAATAAGTGGTTTATGCAATCGATGTGCCATGTTAATTGAAGTGTAACAAGTGGAAATAAATACCATGCAAGAAGATGTGCATAATGCTACTCTCATCGATGTGCCATGTTAATTGAAGTGTAACAAGTGGAAATAAATACGATGCAAGAAGATGTGTATAATGCTACTCTCATCGTAGTTAAACAAGTGGTAAGTTTATGTTGTTTTTGTGCCTATCAACATTTCATATTGGGATTAATTGTAGAGAAGGCAATTAATTGGAAAAACTAATGTGTTTACGTTTGTGAGATAGGTGATGAGCAGTGTGTGTGTCGCACATGGAGATAAGTGATTAGTTGTGTGTGTGTCGCACATGGAGGATCTTGTCTATATCACATAATCTCGGATTATAATTATTTCGTATTATTATATATGATTTGATGATGAGTGCGAGGGTCACCGATTTATGTGCCACATGAATTTTATTGATGTAGTTCATGTTCACTCGAACCTTTGAGCCATGCTTGGTCACTGAAACTTTGAGTATGTTTCCATGCTCATAGGAGCCTTTGAGCCATGCTTGATCAGCCTTTGAGACATGTTCGGCCCTTTGAGTTTACCTTGTAGGTTATGTCATCACTAGTAGCGCGAGCGACGAGCATGATGATGTTGTTGTTGCAATATTTTCTGTTAACGATTTCTTCTACACAATTGAGGATAATTTCTCTTCAAACAAGAGGACTGTTATTTACAGGTATATATTTTATTATATTTTTGAAGCACAATAATTGTAAAAAAATAAACTTGATTAGCTGTGTACAAAAACCAGCTTGATAAATGGAATGTACGAGTGTGCACAAGGTTATTTTATGAGGTATTCTTTTTTGCCACGTGCCAAAAGATTGTACAAGTTATTTATGCATGTTTGTGCGTGGCATTGCTATATTACTAGCACATATGTCAGAAGCGTTTTAGTTATTTTACACTTTGTGTGTGAACAAGCTCTAGTGTTTGAGCTATTTTTGTAAAAAGTGGAAAAGCAAGCCCAAATTTATGCGTACAACAATTATTAGCTCCTTAGGATATATATTGAATATAATTCTCAAAATACTCATGTAGTGGAAGTGGAGCTACATATGCATGAGGGAAGAGATTGCACCCAAGAGTGCGTTAATGGTGATGTCTACTCTGTCTCATGTTTTTATTTAATGCTATGCTTCAATTTTGTGAATTTAATTCAAGTCTATGCTTTCATCCTTGATGTGCATGTGAGTTTTGATTAATTATTCAAGAATTACATGAGGTCTCATTGATAGGTAAAGCGATAAAAGACATAATAGCCTAGACCAAGGTCTCTTATATAGTGCCTGGCCATTTCACACTGGCTAATCAATACCCAAAAGTAAATGTCGTAGCACCACAAAACATAGGATTGTGTCAATAATCATAGGAACCAAATGCATAGCTCGTAGTTAGTATCGTGTAAAGCCAAATAAGAATCAATGTAGGCACAACTCGAAACATCTGAGGCACGACCCTCTATATCCATATATGTATATACATGACCTGAACCATGCATCACCTCCTTATGTGCAAATCCCTCTATGTGTGCATGATCCTTCAAGATAAGAGTATGATCAATAGAATCATCATAAACATCATTGTCGCTGAGGGCTGACAATGTATCCACACATGAGAGATAAATGTTAAGAAATCAAGCTTGATTAAGCTCAAGGTGGATTAAAGAATGTGAGGAAAATGATTAGCCATATTGATTAAGATAATACAAAGAGTGATTATGCTAATAGCAAGAGATTGATAACAAACCCACATAATCTCATTGCATTAGCTTGATCCAAGTACATGCTTATATAGCTCTCATGGAGCTCCCAACTCACAAGATGTGTGCACCCTAGTGCCAACCATGTGTCCTTAAATTACCACACTACATGTGCTCCCTTACACTTTCCATGTGCTACCTTTTTGACCTTTGACTTTACCTTTTACAATTGACCAAAAAATCAACCTTTGCCCCACTGTACCCTTAGTTTATTCTTTTCTAATGTGCATGCTCCTACCCTTGCTCTATTCATGTTGCATCCTCACACATTGCTTTTCTCAACACCTCCCCTCAATGTGATGAGGGTCTAACACTTCACATGTATTGACCTAACCTACACTCCATACTTATATGGTTGGAGCGGTCCATCTAGGTTGTTCTATGAGCTACAATGTTGGCTTTGTCTTGACACTTTACACAATGGGAGAGTAGGGTTACAACTAAGAGCTCCTCATATGACCTGGAAGAGCTGATCAGTGTTGCCTCCATCATGCGAGGCCACATCACTGTCTTCCTTCTTTGACATTACATTGGCTGCTTTTGCTCTCGTTTTGTGTAAGCAATCCTTTTCTATGTGACCAATCTTGCCACAATGATGACAGGTTATCTTTGTCCTTGGTCCTTCTTTAGTCCTCGGTCGTGGTCCTCTTGAGAAGAGTGTTTTCTCCTAACTTGATGTAGCTTGAACCGTCTTCCCTCGAGTCCTCTTCTCTTCTTCTATGAGTGCTGCTTCCACTCCTACAATGGTTGGATCTAGGAGGTTCTTCAAGGTTGCCAATAAGGGTCCATAATCCTCAAGTGTCACACTTTTTAACAATATGTCTATGGAATCCTCGTCTTCTACTAGTGCCCAAAGCCAGCCAATTGTTGAGTTATACTCTTCATTTTGTTAAGGTGTGCTAAAATTGATTCACTATCCTTAATGTCCAAGCCAAAGAATTGTATTTTCAAGCTTATTTTTGAATTCTTTTGCTTTGACCCAAAAAATTTCTCTAGCTGATCCCAAGAACCCTTATATGTATCTTGTGATGCAATGTGATGGATAAATCCATATCCCAATCCTAATGCAATAATAGCTAATCCCTTTTCATCTCGGCTTAACCATTTGTTCTTCTCATCTCCTTCATCCTCCGGACATTTTTCTCTTCCATTTACAATGCCCCATAGCCCATCCTTCATTAACATGAATTTGATTTTGACTTGCCATGTGTAGGACTCCCCTTTGAACTTATCAATCATAAATGAAGTAGTCATTTTAGGGTTGAGAAGGTCTTAACACTTAAGTACTACTCAAGGTCAGTGTCTAATCTCAATACAAGAGAGATTTGAATGCACACTTCTTGATGCAAAACTTTGTTTCAATTTTCCAAATTTACCTTCAATTATCCCCAATCATATTAATTATAAATTAATAAAAAGATTAGTGCCCAAAACTATGATTAGCAAGCTTGTGAACTTGGAGCCTTTAATTGAGCATGTAGAGACACTTATTTATGGGGATTTTCGTATATATTGAAGGAGCTTGATGAGGGAAATAGGCATATGCAAAATTTCACCTTGATTGGAAGTGGAAGTGGAATTCATGCTAGACAGCTGCAAATCGTGACTAGCCTTCCTATTTCTATGGAGTGATTTCTTGATGAAACCCGATGAGATTCGGGCAGTGGGCTTCTTATTAGCGTATGCACTACGTGCTCACAAAAGGGCTTGGTCCAATTTGGCATCTAGACGGAGAATGACGTAGAGAGGCAGACTATTGAAATTCACAAAAATTGGGTGGCCACCAGTGAAATTGATTATTCCCTTAGGTGATTAGCTTAGCCTTGATGTGACCAAGATGCCCACAAGATATTGTGGCAAATGATTAAGTGTGCAAGGAGCATTAGCCACTCCAAGATCTAGTGATCTAGGAGAGAAAAGGATAATGTGAGATTAGTGATCTTTAATCAAGATTAATGAATCCTATTTTAGCTATTAGCTTGAGATGAGATGAGTTAAGAGGCATGTCTCTGATACCATGTTAAAAAATCAAGCTTGATTGAGCTCAAGGTGGATCAAATTCTATGAGGAACATGATTAGGCATATTGATTAACATAATACAAAGAGTGATTAGGCTAATATCAAGATAATGACAAGTGATTGAAAACAAACCCACATAATCACATTGCATTAGCTTGATCCAAGTACATGCCTATATAGCTCTCATATAGCTTCCGACTCACGAGATGTGTGCACCCTAGTGCCAACGATGTGTCCATAAATGCTCACACTACATGTGCTCCCTTGCACTTTCCATGTGCTACCTTTTTGACCTTTGACTTCACCTTTTACAAATGATCAAACAAATCAACCTTTGCCAATGTACCCTTAGTTTATTCTTTTCTAATGTGCATGCTCCTCCCCTTGCTCTATTCATGTTGCACCCTCACACATTGCTTTTCTCAACAATAAATGTAATCATCATCCATAAAATCCCTAACCCCGAAATCTCTAAGGTCACTGAAGTAATGCTCATAGGTAGGGTCTATCTCTATCAATAATGGATCTCTAAGAAAATATCTAAGTTAAATGTGAAACTCTCTAGATCCATATGAATAATCATGTGGCCTTGAGAATGGCACCACTGCCATCCTTCCTTGAATGTAAGGGCGAATGGCAGTGGTGCCATTCTCCTCTTCAAGGTAAAGGGAAGCCTTAAGAATGGGACCACTGCCATTCTTCCCTTGAGAATAGAAGTAGTGCCATTCTCCCCTTCAAGGTGATGGGAGTTCTTAAGAATGGCACCATTGCCATTCTTCCTTGAATGTAAGGGAGAATGGCAATGGTGCCATTCTCCCCTTCAAGGTGGATACACACACCCCTCTCTCTCTGTCTCTCTCTCTCACACACGCACACAAATAATTCTCTCTCTCTCACTCTCTAATTACTTTTATTAGTTTAAAATTCAATTAGTGTTTAGATTCTAGTGTATTTTTAATTAGTATTTATAATCTAATTAGTATTTGATGAGTTTAGCTTAATTAGTGCATAATTCATAAATAATTAGTATTTATGGGGAGAATGGAACCACTGCCATTCTTCCCTTCATTCAACGCGATGGGAGGCTTTGAGAATGGCACCACTGCTAGTATCAATTAAGAATAGCAGTGGTGCCATTCTCCCCTTCAAGGTGATGGGAGTTCTTATTAAGAATGGCACCACTGCCATTCTCCCCTTCAAGGTGGTAGGAGGCCTTGAGAAAAACACCACTACTGTCATTCTTGCTTGAATGTAAGAGAGAATGACAGGGGTGCCATTCACCCCTTCAAGGCGATTTGATGAGAGACCTCGAGAATTTCACAGCCACTTCCATTCTTCTTTGAATGGAACCACTCGAATGGCAATGGTGCCATTCTACCCCTCCAAATGATGGGATCAGAGGCAATGGTGCCATTCTACCCCTCCAAATGATGGGATCAGAGGCCTAGAGAATGAAAATGGTGACATTCTCCCCTTTCATGTAATGGAAGTCCCTCAGAATGGCAATGGTGCCATTCTCTTCTTAAATCAAGTTGATGGGAGGCTTTGAGGATGGCATCACTCCCATTCTTCCTTGAATATAAGGGGGAATGGCACCACTACCAACCAGCCTTGAATGTAAGGGGGAATAGAAGTGCTGTCATTTTCCCCCTTCAAGGTGATGGGATGCCTTGAGAATGGCACTAGTGCCATTCTTCTTTGAATGAAAGGGGAGAATGGCAGTGGTGCCATTCTCCCCATGAAGTGATAGGAGGCCTTAAGAATGGTACCATTGTGATTCTTCCTAGAATGTAAGGGAGAATGGCACTATTGCCATTCCTTAAATGTAAGGGAGAATGGTAGTGGTGCCATTCTCCCCATGAAGTGATAGGAGGTCTTGAGAATGGCACCACTTCTATTCTTCCTACAATGTAAGGGAGAATAGCACCACAGCCATTCTTCCTTGAATGTAAGGGAGAATGCTAGTCACGCCATTCTCCCCTTTAAGGTGATGGCCATTCTTCCTTGAATGCAAGGGAGAATGGCAAGGGTGCCATTCACCCCTTCATCAAGGGACGATTGGTGGGAGACCTTTTGCGAATTGTAGCCACTCTTCTTTGAATGGAACCTCTAGAATGGCAATGGTGCCATTCTACCCCTCCAGATGATGGGATCAGAGAATGACAATGGTGACATTCTCCCCTTTTATGTAATGGAAGGCCGCCTTGAGAATGGCAGTCGTGCCATTATCTCCTCAAATCAAGTTGATGGGAGGATTTGAGGATGGCATCACTCCCATTCTTCCTTGAATATAAGGGGGAATGTCACCTCTACCGAATAGCCTTGAATGTAAGGGGGAATAGTAGTGCTTCCATTTCCCCCTTCAAGGTGATGGGATGCCTTGAGAATGGCACTAGTGCCATTCTTCTTTGAATGAAAGGGGAGAATGGCAGTGGTGCCATTCTCCTCCCCATGAAGTGATAGGAGGCCTTAAGAATGGCACCACTGCGATTCTTCCTAGAATGTAAGGGGGAATGGCACCATTGCCATTCCTTGATAAATGAAAGGTGATAGGAGGCCTTGAGAATGGCACCACCACTGCCATTCCTTGAATGTCAGGGAGAATGTCACTAGTGCCATTCTCCCCATGAAGTGACAGGCACCACTGCCATTCTTCCTCGTCGCATTCAAGGAAGAGTAGCAATGGTGCCATTCTCCCTTAAAGGTAAGTGATGGGAGGCCTTGAGAATGGCACCACTGCCATTCTTCCTAGAATGTAAGGGAGAATAGCACAATTTCCATCCTTCCTTGAATGTAAGGGAGAATGGCATGTCTTGCTATTCTCCCCTTCAAGGTGATGGGAGGACTTGAGAATAGAAGCCACTGCCATTATTCACTGAAAGTGAAAGAGGCCTTGAGACTACCATTCCTTGAATCTAAGGGAGGATGGCACTCGTGCCATTCTCCCCATGAAGTGAAAGAGGCCTTGAGACTGGCACTATTCCTTTTCTTCCTAGAATGTAAGGGACAATGGCACCATTGCCATTCTTTCTTGAATGTAAGGGAGAACGGAAGTTGTGCCATTCTCCCCTTCAAAAGCTGACGGGGGGATGTGAGGCCTTAAGAATGGCACCACTACTATTTTTCCTTCCATTTAAGGAAGAATTCCAGTGGTGCCATTCTACCCCTCAAGATGATGGGATGTGAGGCATTGAGAACTACACCACTGCCATTCCTTCTTCCATTCAAGGAAGAATGGCAGTGGTGCCATTCTCCCCTTCAAGTTGAGTGATGGGAGGCCTTGAGAATAGTAGCACTGCCATTCTTCCTTGCATGCAATAAAGAATGGCAATGGTGCCATTCTCCCTTAAAGGTGAGTGACGGGAGGCCTTGAGAATGGCACCACTGCCACTCTTCCTAGAAGGTAAGGGAGAATGGCAACACTACCATTCTTCCTTGAATGTAAGGGAGAATGACATGTCTTTCCATTCTCCCCTTCAAGGTGATGGGAGGACTTTAAAATGGAAGACACTACCATTCTTCCATTTGCTGTAGCCAAGAGACTCTTTAACCATACTCCTTCACATGCAGCTATGGCTGCACCCCTGTATTCAGCCTCTTTACTGGATAAAGCAATAGTCCAACTTTTTCACCACTGCACTCCAAATGTAAAGGCATAACCACTAGTGGACCTCGTGTCATACGAGCTACCTGCCTAATCTACGTATGTGTAGCCGTGTACATCCAAGCCTTTACCATGCTCATATTAAAGAAGACCATAATGTGTAGTGGTCTTTACATAGCGCATAATGCGTCTCATTGCATCCAAATGAGGTTTTCTGGGGCTTTGCGTAAATTGGCTTACTAGCCCCACATCATAACTTAGATCTGGTTGTGTGATAGTCATGTAAATAAGACTGCCAACCGTCTTTCTATACATAGAAGGATCATTCAATTTTGCAAATATATTTTTTCTTTTAATACAAGTTTTAACTTCCGATTTCTTCAGATATCTTTCCCTCAACACGTTTTGAGTGGCAGAGAGCTTCAGTGGTACTTTCCAAGCCATTCACAAAGAATTTGCAGAGCTCATGTATGGTGACCAGAATGTGGCTTTTTTTAATAAGGGTAATCTTTTTGTATACTACGCACAGTACATTGTTCCCCCAAAAAGAGGTGTGTATGGGCAAATTGAGGATTTAGCAGTGCCAAGCCTTTCTTCTCTTAATTGGGACATTCCAGATGAAGCGACGGTGCAGAGCTTCAAACATAAAATATCTAGGATATTCAAAAGACCATGACTCCAAGAAGGATCTCGAGGAGGATACGATTATCATGGTTTGTTCCTCTACATGTCGTAGCTTCACATTTTGCTCCAAAGGTGTACTCATTGTGGCTTACACCCTATCATCCCATATTTTGCCAACATATCCAATGCATATTGGCATTGCACTAACCATGTCCTTGCATGGTCTTTGATCACTTCAATCCCAATAAAATATATCAATTCACCCAGGTCTTTCATATCAAACTGCCCACTCAATGCCTTCTTGACATGCATAACATCTGTAGCATGATCTTCTGTGAGGAGTGACAATCAAGTCATCCACATAGATGACAAGCAAGACAATCCCATGATCTGTTTTCTTCACATAGAGTGAAGAATCTGCTGAAGAAACCTGAAATCCAATGGAGATAAGATATCGGCTTATCTTATCACTCCAAGCACAAGGTGCTTGCTTCAAACCATATAATGCTTTCTTTAACTTGCATACATGAGTGGGGTACCTTGAGTGTACATATCCTTCTGGCTATGCCATATAAACTTCCTCTTGTAAATCACCATTTAGAAATGCATTTTTCACATCCATTTGATTCATTTCCCAACCATTTGCTGCAGCCATAGCAATGACTGCTCTCACTGTTTCCATCTTTGCAACTGGACTAAATGTTTTATCATAGTCCAAGCCTTGGGTTTATGCATAACCCTTAGCTACCAGCCGCACTTTATGGCGCTCAATGGAACCATCTGATTTGCATTTCACCTTATAAACCCATTTGCAAAACCAATGACATTCTTGCCTTGTGGTAAGGCAACCAAATCCCAAGTTTCATTATGGACCAATGCGTCCATCTCAACATCCATTGCCTTCTCCCATACATGCTTCCCAATAGCTTCTACATAGCATGTAGGTTCCACCTGCTTCACCAACGAGGTCATATGTGCGTAATGCATAGCAAAGTCACAATATGTCAACTTGTCACCAACTGGAAACCTGACCCTTTGGGATCTCCGTAATGTATGCCGATCACTTTGAACACCTGTCACTCTAGCATGTGGAGGCACATATCTATTCTGCCTTGAACCTGGTGTGCGTAAAATTGGTATGCCAAGCTCCTCATCCAAACTATCTGAACTTGACGACTCATAACCTGTAATGCCAATTCCTTCAACCTTCTTTTTCCCTTTTATCCACAGCACTACTCCTCCCAGTGCTCATACTCTCATGTCTCAAGTGTCCCGACCATGGACGTATAGTGCTACTCTTAGAATTTGATGGCCGAGACATAGAAATAGAACTTGTTTGTGGCAAGTTCACATGCACATCAGCATCAATGGAATCAATGACACCCTCATCCTTTGCCTTGTACCAACTAGCAAGTTCATCAATGGAATCAATGACACCCCAATTTGCCTTGTACCAACTAGCAAGTTCATCAAACACCACATCTTGTGAAATAAGCACTTGCCTAGTATGTGGATTGTAACATTTATATGCATTGCGATCCTATGCATACCCAACAAAAATGCACTTTTTTGCCTTAGGATCTAGCTTCTTCCTTCTCTCATCTGGCACATGCACATAAGCTGTGCTACCAAACACTTTGAGGTGTCCAATGTCTGGCCTAAAACCTGTAAGTAAGACACATCTTTGGCGTACTTCCATGTATGGCAGCTGTGGGTGCCTAGCCTAGAGAATGAAAATGGTGACATTCTCCCCTTTCATGTAATGGAAGTTTCTGAGAATGGCAATGGTGCCATTCTCTTCTTAAATCAAGTTGATGGGAGGCTTTGAGGATGGAATCACTCCCATTCTTCCTTGAATATAAGGGGGAATGGCACCACTACCAACCAGCCTTGAATGTAAGGGGGAATAGAAGTGCTGTCATTTTCCCCCTTCAAGGTGATGGGATGCCTTGAGAATGGCACTAGTGCCATTCTTCTTTGAATGAAAGGGAAGAATGGCATTGGTGCCATTCTCCCCATGAAGTGATAGGAGGCCTTAAGAATGGTACCACTGTGATTCTTCCTAGAATGTAAGGGAGAATGGCACTATTGCCATTCCTTAAATGTAAGGGAGAATGGTAGTGGTGCCATTCTCCCCATGAAGTGATAGGAGGTCTTGAGAATGGCACCACTTCTATTCTTCCTACAATGTAAGGGAGAATAGCACCACAACCATTCTTCCTTGAATGTAAGGGAGAATGCTAGTCACGCCATTCTCCCCTTTAAGGTGATGGCCATTCTTCCTTGAATGCAAGGGAGAATGGCAAGGGTGCTTGGTGGGAGACCTTTTGCGAATTGTAGCCATTCTTCTTCGAATGGAACCTCTAGAATGGCAATGGTGCCATTCTACCCCTCCAGATGATGGGATCAGAGGCCTAGAGAATGACAATGGTGACATTCTCCAGATGATGGGATCAGAGGCCTAGAGAATGACAATGGTGGTGACATTCTCCCCTTTTATGTAATGGAAGGCCGCCTTAAGAATGGCAGTCGTGCCATTATCTCCTCAAATCAAGTTGATGGGAGGATTTGAGGATGGCATCACTCCCATTCTTCCTTGAATATAAGGGGGAATGTCACCTCTACCGAATAGCCTTGAATGTAAGGGGGAATAGTAGTGCTTCCATTTCCCCCTTCAAGGTGATGGGATGCCTTGAGAATGGCACTAGTGCCATTCTTCTTTGAATGAAAGGGGAGAATGGCAGTGGTGCCATTCTCCTCCCCATGAAGTGATAGGAGGCCTTAAGAATGGCACCACTGCGATTCTTCCTAGAATGTAAGGGGGAATGGCACCATTGCCATTCCTTGATAAATGAAACGTGATAGGAGGCCTTGAGAATGGCACCACCACTGCCATTCCTTGAATGTCAGGGAGAATGTCACTGGTGCCATTCTCCCCATGAAGTGATAGGCACCACTGCCATTCTTCCTCGTCGCATTCAAGGAAGAGTAGCAATGGTGCCATTCTCCCTTAAAGGTAAGTGATGGGAGGCCTTGAGAATGGCACCACTGCCATTCTTCCTAGAATGTAAGGGAGAATAGCACAATTTCCTTCCTTCCTTGAATGTAAGGGAGAATGGCATGTCTTGCTATTCTCCCCTTCAAGGTGATGGGATGACTTGAGAATAGAAGCCACTGCCATTATTCACTGAAAGTGAAAGAGGCCTTGAGACTACCATTCCTTGAATCTAAGGGAGGATGGCACTCGTGCCATTCTCCCCATGAAGTGAAAGAGGCCTTGAGACTGGCACTATTCCTTTTCTTCCTAGAATGTAAGGGACAATGGCACCATTGCCATTCTTTCTTGAATGCAAGGGAGAACGGAAGTTGTGCCATTCTCCCCTTCAAAAGCTGACGGGGGGATGTGAGGCCTTAAGAATGGCACCACTTCTATTTTTCCTTCCATTTAAGGAAGAATTCCAGTGGTGCCATTCTACCCCTCAAGATGATGGGATGTGAGGCATTGAGAACTACACCACTGCCATTCCTTCTTCCATTCAAGGAAGAATGGCAATGGTGCCATTCTCCCCTTCAAGTTGAGTGATGGGAGGCCTTGAGAATAGTAGCACTGCCATTCTTCCTTGCATGCAATAAAGAATGGCAATGGTGCCATTCTCCCTTAAAGGTGAGTGACGGGAGGCCTTGAGAATGGCACCACTGCCACTCTTCCTAGAAGGTAAGGGAGAATGGCAACACTACCATTCTTCCTTGAATGTAAGGGAGAATGACATGTCTTTCCATTCTCCCCTTCAAGGTGATGGGAGGACTTTAAAATGGAAGACACTACCATTCTTCCATTTGCTGTAGCCAAGAGACTCTTTAACCATACTCCTTCACATGCAGCTATGGCTGCACCCCTGTATTCAACCTCTTTACTGGATAAAGCAACAGTAGGTTGCTTCTTACTGCTCCAACTTTTTCACCACTGCACTTCCAAATGTAAAGGCATAACCACTAGTGGACCTCGTGTCATACGAGCTACCTGCCTAATCTACGTATGTGTAGCCGTGTACATCCAAGCCTTTACCATGCTCATATTAAAGAAGACCATAATGTGTAGTGGTCTTTACATAGCGCATAATGCGTCTCATTGCATCCAAATGAGGTTTTCTGGGGCTTTGCGTAAATTGGCTTACTAGCCCCACATCATAACTTAGATCTGGTTGTGTGATAGTCATGTAAATAAGACTACCAACCATCTTTCTATACATAGAAGGATCATTCAATTTTGCAAATATATTTTTTCTTTTAATACAAGTTTTAACTTCCGATTTCTTCAGATATCTTTCCCTCAACACGTTTTGAGTGGCAGAGAGCTTCAGTGGTACTTTCCAAGCCATTCACAAAGAATTTGCAGAGCTCATGTATGGTGACCAGAATGTGGCTTTTTTTAATAAGGGTAATCTTTTTGTATACTACGCACAGTACATTGTTCCCCCAAAAAGAGGTGTGTATGGGCAAATTGAGGATTTAGCAGTGCCAAGCCTTTCTTCTCTTAATTGGGACATTCCAGATGAAGCGACGGTGCAGAGCTTCAAACATAAAATATCTAGGATATTCAAAAGACCATGACTCCAAGAAGGATCTCGAGGAGGATACGATTATCATGGTTTGTTCCTCTACATGTCGTAGCTTCACATTTTGCTCCAAAGGTGTACTCATTGGCTTACACCCTATCATCCCATATTTTGCCAACATATCCAATGCATATTGGCATTGCACTAACCATGTCCTTGCATGGTCTTTGATCACTTCAATCCTAATAAAATATATCAATTCACCCAGGTCTTTCATATCAAACTGCCCACTCAATGCCTTCTTGACATGCATAACATCTGTAGCATGATCTTCTGTGAGGAGTGACAATCACGTCATCCACATAGATGACAAGCAAGACAATCCCATGATCTGTTTTCTTCACATAGAGTGAAGAATCTGCTGAAGAAACCTGAAATCCAATGGAGATAAGATATCGGCTTATCTTATCACTCCAAGCACAAGGTGCTTGCTTCAAACCATATAATGCTTTCTTTAACTTGCATACATGATTGGGGTACCTTGAGTGTACATATCCTTCTAGCTATGCCATATAAACTTCCTCTTGTAAATCACCATTTAGAAATGCATTTTTCACATCCATTTGATTCATTTCCCAACCATTTGCTGCAGCCATAGCAATGGCTGCTCTCACTGTTTCCATCTTTGCAATTGGACTAAATGTTTTATCATAGTCCAAGCCTTGGGTTTGTGCATAACCCTTAGCTACCAGCCGCACTTTATGGCGCTCAATGGAACCATCTGATTTGCATTTCACCTTATAAACCCATTTGCAAAACCAATGACATTCTTGCCTTGTGGTAAGGCAACCAAATCCCAAGTTTCATTATGGACCAATGCGTCCATCTCAACATCCATTGCCTTCTCCCATACATGCTTCCCAATAGCTTCTACATAGCATGTAGGTTCCACCTGCTTCACCAACGAGGTCATATGTGTGTAATGCATAGCAAAGTCACAATATGTCAACTTGTCACCAACTGGAAACCTGACCCTTTGGGATCTCCGTAATGTATGCCGATCACTTTGAACACCTATCACTCTAGCATGTGGAGGCACATATCTATTCTGCCTTGAACCTGGTGTGCGTAAAATTGGTATGCCAAGTTCCTCATCCAAACTATCTGAACTTGACGACTCATAACCTGTAATGCCAATTCCTTCAACCTTCTTTTTCCCTTTATCCACAGCACTACTCCTCCCAGTGCTCATACTCTCATGTCTCAAGTGTCCCGACCATGGACGTATAGTGCTACTCTTAGAATTTGATGGCCCAGACATAGAAATAGAACTTGTTTGTGGCAAGTTCACATGCACATCAGCATCAATGGAATCAATGACACCCTCATCCTTTGCCTTGTACCAACTAGCAAGTTCATCAATGGAATCAATGACACCCCAATTTGCCTTGTACCAACTAGCAAGTTCATCAAACACCACATCTTGTGAAATAAGCACTTGCCTAGTATGTGGATTGTAACATTTATATGCATTGCGATCCTATGCATACCCAACAAAAATGCACTTTTTTGCCTTAGGATCTAGCTTCTTCCTTCTCTCATCTGGCACATGCACATAAGCTGTGCTACCAAACACTTTGAGGTGTCCAATGTGTGGCCTAAAAACTGTAAGTAAGACACATCTTTGGCGTACTTCCATGTATGGCAGTTGTGGGTGCCTAGCCTAGAGAATGAAAATGGTGACATTCTCCCCTTTCATGTAATGGAAGTCCCTCAGAATGGCAATGGTGCCATTCTCTTCTTAAATCAAGTTGATGGGAGGCTTTGAGGATGGCATCACTCCCATTCTTCCTTGAATATAAGGGGGAATGGCACCACTACCAACCAGCCTTGAATGTAAGGGGGAATAGAAGTGCTGTCATTTTCCCCCTTCAAGGTGATGGGATGCCTTGAGAATGGCACTAGTGCCATTCTTCTTTGAATGAAAGGGGAGAATGGCAGTGGTGCCATTCTCCCCATGAAGTGATAGGAGGCCTTAAGAATGGTACCACTGTGATTCTTCCTAGAATGTAAGGGAGAATGGCACTATTGCCATTCCTTAAATGTAAGGGAGAATGGTAGTGGTGCCATTCTCCCCATGAAGTGATAGGAGGTCTTGAGAATGGCACCACTTCTATTCTTCCTACAATGTAAGGGAGAATAGCACCACAACCATTCTTCCTTGAATGTAAGGGAGAATGCTAGTCACGCCATTCTCCCCTTTAAGGTGCATTATCAATAAAATGAAAAAAATCGTAAAATGATCATCTTTTTAAGTAAAATCTACATCCACACATAGTTATAGAAAACGAAAAAGACAAGACTGTGTTTTTACAGGAAGATTGTCATGTCTGCAACTTCACGTGAGACATTCACGTCCCCAAATTTCACGTCACACATTCAAGTCTCCTGTTTCATGTGAGACATTCACGTCCCCAAATTTCACGTCACACATTCACATCTGCTATTTCACGTGAGACATTCACGGGCCCCAAATTTCACATCACACATTCACGTCTGTTGTTTCATGCAAGACATTCACGTCCCCAAACTTCACGTGGGACATTCACGGCCACACTTTCACGTCTTAAATTTCACGTGAGACATTCACGTCCCCACATTCACGTCTCTGCTGTTTCACGTGAGACATTCTCATCCCCAATTTTCAGTTACACATCCACGTATGTTGTTTCTTCACACAAGACATTGACATCCCCAAACCTCACGTGGGACATTCACAGCCACACTTTCACGTCTTTAATTTCACGCCTTGACTTTCATGTCACACTTTAACGGCCATAAACTTCATGTGAAATCTTCACATACTACCACTAATTAATTTAAAAGAAAAAAAAAGAAAAAGAAAAAAAAAAGATTGCTTCCACCAGTCATTCGACTGACCATGTCTGGTTACACAGATGTCTATTTCAGAATCTAAGTCCCGAGAGCAACCGCCTCTAACGCGAGCTAGCAATGCCACAGGGAGATCCAAGTAATTAAATAGTAAAAGAGGAATTTTTGGCATAATTAAAATAATAGATATTTTTATTTAATTTAAAAAGTAGAAATTTTAGATAAATTTATTTTATGCATAAGAAAATTTTAAATGATAAAAGAGGAATTCCCATGACATTTGGAATTCAATCACTTAAATACAAAAAGAAAAATTTTTTGCATATTTGAAATAATGGATATTTTTCTTTAATTTAAAAAAAGAGAAATTTTAGATAAATTTATTTTATGATAAAAGAGGAATTCCCATGACATTTGGAATTCAATCATTTAAATGCAAAAAGAGGAATTTTAAGCATATTCAAAAAAATGGATATTTGTATTTAATTAAAAGAAGCATTTTTATGGTATTTTAAGTAGAGAAAGTTGTAAATTAAATTTTGGTGACAAAAGAGGAATTTTCACCATAATTCCACCAAGCTCTTTGGGTTGATAATTAAATTATAAAAATCACCAAATTGATATTTACCCAAAATTAGATTAATGGAAGAAGGATATTAAAAAAAAACCGATATTCTCATATAGAACCATTTCTTAATCTATTATGGTTAGGAAGGAATGAAATTCATAAAGTTGAAATTTTCCTTACGGGTAGATTTTTATCTGAAGAAGATCCTTATTAGGAATCAAAGCTAGAACTAAACCGAATAATTTTGATTAGACCATGACTGTGAGAGGGGTGGCCAATAAACTACTTGCCCATCTCTCAAATCTGAATCAAGCAAAAACCTCGTGATTCACAAATAAGTGAATACGGTGTAGTTTTTGGAGAGCACTATTTTAATTATCAAGGTACCACACTTTAGGATTCAAGACACCATCCACATAAGAAACTTTTGTGGATTTTTTCTTTGCTTTCATCGCCCTCGACATATCTATTCAAAAATGGAAAACATAAAAATAATATCATTTTAACACTTATAAACTAAAAAACATTGAAATATAAAGAAGATTGAATATGAGATATTTGTATATGACATTCTCAAGTCCTCCCATCACCTTGAAGGGGAGAATGGCATGACATGCCATTCTCCCCTTACACTTAAGGACAAATGGCTGTGGTGCCATTCTCAAGGCCACCCATCACCTCATGGGGAGAATGGCACCACTAACCATTCTCCCTTATATTCAAGGATTGGTAGTTATTGTGACATTCTCCCTTACATTCAAGGAATGGTAGTGGTGACATTCTCATGGCTCCGGCCCACCACCCCACCTATATTGGAAGGATAATTTTAGACTGTCATGCAATGTAGTGTTCAAGTTTGCCTAAGAACTACTGTAAGATCCCTGACCCCACCGTGCAACGAATTCAGGGGTGCTAGCACACCGAAAGTAGCACTTCTTGTGCGGGGCAGGGTCCCATACTCGAGGCCTCACCCACGGATATCCGGACAAGAGACTAATCCATCGGTTCTTCCAAAACCGAACCCAAAAAAACTTACCTTGCCCGGAAAGCACGGGCGATTCCTCCAGGATAACGTTTAACGTAGTCAAAAGCCTTAACTAACTGAACTGATCTGACCAATAAAAGTCAAATCAAGGAAAAGATTGCACTTGGATCATAGAGACCAATGCTTTTTTCCTCATTGAGAGGCACAGCCGTTGATTCTTTTCCATAGAACAATTTTTATCTGGGATTTACTGCATCTATCGTACCATAACAGAATTGAGTCTCATTTTAGGGATCCATCAGTCCAGCGAACCTTGTCCTTAGTCAACTCTTCTCATCTTATGTGAGCATTTACTCATTTTTGGGAGATTTTCTTTTATTCTTCCATTTATCTCCTCCCTACATTTGGATTAATCTAATTGGTCCATAGGAACCTTAATTCAAAATTTTCAGAAAATCTGGACCCTTAGGCTAAGGTCCTTTTTACCTGATGTCAATTTATTCCAATTGTACATTAGAAATTTCTTTTTGAATTTCTGTTTCAAGGGAAACCATTTTAGACACTAGGAGGATTTTTATATCCAAAAATATCTCAATTTTGAATTACCTTCCTCTAGACATTTTCTCTCTCTAGGCCAAAACAGGGTAAAATAGAATCTTTCTTTTATTTCAGAGAGGGGAATAATTATAAGATCAGAAGGGGAGGTTCTTATACCTGCACACCTCAAAAGCCGGAGGGAGAAATATTACATCCATTCTCCCCATGAAGTGATAGGAGGCCTTAAGAATGGCTCCACGACCATTCTTTCTAGAATGTAAGGGAGAATGGCACCACTGCCATCCTTCCTTAAATGAAAATCGATAGGAGGACTTGAGAATGGAAGCTACTACCATTCTTCCCTGAAACTAAGGGGCAATAGTAGTGGTGCCATTCTACCCCTCAAGATGATGGGATGTGAGGCCTTGAGAATGGAACAACTACCATTCTTCCTTGCATTCAACAAAGAATGGAAGTGGCGCAATTCTTCCTTGAATGTAAGGAAGAACGGCACTAGTGCTATTCTCCCTATGATGTGATAGGAGGCCTTGAGAATGGTACCACTACTATTCTTCCTAGAATGTTAGGGAGACTAGCACCACTGCCATTCTTCCTTGAATGTGAGGGAGAATGGCATGTCATTCCATTCTCCCCTTCAAGGTTATGGGAGGACTTGAGAATGGAAGCAACTGGCATTCTCCCCTGAAAGTAAGGGGGAATGGCAGTGGTGCCATTCTACCCCTCAAGATGATGGGATGTGAGGCCTTGAGAATGGCACCACTGCCATTCATCCTTGCATTCAATGAAGAATGGCAATGGTGCCATTCTCCCCTTCAAGGTGATTGATGGGAGGCACCTTGAGAATGGCAATGGTGCCATTCTCCCCTTCAAGATGATTGATGGGAGGCACCTTGAGAATGGCACCATTGCCATTCCTTGAATGTAAGGAGAATGGCACCACTGCCATCCTCCCCTGAAGTGATAGGAGGCCTTGAGAATTCCATTCTCCTTTCTAGAATGTAAGGGAGAATGGAACCACTGCCTTTATTCCTTGAATGTAAGGGAGAACGAAACCACTGCCTTTATTCCTTGAATGTAAGGGAGAACGGCATGTCGCGCCATTCTCCCCTTCAAGATGATGGGAGGACTTGAGAATGGCAACCACTGCCATTCTTCCATGAAAGTAAGGGGGAATGGCAGTGGCATCATTCTACCCCTCAAGATAATAGGATGTGAGGCCTTGAGAATGACACCATTGCTATTCCTTGAATGTAAGGGAGAATGGCACTGGTGCCATTCTCCCCATGAAGTCATAGGAGGCCTTAAGAATGGCACCACTGCTATTCTTCCTAGAATGTAATGGATAATGGCACCATTGCCATTCTTCCTGTAAGATTCTTGCCTAGCCCCTCAAGATGTCCAGTTTCTTTCCCTATAATAAATCCCTTTTTTCTATATATAAAAGCGTTATTCTTATAAAAATTGATTTTTATGCATAAATAGATGCATAAAGAAACTCTTTTTATTTTAAAAGTGTTATTCCTGTTAAATTTGATTTTATGCATAAATAGATGCATAAAAGGATTTTTTTTATAAAAATGTTATTTCCATTGAAGTTGATTTTCATGCATAAATAGATGCATAAAGAATTTTTATATCAAAATTAGAATTCTCTTAAATTCTATGATTAATTGATAAATGAATAATTAAATACTCTAAGAGAGAAATTTCTATCGTTTTATATTCACACGGATTGTAAAAAGAAAATTCAGGAGATTTATCGAGATCAAAATATTCAAATAAATGATTAATTCTTCATTGAAATTCGTAATTTAGAAATCAGTTAAGTGAATATTCAAAGAAAGAAATTCAGTAAAATAGTAATTGAATTATCAAACCTTTTCGAGAAAGATAGTTCAAGAAAAATCTTATCCGACTCGAACCTTGAATCAGACTATGATCAAGACCAAGACTAATCAAGACCAAACTCTTTCGTCAGTTTCGAGGAAAGAAGGTGTGACCAGTTTAGAAAAATACACTCAAAACTCCCGCCAAATTTGAAACTAAGTTTGAAACCCTTCGAATTGATCTGTGAATCAAGGTTATAGAATTCGAGGAATTTTGGTATGAAATTCAGAATTTTGATCAAGAATTTTTGGGAATACTGATTCAAGAAATAATCCTTGTTTCAAAAGAAAATCAAACTGAAACCTTGCATAAAAACCCTATTTTCTTAAAGGACTGTCTTACGCCAGAATGCTGTGGAGGGAGCATTTGGTATATGTTTTTCTAAGGGAAGTTCAGTTGCAACAGCTAGCGAGGAGTGTTCAAAGGACGACTCACGCGGCAAAGCCTGCCCTGGTCTTGACCAGCCTCGGTATGGTTGAAAAATGGTGTGCTTCCGGCAGGGATTTCATATTCACGTGATCACAGCCTTTTTTCTTGTGATCACAGCTATTGTTCACAAATCTCAATGTTCACAAAATTCACAGTTCTCAAATCCTAGAGGGTGGGATGACCTGGTAACCCACAATTGGCCCGCCGGGCTACAAGTCTGGACCGCCGGGCCCGCCGGGCGCGCAGAAGCCCGCCGGGCCCGACTCCCGGCCCGGCGGGCCATATTGTGGTATAAAAGAGTGGTCCAGGGGGTCACTGTTCACAGAATCTTCCTTGTACTTGGTGTCAGTGGTGCTAGTGTGATCTATTTGAGGTAATTTTTAAGTTGAAAGTGTTGGTGTCATTTAATTTTTTGCATATGCTTAAGTTTAAGGTTGTTTGTGATGCATGTGCATGTGTCGTTAAATGTTAAGAGGCCCGCTGCAGATGGCCGAGCGATTGGCTAGGTCTGCTGATGTGCACTCTTAATATTTAACTTATGTAGAAGTTTTCGTTGTGGCACGGTATCTGCAAATGGTCGGTTTACTGACTAGGTTTGCAGTTACCAAGTTACAATGCGGCTTTGTTTTTGTTAAATGCTTTGAGAGCCCGCTGCAGATGGCCGGTTTACTGGCTAGGTCTGCTGATGTGCGCTCGTAGCATTTGACATGTGTGATGCTTTGCTACTTAGTACGGTATCTGCAGATGGTCGGTTTACTGACTAGGTTTGCTGACACCAAGCTATGTGGTGAAGTTTGTTTTTGTTATTTGGTTTGATAGTCATCTGCAGATGGTCGGTATACTGACTAGGTCTGCTGACGATGTGTCAAAGCATTTAACTTGTGCCATAGTTTTCATCTTAATGCGATATCTGCAGATGGTCGGTATACTGACTAGGTCTGCTGACGTCAAGTTAAGTCGTAAACTTGTGTTTTGTGTTTGTTTTTGACGATGACTGTGATTATTTAGTTTGCATGACATGAGTCATAAGTGTGTTGGATGTAGAAATCTCTTAGTTAGCTTACAAATAGCATTTTTTGTGGTTATAAATGTTGCAACTATTTGTCAATTATATTGTGCAGATTGATGGCGACGCTTACTCCTGAAATCAAGAAATCAATTCGTATCAAACTCGTTACCCTCATTAGTTGCTTGTCACCTAATCACATCGAGGGTATTGTGTCTGATAGGAATCGATTTGAGCAAATATTAGGTGAGGTTGTCCGCGCAGTGAAAAATATCCATGAGGGTGCTGATGGAGCAGCCATCAAGCATTTTGTTACTAGCATTGTGGGCAACATGCCTAGATGCGCTGTTGACCTAGGTGACGACAGACCAGCGGAAACAAATGAATCCAAGCTGGAGCACTTCCACACAAAATGGAAGGTAGAGAAAGAGAGGTCCAAGCGTGCAAAGGCCATAGACACCCAAGCTATCCTGAGCAAGAGAGCTCGCAAAGAGCTGGACCGGCCTGCTGATGAACAAGAAGATTTATCATCTGGTGCACGTGAGGTCTCTAAAGGCACCCACTTGCAGCGCACAATGCATAATACTAACTGCAGCATGACAATTGGGTTGCCTGCAGAGGCCATCATCACAGAAAAGAAGATGGGCTCTGGATCGTACGGCGTTGTACATAAATGCCATATTCAAGGTGTCTCCTGGTTTCCAGAAGGCATTTCTTATTGTGCAAAGCAATTCCTTGGTAGCCGAAGGGCTCAATTGAAGTCTTTTGCTCAGGAGGCTTCAATCGACCTAACCCACAGGGGCATAGTGCGCGCCATTGGGCACACAAGGAAGGAGCCATGGATACTGCTCTTCCCCCTCTTTAATGGGGGAAGTCTTGGAGATATAATGGAGTGTGTTCCGCCTCCTAAGGGGACCCTCAGTTCCATGCTTGCTGCAGACAAAGGCAACAGATACAAGAAAAAACAAGTGGCTCCTCATGAAATGGAGCGATACAAGTCTTTGATTTTTCATGCTCCCGAGCTTATCTGTGCCCTTGTGAATACCATGGCCTTTGCACATGCTGAAGGGATCATCCACAATGATTGCCACCCCTGGAATATAATGATAGATTTCACCAAAGAAGGGGTGCCACGGGTAGGCATCATTGACTGGGGTCTTGCATTGAGGGATGGGATTGAGTTCAAACCCACAAATATCGCCAACAAAGCAGAGCACGATCAACGCCCCTGGAGAGCCCCTGAGCTCGCAGATGTAAGGTCCCCTTGTCCATGGAGCAAGGCATCAGATGTCTTCTGCTTGGCTTGGGTGATTGAAAAGTTTACATTATTTTGTGCTGAGTTTGCAGAAATGACCAAAGTGCCGTGGGTGGGTAAAACTGCCATCCACACAAATTTGATTAAGGAATGGACGGCTGCCTATATGACGCCATCAAAGGAAGATAGGAAGACCATGGCAGATTTTGAGGAGCAATTGAAGAATTTGGAAGTGTCACCTGCTGCATGCTTACGTCCACTATCTGAGATGACACCACACTTATTATAAAGCCTCTTGTAAATGATATGTTTTGGTTGGCTATCTATTCCATGACCTGCCTTTAATCGACTGACACTATTTTGGTCCCAATTGTTAAATATTGTTTTGATCCCAATTCTCTCTCTCTCTCTCTCTCTCTCTCTCTCTCTCTCTCTCTCTCTCTCTCTCTCTCTCTCTCTATGAGTATTTGAAAATAACAAGTTTGCAGTAAATAAACATTGATTTTATAAACTTATACCTAACATCTGAAAATAACTTTAAAGCTATTCCTAAATTAACATTGATTCTATAAACTTAAAGTGTACATACTTTTTCTCAGATGGCTGATAATAATGAAGCCGCAAAGAAGGCATTTGAACGCTTAAAGCAAATCTCGAGCAGTGGCACTGTGAATGATGCGGCACGTATTGCCGGACGCACCTCCAAATGGGCACCGGCCCATGGATTACAGTATGCCCAAGTAAACAAGAATGTGTCCAAAGAGATGGTCAAGAGCATCTGGCCTGACGTCTCCAATGATGCCATAAAAAAAGGGCGCTTGAAGCTGACACAATGTAGTGTTCCTTTAATTATCGAGCATGCGGAGCGCATTTTTGTGGATGTCATGGCCCAACCCATGCATCACGGTGACTGTCCCTTCTGGTTTGCTAAAATGCTATATGCACAATTTGTGCAGAATTCAGTTGTAGACTTTAGCTCTCGACCTCCTCATCTACATGTGGAAGACATTCGGAGTGAGTCAATCACTATGCCTCGAGATGAGTTGCAACTGGCCATTCTTGGAGCCTCAATGGAAGTTCATCACACGGTTGATGAGCTTCAAACTCAAATCAACCAAATTAGAGGCACCCAAGGCCCTCAACAGACGGAAGCAGCACCAGAGCGCGGGCAAGCACCTGAAAGTTCAAGCGCTAGAGATATACTAAGAGAGAACAAGCTCTTGAAGAGACGCATAACGCAAATGGAGGAGCAAGGCCATGCAAACTCTCCTATGACGGCATTTGAACACCCGAATAGTTTGGAGCAACCACCTCTACATGGGCACGAAAGTGGCGGACCATGCCCTATTTGTTATAGTTTCTTTCACTCATGGTCTGGCCACTACACTGTCCCATGTGGGCACATGTACCACTTGACCTGTCTTTTGCAATACATGGTCAACAGTACTACGTGTGCTTTGTGCGGCAAAGAATTTCACAAAAATTTGTATATATGTTTTAAATTGGGTGCCGACCATGATCGGTTGACCAATGCACGACACATGGACGAGTTAGAGCCGCATTTAAACTTATCTCTCTCTTAAATGCAACCCTGGAATTTAACAAGATTCGGCAACTTTGTTCAAAAGATTTTCAATGCTCTCTCTCTCTCTCTCTCTCTCTCTCTCTCTCTCTCTCTCTCTCTCTCTCTCTCTCTCTCTCGCACACACACAAACACATGCACACAGATTACTTTGGAGTGTGTCAAAACTAACATGATTTCGTATTCTAAGTTTAACATGACATGACTAAAAACCATACTCTCTAAATTGACACTAACATGTTTGATATCCAGTTGTTGCAAGACGGATTACATTGGAGTGTGTCAAAACTAACATGATTTCGTATTCTAAGTTTAACATGACATGACTAAAAACCATTCTCTCTAAAATGTTCACCAACATGTTTGATATCCAGTTGTTGCAAGACGGTTTACATTGGAGTGTGTCAAAACTAACATGATTTCGTATTCTAAGTTTAATTTGACATGACTAAAAACCATACTCTCTAAATTGATCACCAACATGTTTGATATCCAGTTGTTGCAAGACGGATTACATTGGAGTGTGTCAAAACTAACATGATTTCGTATTCTAAGTTTAACATGACAAGACTAAAAACCATTCTCTCTAAAATGTTCACCAACATGTTTGATATCCAGTTGTTGCAAGACAGATTACATTGGAGTGTGTCAAAACTAACATGATTTCGTATTCTAAGTTTAACATGACAAGACTAAAAACCATTCTCTCTAAATTGATCACCAACATGTTTGATATCCAGTTGTTGCAAGACGGATTACATTGGAGTGTGTCAAAACTAACATGATTTCGTATTCTAAGTTTAACATGACAAGACTAAAAACCATTCTCTCTAAAATGTTCACCAACATGTTTGATATCCAGTTGTTGCAAGACGGATTACATTGGAGTGTGTCAACTAACATGATTACATCAAACGTGACGAGCGTCTGCGGGTGGCTTTACTAACACCAAAATCGGGTTGCAAGTTTTCTTCTATCTCTTCAATAAAGCACAAGTTATCGCTCGTATGTGGGACATTAGGCTCTACATCTCCATTCTCTTCTGCATCATACTCATACTGAGTAATGTCATATGTCCACTTAGGCATCTCTTCGTTGTAATCATCTGACTCAATTGACTTCACCAATTTATCATTACAATACATATACACCAACTTCTCAGCTCTATCACTCAATAAACGATTTCTGCTAATAGAATGCACATACTTGTAACTGCTCCAATTACGTTCAGAACTAGAATTTGAAGCACATTGCGCAAGCACTCTCACAGCTAAGCGTCGCAAAGTTGGAACACTTCCCCCATTCAACATCCACCATTTCCAAGCAGGCTGTTCCTTAGCAAGCTTTTGCACAAACTCCAAGGCAAATCTACCTTCTTTCAATTTATACTTGGTTAGCTCAATTACCGCTGTTGCTTGCTCATCTGAACCTTCATAAAATCGCTCCACAACATCATAGAAATCATCGATTACCTTCTCATCTAGGGCATTCACGTCCATATGCCAGTATTCTGGGTCAAGACAATATGCAACACTATGCAATGGACTATGTGCTCCTACCCACCGAGCGCTTACATACTTGGCCAAGATATTTCTCCTTGCTCTGGTGAATGGAGGACTCCAATGCTTGACAACAGTTTTAGTGGGCTCCTCTGGGTTTGCGAGGCTTTCTTGAATGGACCACCACGCCATCCAAACCTTCCCGATATTTGGCAATCTAGAATCCAACTGGCGCAAAGCAAGCATAACTGGCATCATAACATGATAACAATCTGCTGCTTCCTCCCATAAACTACGATCCGATATCAAAGATCGCATGTACCTCACCTTTTCTTTAACCTTTTCGGACTGGTCAACCTCCCACTCAGAGAAGCCAGCACACACAAAGGTTTCCATCACTGCATTCCTATTTCTTAGGAGAGATTGAAGCATATAAAAATTAGTGCAAAATCTGGTTTCACAAGGCAACTTTAGCATAGTTTCCATGCGTTGACGATACATATCTAAAACACGTTGCCGTTTGAGCACAAATTTGACAATCTTACTTGCACTATCGATAATCTCCTTGAACCACTCTGTATCAGCATTTTTGTACCAATCTTGTAACACCAAGTTAAGGCTATGAGTGTTACAACCAAATGTATAGATATTGGAAAATCGAGATTCCAACATATGACCTGCTGCTCGACAATTAGCTGCATTATCCATAATCACTTGAAGTACATTTTCAGACCCAACTTGGTCGATAGCATCACCAATGATATCGGCGATAAATTGACCAGATTTAACTTCCCCGGAGGTATCAACAGCTTTGATAAAGCATTCCCCACGAGGACATACCAACATTACATTTATCAATGGACGTCTTTGGGCATTCGACCAACCATCACTGACAATTGTGCATCCAGACTGATTTGTGGTGTCAATTATGAGTCTTTGAACGCTTTCCCGTGTGTTGTCATAGCACTTGTCAAGTAATTGATTTCGCATGTGGTGGTAAGTTGGTGGACAAAACCCAGGTCCATATTCTCCAATCTTCTTCCAAGCCATCTTCCATGAATCTTTCGTGACCATAGACAATGAAGAACCAGTAAAGAAGATCGCTTTCGCTAATGCAAGTTGAGCATCCTCTAAAGCAGTGGCACGAAAGCTGTCAACTAGATTAGTTTGTCTGGTACGAAACATACCCACCTGAAACTCAGGAGATGCATCCATCGGTATTGAGACATCTGGACCTTGGGTGTCATTTTGGCAAGTAGTATGTGTTGGAGTCACTCCTTGGTTGGAGATCCCTCCACTTGATGCTGCCAAATTCGGCGATTGGTGATTTCTTGCACAGAGATGGGGCCTCTTGTTTTGTGATACTTGTTTACTTATCAAAGCTCTAAGGCGCTTTGCAGCATCATCAGCTCCTGCACCCTTGCATTTACCTCCGGGATTTTTTGTGTTAGTGCCAAGCAAATGCTCCCTTATTCTGGGAGCACCCCCAGATTTTACCAAGCCACAAAAATTACACTTCCATTCGACAAATCTAGAAAGATTGGAAGCAAATTGCCATTCAGGTCCCGGTGATTTTCCTCCGCTCCTCCTCTTGCCACTTTGAGACGCAACATTCAAAGTTTGTGCTGTCATATCTCGTTGCAAGGAAACTCCACTAGTTTCTAATGGTCTGTTGCTTCGTTGGGTTGATGTGCCGCAATTAGAAGCAACCATTGTAACACCTAAACAACAATCATGCAAGATTTGAGATCCAAAACAGCCTGAGTAAAACCAAAATATGCAATTATAAAGTCTAAAACCCACTTCTTGCCAATGCAACCGAACGTTTGGTGAGATGCATTTGAGGCAATCCATCCCTAAATAGAGATGATGTCCCGAACATCTCACCACCTATATCCTCCTCTAGAGAAGCTCCTACCCAGACCAAATGGCACTCGAGTAGACCACCCAAGAGGAGGTAATTGCTAGTCGACCTAAAGAAATCAAACGTTTGGTGAGATGCATTTGAGGCAATCCATCCCTAAATAGAGATGATGTCCCGAACATCTCACCACCTATATCCTCCTCTAGAGAAGCTTCTACCCAGACCAAATGGCACTCGAGTAGACCACCCAAGAGGAGGTATTGCTAGTCGACCTAAAGAAACCAAACGTTTGGTGAGATGCATTTGAGGCAATCCATCCCTAGATAGAGATGATGTCCCGAACATCTCACCACCTATACCCTCCTCTAGGGAAGCTCCTACCCAGACCAATTGGCACTCGAGTAGACCACCCAAGAGGAGACATTGCTAGTCCACGTAACAAATACGATAAACCATTTACAGTCAAAATCTTATAAAATACAAAATATTATTAACAAGCTTCAAACAAAAATCCAGAATATTTATACTCACCTCTTGTGTCTTTTAGCCTGAGGTGAGCCACCCAAGTACGTTGGTAAAGTACATTTGGAAGTGAGGGGAAACCCTTTATATAGGTCTCTCCAAAACGGCAAAATTTTTGGCGCAAAAAAAGGCCCGCCGGGCTAGATAAGCAGCCCGCCGGGCTAAATAGTGGCCCGCCGGGCCAAGCTAGTAGCCCGCCGGGAAAACCGGGATAGCAGGTTTCTCCCGGTTGTGTGAATATCTATGATATTAACAAGTGTGTGAGAGTGTTATTAACTAGTGTTATTACCACTTCGCGGTTAACGTGATCACGTGAATGAAATCCCTGGCTTCCGGTATGTACGATGGGCGAGGGCCGATGAAGCGGTCCCTAAGTGAAGTGCCAGGACACCTAAGGAGGATCCTGGAGGGTTCTAACCAAGAGATGCATGGACTCGCGGTGCCTATGACACCCATGCGTATGTCCTGGAAGATATGTATGATGGACAAAATGATTATTGTAATCTGTTACCAGATCTCATTGTGCTGACCAGTTGGTGTCAACAGAGAGTCCAGCCTGTGATACTGTTTCTTGAGAAACAAGGGACTGAATGGAATTTTTGAGTTATGACATCTGTAACCAATAACTGTTTGTCAATGGATTATTTTATATGTTAAAGTTTTAAAGAGGAGTGTGTGCGTATCTATATTCGAAAGCAAAAGTTAAGAAAGGCATTCAATTATGGGTGGGTGAGTAATTGTCTGGTTCTACCGATTCCAGTGGTTGGGTGGTGGCTAACCCATGGGCCGAGGCTAGAATCAATAGAGTTTTAATAATTAAATTGAAATAATAGGAATATGCTTAGAATTCGAGTAGTTAAATAAAAACCTGAAGAATTTCTCAAATGAGTAGATCAATGGCTGTGCCTGACTTCGGTTGGGAAAAAAGTGTTGATTTTCTTAAATGATTAAATCAACTCATAAATTGAACTGGATTTTTAGATGGATACCCCAAATCTGTCTAGCATTCCTAGACTCTCTCAGAGTCAGGATATGATCGCCTTTGCCTTCGAAAATCTCATCAACTCCGCTACAACCCAAGGAATCAGAGTGAGACTCACTTGTCACTTTGAGGATCTATACTTTCCTGATCCAATAGAGTGACGTCAGCATATGTGGTTCTTTGGAGGGCGAAGTATTCGCGTCAATACCAATCAACGACAGAGACTCAGACATAAAATCTCGCTAGCCATGATCTTGATAAGGCTAGGAGTTGTTCATTATGTACAACTCTATAATCACTTACCCCGGAATTTTAGAATTTCTTGTCGTATTTTTAGACTTCTTAGCTGCTTTATTCCTAGGAGAAGAATTACATCACCATTATCAGTGAGATGAATCATGTATATCATAGCATGTCTCCATCGCAGTATTGCCTTTTTATGCGTACGCGATTGAGGCGGTGACTTTTGGAGCCGAGACGCTCTATGTATATATCAAAAACTTTTGATAATAAATGATGTTTTGCAAAAGATTCTAAATTTTTTTCGTGGTTTTGTGAATATTGGTTAATAAAATTATCAGAGTGAATCTTGTTTTCAAGAATTATGGTGGAATAATTATTTGTTTCAGAAATAAATCTCAAAAATTAAATAGTCATAAATTTGATGAAAAAGTTAAGTTGACAAAAATATCGTTTTGTCAGAATCATGAGGCATGCGGCCCGTGGGGTAGGTAGCCAGATCCTCTTATCGATGATAAAGAGTTAGATCCGGACGTTTATAGAGCCCTGCACCGATCCCAACCTGGTCCCTTCAAGGGTGAAGGGGAACAGTTAGAAGAAGTAGTGGAAAAATGGATAGAGGCAATGGAAGAGTATTTTGATGTAATCGATTATAACGAGAAGATTAAGATGACTCTCGCCAGATTGAAAATTGTGGAAACGGCCAGGGCCGCATGGAGGAACCATTGCGAGGAGACAAACTGTCTCGATCGAAATACCCAGACCTGGTCAGATCTTAAAGCTTACCTCAGGAAGAGGTTCTGTCCTCCGGGCTTCCTGGAAACCAAAATGGATGAGTTCTTGGAACTGAAGTAGGATAGCCGGCGATTGAAGAATACCATCAGGCATTTGCCCTTCTCCTCAAATATTCTCCACTTTTGGATGAAGAGCAACTGATGGCTAGATTCATTCGAGGGATGAATGAGCCATTGGACACTGTAGTGAAAAATGCCAAACCAGTCTCAATGGCAAAAGGTGTCAGAATGGCAAAAGACTTTGCCAAAGCATTTGTTGTTAAGGTCCCGCTGAAGCCTGCACCCTCAAACTTTAAAAGGTTCCAAACCCCGAGAAGTGCTTCAAACTTTCCACCCCCAAGAAAGAGGCAGTAAGGCCCTAATTAGAATCAAGATGCTAGAAAATTCAGAAGGGAAGGAAGACCCTTCCCTTAGGACACTTTCTCAGGAGCCCCACCTCTTTCAAGGATTCAAAGGGATGAGCTTAGAAGTGAGAACAGGTGTTTTGGGTGTCAGGGTTTCGGTCACCAACTTAAAGACTGCCCGACTCCTGCCATGTCAAGAGGACAGGGAAGTCAAGGATCCAGAGTGCAGAGACCAGCACCTTTGTATCAGTCAATCTTCTTGCACAAATCAAGACAATCTCAGGAGGACTCCAGCTCAACCATCTGCCTCTGTTCAGAGTAATCTCAGAACTCCCTCCCAAAACTGGGGTAACCAAATTGAAAGAGTTCCTCCCCAATCTGCAGCAGCAGCAGCCAGAGCAGTTACAATAGCAGAAGTAGTGGAAGACGAAAGAGCACTGTAGTGATGGGATCCAATTAAGAATTTGGTTAGGTTTTATCCCGGGTACCAGGGAAAAGAGTTCCCAGGCCCCCTAACCGGATATTCATGCAAACTTAAAACTAGTCACACCACTTACACACCCAATATGAAATTGCCTTTTTCACAGAATCAGCTATCTTTAAAAACAATCATTTAATGAATTTATGGACTTCAAAGCTTTTGTAGAGAAGCAGTATGGCTCTTGGATAAAATGTTTGAGGACAGATGGAGGTGGTGAATACACCTCACATGCTTTTGAGAACTTCTTGAGAAAGAATGGCATAAGAAGGCAGCTAACTTGCAGGTACACACCTCAGCAAAATGGTGTTACTAAGAGGAAAAATAGATTCATTACTGATGTGGCTAGGCACCCACAGCTGCCATACATGGAAGTACGCCAAAGATGTGTCTTACTTACAGGTTTTAGGCCAGACATTGGACACCTCAAAGTGTTTGGTGGTAGCACAGCTTATGTGCATGTGCCAGATGAGAGAAGGAAGAAGCTAGATCCTAAGGCAAAAAAGTGCATTTTTGTTGGGTATGTATAGGATCGCAATGCATATAAATGTTACAATCCACATACTAGGCAAGTGCTTATTTCACAAGATGTGGTGTTTGATGAACTTGCTAGTTGGTACAAGGCAAATTGGGGTGTCATTGATTCCATTGATGAACTTGCTAGTTGGTACAAGGCAAAGGATGAGGGTGTCATTGATTCCATTGATGCTGATGTGCATGTGAACTTGCCACAAACAAGTTCTATTTCTATGTTTGGGCCATCAAATTCTAAGAGTAGCACTATACGTCCATGGTCGGGACACTTGAGACATGAGAGTATGAGCACTGGGAGGAGTAGTGCTGTGGATAAAGGGAAAAAGAAGGTTGAAGGAATTGGCATTACAGGTTATGAGTCGTCAAGTTCAGAAAGTTTGGATGAGGAACTTGGCATACCAATTTTACACACACCAGGTTCAAGGCAGAATAGATATGTGCCTCCACATGCTAGAGTGACAGGTGTTCAAAGTGATCGGCATACATTACGGAGATCCCAAAGGGTCAGGTTTCCAGTTGGTGACAAGTTGACATATTGTGACTTTGCTATGCATTACGCATATATGACCTCGTTGGTGAAGCAAGTGGAACCTACATGCTATGTAGAAGCTATTGGGAAGCATGTATGGGAGAAGGCAATGGATGTTGAGATGGACGCATTGGTCCATAATGAAACTTGGGATTTGGTTGCCTTACCACAAGGCAAGAATGTCATTGGTTTTGCAAATGGGTTTATAAGGTGAAATGCAAATGGGTTTATAAGGTGAAATGCAAATCAGATGGTTCCATTGAGCGCCATAAAGTGCGGCTGGTAGCTAAGGGTTATGCACAAACCCAAGGCTTGGACTATGATAAAACATTTAGTCCAGTTGCAAAGATGGAAACAGTGAGAGCAGTCATTGCTATGGCTGCAGCAAATGGTTGGGAAATGAATCAAATGGATGTGAAAAATGCATTTCTAAATGGTGATTTACAAGAGGAAGTTTATATGGCATAGCCAGAAGGATATGTACACTCAAGGTACCCCACTCATGTATGCAAGTTAAAGAAAGCATTATATGGTTTGAAGCAAGCACCTTGTGCTTAGAGAGATAAGATAAGCCGATATCTTATCTCCATTGGATTTTAGGTTTCTTCAGCAGATTCTTCACTCTATGTGAAGAAAACAGATCATGGGATTGTCTTGCTTGTCATCTATGTGGATGACTTGATTGTCACTCCTCACAGAAGATCATGCTACAGATGTTATGCATGTCAAGAAGGCATTGAGTGGGCAGTTTGATATGAAAGACCTGGGTGAATTGATATATTTTATTGGGATTGAAGTGATCAAAGACCATGCAAGGACATGGTTAGTGCAATGCCAATATGCATTGGATATGTTGGCAAAATATGGGATGATAGGGTGTAAGCCAATGAGTACACCTTTGGAGCAAAATGTGAAGCTACGACATGTAGAGGAACAAACCATGATAATCGTATCCTCCTCGAGATCCTTCTTGGAGTCATGGTCTTTTGAATATCCTAGATATTTTATGTTTGAAGCTCTGCACCGTCGCTTCATCTGGAATGTCCCAATTAAGAGAAGAAAGGCTTGGCACTGCTAAATCCTCAATTTGCCCATACACACCTCTTTTTGGGGGAACAATGTACTGTGCGTAGTATACAAAAAGATTACCCTTATTAAAAAAAGCCACATTCTGGTCACCATACATGAGCTCTGCAAATTCTTTGTGAATGGCTTGGAAAGTACCACTGAAGCTCTCTGCCACTCAAAACGAGGGAAAGATATCTGAAGAAATCGGAAGTTAAAACTTGTATTAAAAGAAAAAATATATTTGCAAAATTGAATGATCCTTCTATGTATAGAAAGATGGTTGGCAGTCTTATTTACATGACTATCACACAACCAGATCTAAGTTATGATGTGGGGCTAGTAAGCCAATTTACGCAAAGCCCCAGAAAACCTCATTTGGATGCAATGAGACGCATTATGCGCTATGTAAAGACCACTACACATTATGGTCTTCTTTAATATGAGCATGGTAAAGGCTTGGATGTACACGGCTACACATACGTAGATTAGGCAGGTAGCTCGTATGACACAAGGTCCACTAGTGGTTATGCCTTTACATTTGGAAGTGCAGTGGTGAAAAAGTTGGAGCAGTAAGAAGCAACCTACTATTGCTTTATCCAGTAAAGAGGCTGAATACAGGGGTGCAGCCATAGCTGCATGTGAAGGCGTATGGTTAAAGATTCTCTTGGCTACAGCAAATGGAAGAATGGTAGTGTCTTCCATTGTAAAGTCCTCCCATCACCTTGAAGGGGAGAATGGAAAGACATGTCATTCTCCCTTACATTCAAGGAAGAATGGTAGTGTTGCCATTCTCCCTTACCTTCTAGGAAGAATGGCAGTGGTGCCATTCTCAAGGCCTCCCGTCACTCACCTTTAAGGGAGAATGGCACCATTGCCATTCTTTATTGCATGCAAGGAAGAATGGCAGTGCTACTATTCTCAAGGCCTCCCATCACTCAACTTGAAGGGGAGAATGGCACCACTGCCATTCTTCCTTGAATGGAAGAAGGAATGGCAGTGGTGTAGTTCTCAATGCCTCACATCCCATCATCTTGAGGGGTAGAATGGCACCACTGGAATTCTTCCTTAAATGGAAGGAAAAATAGTAGTGGTGCCATTCTTAAGGCCTCACATCCCCCCGTCAGCTTTTGAAGGGGAGAATGGCACAACTTCCGTTCTCCCTTGCATTCAAGAAAGAATGGCAATGGTGCCATTGTCCCTTACATTCTAGGAAGAAAAGGAATTGTGCCAGTCTCAAGGCCTCTTTCACTTCATGGGGAGAATGGCACGAGTGCCATCCTCCCTTAGATTCAAGGAATGGTAGTCTCAAGGCCTCTTTCACTTTCAGTGAATAATGGCAGTGGCTTCTATTCTCAAGTCCTCCCATCACCTTGAAGGGGAGAATGGCAAGACATGCCATTCTCCCTTACATTCAAGGAAGGATGGAAATTGTGCTATTCTCCCTTACATTCTAGGAAGAATGGCAGTGGTGCCATTCTCAAGGCCTCCCATCACTTACCTTTAAGGGAGAATGGCACCATTGCTACTCTTCCTTGAATGCGACGAGGAAGAATGGCAGTGGTGCCTATCACTTCATGGGGAGAATGGCACCAGTGACATTCTCCCTGACATTCAAGGAATGGCAGTGGGGTGGTGCCATTCTCAAGGCCTCCTATCACCTTTCATTTATCAAGGAATGGCAATGGTGCCATTCCCCCTTACATTCTAGGAAGAATTGCAGTGGTGCCATTCTTAAGGCCTCCTATCACTTCATGGGGAGGAGAATGGCACCACTGCCATTCTCCCCTTTCATTCAAAGAAGAATGGCACTAGTGCCATTCTCAAGACATCCCATCACCTTGAAGGGGGAAATGGAAGCACTACTATTCCCCCTTACATTCAAGGCTATTCAGTAGAGGTGACATTCCCCCTTATATTCAAGGAAGAATGGGAGTGATGCCATCCTCAAATCCTCCCATCAACTTGATTTGAGGAGATAATGGCACGACTGCCATTCTCAAGGTGGCCTTCCATTACATAAAAGGGGAAAATGTCACCATTGTCATTCTCTAGGCCTCTGATCCCATCATCTGGAGAATGTCACCATTGTCATTCTCTAGGCCTCTGATCCCATCATCTGGAGGGGTAGAATGGCACCATTGCCATTCTAGAGGTTCCATTCGAAGAAGAATGGCTACAATTCGCAAAAGGTCTCCCACCAATCGCCCCTTGAAGGGGTGAATGGCACCCTTGCCATTCTCCCTTGCATTCAAGGAAGAATGGCCATCACCTTAAAGGGGAGAATGGCGTGACTAGCATTCTCCCTTACATTCAAGGAAGAATGGTTGTGGTGCTATTCTCCCTTACATTGTAGGAAGAATAGAAGTGGTGCCATTCTCAAGACCTCCTATCACTTCATGGGGAGAATGGCACCACTACCATTCTCCCTTACATTTAAGGAATGGCAATAGTGCCATTCTCCCTTACATTCTAGGAAGAATCATAGTGGTACCATTCTTAAGGCCTCCTATCACTTCATGGGGAGAATGGCACCACTGCCATTCTCCCCTTTCATTCAAAGAAGAATGGCACTAGTGCCATTCTCAAAGCATCCCATCACCTTGAAGGGGGAAAATGACAGCACTTCTATTCCCCCTTACATTCAAGGCTGGTTGGTAGTGGTGTCGTTCCCCCTTATATTCAAGGAAGAATGGGAGTGATGCCATCCTCAAAGCCTCCCATCAACTTGATTTAAGAAGAGAATGGCACCATTGCCATTCTCAGGGACTTCCATTACATGAAAGGGGAGAATGTCACCATTTTCATTCTCTAGGCTAGGCACCCACAGCTGCCATACATGGAAGTACGCCAAAGATGTGTCTTACTTACAGGTTTTAGGCCAGACATTGGACACCTCAAAGTGTTTGGTAGCACAGCTTATGTGCATGTGCCAGATGAGAGAAGGAAGAAGCTAGATCCTAAGGCAAAAAAGTGCATTTTTGTTGGGTATGCATAGGATCGCAATGCATATAAATGTTACAATCCACATACTAGGCAAGTGCTTATTTCACAAGATGTGGTGTTTGATGAACTTGCTAGTTGGTACAAGGCAAATTGGGGTGTCATTGATTCCATTGATGAACTTGCTAGTTGGTACAAGGCAAAGAATGAGGGTGTCATTGATTCCATTGATGCTGATGTGCATGTGAACTTGCCACAAACAAGTTCTATTTCTATGTCTGGGCCATCAAATTCTAAGAGTAGCACTATACGTCCATGGTCGGGACACTTGAGACATGAGAGTATGAGCACTGGGAGGAGTAGTGCTGTGGATAAAGGGAAAAAGAAGGTTGAAGGAATTGGCATTACAGGTTATGAGTCGTCAAGTTCAGATAGTTTGGATGAGAAACTTGGCATACCAATTTTACGCACACCAGGTTCAAGGCAGAATAGATATGTGCCTCCACATGCTAGAGTGACAGGTGTTCAAAGTGATCGGCATACATTACGGAGATCCCAAAGGGTCAGGTTTCCAGTTGGTGACAAGTTGACATATTGTGACTTTGCTATGCATTACGCACATATGACCTCGTTGGTGAAGCAGGTGGAACCTACATGCTATGTAGAAGCTATTGGGAAGCATGTATGGGAGAAGGCAATGGATGTTGAGATGGACGCATTGGTCCATAATGAAACTTGGGATTTGGTTGCCTTACCACAAGGCAAGAATGTCATTGGTTTTGCAAATGGATTTATAAGGTGAAATGCAAATCAGATGGTTCCATTGAGCGCCATAAAGTGCGGCTGGTAGCTAAGGGTTATGCACAAACCCAAGGCTTGGACTATGATAAAACATTTAGTCCAGTTGCAAAGATGGAAACAGTGAGAGCAGTCATTGCTATGGCTGCAGCAAATGGTTGGGAAATGAATCAAATGGATGTGAAAAATGCATTTCTAAATGGTGATTTACAAGAGGAAGTTTATATGGCATAGCCAGAAGGATATGAACACTCAAGGTACCCCACTCATGTATGCAAGTTAAAGAAAGCATTATATGGTTTGAAGCAAGCACCTTGTGCTTGGAGTGATAAGATAAGCCGATATCTTATCTCCATTGGATTTCAGGTTTCTTCAGCAGATTCTTCACTCTATGTGAAGAAAACAGATCATGGGATTGTCTTGCTTGTCATCTATGTGGATGACTTGATTGTCACTCCTCACAGAAGATCATGCTACAGATGTTATGCATGTCAAGAAGGCATTGAGTGGGTAGTTTGATATGAAAGACCTGGGTGAATTGATATATTTTATTGGGATTGAAGTGATCAAAGACCATGCAAGGACATGGTTAGTGCAATGCCAATATGCATTGGATATGTTGGCAAAATATGGGATGATAGGGTGTAAGCCAATGAGTACACCTTTGGAGCAAAATGTGAAGCTACGACATGTAGAGGAACAAACCATGATAATCGTATCCTCCTCGAGATCCTTCTTGGAGTCATGGTCTTTTGAATATCCTAGATATTTTATGTTTGAAGCTCTGCACCGTCGCTTCATCTGGAATGTCCCAATTAAGAGAAGAAAGGCTTGGCACTGCTAAATCCTCAATTTGCCCATACACACCTCTTTTTGGGGGAACAATGTACTGTGCGTAGTATACAAAAAGATTACCCTTATTAAAAAAAGCCACATTCTGGTCACCATACATGAGCTCTGCAAATTCTTTGTGAATGGCTTGGAAAGTACCACTGAAGCTCTCTGCCACTCAAAACGAGGGAAAGATATCTGAAGAAATCGGAAGTTAAAACTTGTATTAAAAGAAAAAATATATTTGCAAAATTGAATGATCCTTCTATGTATAGAAAGATGGTTGGCAGTCTTATTTACATGACTATCACACAACCAGATCTAAGTTATGATGTGGGGCTAGTAAGCCAATTTACGCAAAGCCCCAGAAAACCTCATTTGGATGCAATGAGACGCATTATGCGCTATGTAAAGACCACTACACATTATGGTCTTCTTTAATATGAGCATGGTAAAGGCTTGGATGTACACGGCTACACATACGTAGATTAGGCAGGTAGCTCGTATGACACGAGGTCCACTAGTGGTTATGCCTTTACATTTGGAAGTGCAGTGGTGAAAAAGTTGGAGCAGTAAGAAGCAACCTACTGTTGCTTTATCCAGTAAAGAGGCTGAATACAGGGGTGCAGCCATAGCTGCATGTGAAGGAGTATGGTTAAAGAGTCTCTTGGCTACAGCAAATGGAAGAATGGTAGTGTCTTCCATTGTAAAGTCCTCCCATCACCTTGAAGGGGAGAATGGAAAGACATGTCATTCTCCCTTACATTCAAGGAAGAATGGTAGTGTTGCCATTCTCCCTTACCTTCTAGGAAGAATGGCAGTGGTGCCATTCTCAAGGCCTCCCGTCACTCACCTTTAAGGGAGAATGGCACCATTGCCATTCTTTATTGCATGCAAGGAAGAATGGCAGTGCTACTATTCTCAAGGCCTCCCATCACTCAACTTGAAGGGGAGAATGGCACCACTGCCATTCTTCCTTGAATGGAAGAAGGAATGGCAGTGGTGTAGTTCTCAATGCCTCACATCCCATCATCTTGAGGGGTAGAATGGCACCACTGGAATTCTTCCTTAAATGGAAGGAAAAATAGTAGTGGTGCCATTCTTAAGGCCTCACATCCCCCCGTCAGCTTTTGAAGGGGAGAATGGCACAACTTCCGTTCTCCCTTGCATTCAAGAAAGAATGGCAATGGTGCCATTGTCCCTTACATTCTAGGAAGAAAAGGAATTGTGCCAGTCTCAAGGCCTCTTTCACTTCATGGGGAGAATGGCACGAGTGCCATCCTCCCTTAGATTCAAGGAATGGTAGTCTCAAGGCCTCTTTCACTTTCAGTGAATAATGGCAGTGGCTTCTATTCTCAAGTCCTCCCATCACCTTGAAGGGGAGAATGGCAAGACATGCCATTCTCCCTTACATTCAAGGAAGGATGGAAATTGTGCTATTCTCCCTTACATTCTAGGAAGAATGGCAGTGGTGCCATTCTCAAGGCCTCCCATCACTTACCTTTAAGGGAGAATGGCACCATTGCTACTCTTCCTTGAATGCGACGAGGAAGAATGGCAGTGGTGCCTATCACTTCATGGGGAGAATGGCACCAGTGACATTCTCCCTGACATTCAAGGAATGGCAGTGGGGTGGTGCCATTCTCAAGGCCTCCTATCACCTTTCATTTATCAAGGAATGGCAATGGTGCCATTCCCCCTTACATTCTAGGAAGAATTGCAGTGGTGCCATTCTTAAGGCCTCCTATCACTTCATGGGGAGGAGAATGGCACCACTGCCATTCTCCCCTTTCATTCAAAGAAGAATGGCACTAGTGCCATTCTCAAGACATCCCATCACCTTGAAGGGGGAAATGGAAGCACTACTATTCCCCCTTACATTCAAGGCTATTCGGTAGAGGTGACATTCCCCCTTATATTCAAGGAAGAATGGGAGTGATGCCATCCTCAAATCCTCCCATCAACTTGATTTGAGGAGATAATGGCACGACTGCCATTCTCAAGGCGGCCTTCCATTACATAAAAGGGGAGAATGTCACCATTGTCATTCTCTAGGCCTCTGATCCCATCATCTAGAGAATGTTACCATTGTCATTCTCTAGGCCTCTGATCCCATCATCTGGAGGGGTAGAATGGCACCATTGCCATTCTAGAGGTTCCATTCGAAGAAGAATGGCTACAATTCGCAAAAGGTCTCCCACCAATCGCCCCTTGAAGGGGTGAATGGCACCCTTGCCATTCTCCCTTGCATTCAAGGAAGAATGGCCATCACCTTAAAGGGGAGAATGGCGTGACTAGCATTCTCCCTTACATTCAAGGAAGAATGGTTGTGGTGCTATTCTCCCTTACATTGTAGGAAGAATAGAAGTGGTGCCATTCTCAAGACCTCCTATCACTTCATGGGGAGAATGGCACCACTACCATTCTCCCTTACATTTAAGGAATGGCAATAGTGCCATTCTCCCTTACATTCTAGGAAGAATCATAGTGGTACCATTCTTAAGGCCTCCTATCACTTCATGGGGAGAATGGCACCACTGCCATTCTCCCCTTTCATTCAAAGAAGAATGGCACTAGTGCCATTCTCAAGGCATCCCATCACCTTGAAGGGGGAAAATGACAGCACTTCTATTCCCCCTTACATTCAAGGCTGGTTGGTAGTGGTGCCGTTCCCCCTTATATTCAAGGAAGAATGGGAGTGATGCCATCCTCAAAGCCTCCCATCAACTTGATTTAAGAAGAGAATGGCACCATTGCCATTCTCAGGGACTTCCATTACATGAAAGGGGAGAATGTCACCATTTTCATTCTCTAGGCTAGGCACCCACAACTGCCATACATGGAAGTACGCCAAAGATGTGTCTTACTTACAGGTTTTAGGCCACACATTGGACACCTCAAAGTGTTTGGTAGCACAGCTTATGTGCATGTGCCAGATGAGAGAAGGAAGAAGCTAGATCCTAAGGCAAAAAAGTGCATTTTTGTTGGGTATGCATAGGATCGCAATGCATATAAATGTTACAATCCACATACTAGGCAAGTGCTTATTTCACAAGATGTGGTGTTTGATGAACTTGCTAGTTGGTACAAGGCAAATTGGGGTGTCATTGATTCCATTGATGAACTTGCTAGTTGGTACAAGGCAAAGGATGAGGGTGTCATTGATTCCATTGATGCTGATGTGCATGTGAACTTGCCACAAACAAGTTCTATTTCTATGTCTGGGCCATCAAATTCTAAGAGTAGCACTATACGTCCATGGTCGGGACACTTGAGACATGAGAGTATGAGCACTGGGAGGAGTAGTGCTGTGGATAAAGGGAAAAAGAAGGTTGAAGGAATTGGCATTACAGGTTATGAGTCGTCAAGTTCAGATAGTTTGGATGAGGAACTTGGCATACCAATTTTACGCACACCAGGTTCAAGGCAAAATAGATATGTGCCTCCACATGCTAGAGTGACAGGTGTTCAAAGTGATCGGCATACATTACGGAGATCCCAAAGGGTCAGGTTTCCAGTTGGTGACAAGTTGACATATTGTGACTTTGCTATGCATTACGCACATATGACCTCGTTGGTGAAGCAGGTGGAACCTACATGCTATGTAGAAGCTATTGGGAAGCATGTATGGGAGAAGGCAATGGATGTTGAGATGGACGCATTGGTCCATAATGAAACTTGGGATTTGGTTGCCTTACCACAAGGCAAGAATGTCATTGGTTTTGCAAATGGGTTTATAAGGTGAAATGCAAATCAGATGGTTCCATTGAGCGCCATAAAGTGCGGCTGGTAGCTAAGGGTTATGCACAAACCCAAGGCTTGGACTATGATAAAACATTTAGTCCAGTTGCAAAGATGGAAACAGTGAGAGCAGTCATTGCTATGGCTGCAGCAAATGGTTGGGAAATGAATCAAATGGATGTGAAAAATGCATTTCTAAATGGTGATTTACAAGAGGAAGTTTATATGGCATAGCCAGAAGGATATGTACACTCAAGGTACCCCACTCATGTATGCAAGTTAAAGAAAGCATTATATGGTTTGAAGCAAGCACCTTGTGCTTGGAGTGATAAGATAAGCCGATATCTTATCTCCATTGGATTTTAGGTTTCTTCAGCAGATTCTTCACTCTATGTGAAGAAAACAGATCATGGGATTGTCTTGCTTGTCATCTATGTGGATGACTTGATTGTCACTCCTCACAGAAGATCATGCTACAGATGTTATGCATGTCAAGAAGGCATTGAGTGGGCAGTTTGATATGAAAGACCTGGGTGAATTGATATATTTTATTGGGATTGAAGTGATCAAAGACCATGCAAGGACATGGTTAGTGCAATGCCAATATGCATTGGATATGTTGGCAAAATATGGGATGATAGGGTGTAAGCCAATGAGTACACCTTTGGAGCAAAATGTGAAGCTACGACATGTAGAGGAACAAACCATGATAATCGTATCCTCCTCGAGATCCTTCTTGGAGTCATGGTCTTTTGAATATCCTAGATATTTTATGTTTGAAGCTCTGCACCGTCGCTTCATCTGGAATGTCCCAATTAAGAGAAGAAAGGCTTGGCACTGCTAAATCCTCAATTTGCCCATACACACCACTTTTTGGGGGAACAATGTACTGTGCGTAGTATACAAAAAGATTACCCTTATTAAAAAAAGCCACATTCTGGTCACCATACATGAGCTCTGCAAATTCTTTGTGAATGGCTTGGAAAGTACCACTGAAGCTCTCTGCCACTCAAAACGAGGGAAAGATATCTGAAGAAATCGGAAGTTAAAACTTGTATTAAAAGAAAAAATATATTTGCAAAATTGAATGATCCTTCTATGTATAGAAAGATGGTTGGCAGTCTTATTTACATGACTATCACACAACCAGATCTAAGTTATGATGTGGGGCTAGTAAGCCAATTTACGCAAAGCCCCAGAAAACCTCATTTGGATGCAATGAGACGCATTATGCGCTATGTAAAGACCACTACACATTATGGTCTTCTTTAATATGAGCATGGTAAAGGCTTGGATGCACACGGCTACACATACGTAGATTAGGCAGGTAGCTCGTATGACACGAGGTCCACTAGTGGTTATGCCTTTACATTTGGAAGTGCAGTGGTGAAAAAGTTGGAGCAGTAAGAAGCAACCTACTGTTGCTTTATCCAGTAAAGAGGCTGAATACAGGGGTGCAGCCATAGCTGCATGTGAAGGAGTATGGTTAAAGAGTCTCTTGGCTACAGCAAATGGAAGAATGGTAGTGTCTTCCATTTTAAAGTCCTCCCATCACCTTGAAGGGGAGAATGGAAAGACATGTCATTCTCCCTTACATTCAAGGAAGAATGGTAGTGTTGCCATTCTCCCTTACCTTCTAGGAAGAATGGCAGTGGTGCCATTCTCAAGGCCTCCCGTCACTCACCTTTAAGGGAGAATGGCACCATTGCCATTCTTTATTGCATGCAAGGAAGAATGGCAGTGTTACTATTCTCAAGGCCTCCCATCACTCAACTTGAAGGGGAGAATAGCACCACTGCCATTCTTCCTTGAATGGAAGAAGGAATGGCAGTGGTGTAGTTCTCAATGCCTCACATCCCATCATCTTGAGGGGTAGAATGGCACCACTGGAATTCTTCCTTAAATGGAAGGAAAAATAGTAGAGTGGTGCCATTCTTAAGGCCTCACATCCCCCCGTCAGCTTTTGATGAAGGGGAGAATGGCACAACTTCCGTTCTCCCTTGCATTCAAGAAAGAATGGCAATGGTGCCATTGTCCCTTACATTCTAGGAAGAAAAGGAATAGTGCCAGTCTCAAGGCCTCTTTCACTTCATGGGGAGAATGGCACGAGTGCCATCCTCCCTTAGATTCAAGGAATGGTAGTCTCAAGGCCTCTTTCACTTTCAGTGAATAATGGCAGTGGCTTCTATTCTCAAGTCCTCCCATCACCTTGAAGGGGAGAATAGCAAGACATGCCATTCTCCCTTACATTCAAGGAAGGATGGAAATTGTGCTATTCTCCCTTACATTCTAGGAAGAATGGCAGTGGTGCCATTCTCAAGGCCTCCCATCACTTACCTTTAAGGGAGAATGGCACCATTGCTACTCTTCCTTGAATGCGACGAGGAAGAATGGCAGTGGTGCCTATCACTTCATGGGGAGAATGGCACCAGTGACATTCTCCCTGACATTCAAGGAATGGCAGTGGTGGTGCCATTCTCAAGGCCTCCTATCACCTTTCATTTATCAAGGAATGGCAATGGTGCCATTCCCCCTTACATTCTAGGAAGAATCGCAGTGGTGCCATTCTTAAGGCCTCCTATCACTTCATGGGGAGGAGAATGGCACCACTGCCATTCTCCCCTTTCATTCAAAGAAGAATGGCACTAGTGCCATTCTCAAGGCATCCCATCACCTTGAAGGGGGAAATGGAAGCACTACTATTCCCCCTTACATTCAAGGCTATTCGGTAGAGGTGACATTCCCCCTTATATTCAAGGAAGAATGGGAGTGATGCCATCCTCAAATCCTCCCATCAACTTGATTTGAGGAGATAATGGCACGACTGCCATTCTCAAGGCGGCCTTCCATTACATAAAAGGGGAGAATGTCACCATTGCCCCGATCCACATCACATCACATCACATCCATTCACGTCACATCTTATCCATTCACCTCTATATTCCGATTCACATCACATCAGATTACATCCATCCACATCACATCTTATCTATTCACATCTGTCCCGATTCACATCACATCTCATCACATCCATTCTCATCACATCTCATCTATGCACATCTATCTTAACTCACATCACATCACATCACATCTATTCACATCACATCTCATCCATTCACATCTATCTCGATTCACGTCACATCACATCCATTCACATCGCATCTCATCCATTCACATCTATCCCGATTCACATCGCATCTCATCCATTCACATCGCATCTCATCCATTCACATCTATCCCGATTCACATCACATCACATCCATTCACATCTATTTACATCACGTCACATTCACATCCATTCATATCTCATTGCATCTATTCACATCCATCACATCCATCACATTCCCATCCCATCACATACATTCTATCCACATTACACCACATCCATATCCATCCATACATTCACATTCACATCCATTCACATCCCATCACATACATTCTATCCACATTACACCACATCTATATCCATCCATACATTCACATTCACATCCACATATATTCACATCACATCACATCTCATCACATTCACATCCACATCCCTTTACATCACATCTCATTTCATCCACATCTCATCACATTCACATCCACATCCCTTTACATCACATCACATCCTTTGACATTCACATCCACATCCATTTAAATCACATTACATCCATTTACATCACATTACATCCATTCACATCACATCTCATCCTATCACATCCACATCCACATTCATTTACATTACATCACATCTTATCACATCCACATCCACATTCATTTACATCCCATCACATCTTATCACATCCACCTCCATTTACATCACATCACATCTTTTCACATATCCTAAAAGAATTCATGGGATTTACAAAAATCAATTCTACCCATATTTCTCAATAATGCTCAAAATTCTTCTTTTAATAAATACTCGTAATTTGAATTATTCTAAAAATTTCTCTTTTTCCATTTAATTTCTTGGATCTCAATTATCATGGGAATTCCTCTTTTTGTATTTAAATGATTACATTCAAATTTCATGAGAACTCCTCTTTTATCATAAAATAAATTTATCTAAAATTTCTCTTTTCTTTAATAAAATATCCATTATTCAAATATGCCAAGAATTCCACTTTTTCCATTTAAATGATTGAATTTCAATTTTCATGGGAATTCTTCTTTTATCATTTAACTTTTCTCATGCATAAAATAAATTTATCTAAAATTCTTCTTTGAATTTTAATAAAAATATCCATTAATTCAATTATGCTAAGAATTCCACTTTTACCATTTAAATGATTGAATTCCAAATATCATGGAAATTCCTCTTTTATCATTTTAAAAAAATACCAAAATTTTCTCTTTTCTTAATTATTTAAGTATGTATAAACCTTAAAAATTACTTTACCATGAATTTGATGAAAATCATTCTTTTAGCCTAGGACATTCAATCCTAGAATATGGTAGGAAGACCTCTTTTCATATTATGCATAGAAATGAGTTATGTATCAATTTCTTAAAAATTTTACCATAGCTTCGTTGCTATTACTGATAATTTTTAATACTGTTGAAAAGAATAAGACTTTGTGGTACCATTATGATAGAATAACTATCATTAGACCTAAATCCAATTTATGGATTTAAATCATAAGTTTACTATAATTTTATTAACATATAAGCATTAAAAAGCCATTTCTTTGACCTCTAGCTTATCTAGCATAGAGTTTGATTTTTGAATTGAGAATTTATCAATGAGAAGCATCATTTGAATAGAGAATTGGTCATAGGAATGACCATTCTTTTGGGGAGAGAGAGATATACATAAAAAACATCCTGAATTAAGTATAAAGATAAACTTTTCTTAATTATTTATTACAACTCTTAAGTAAAGCTTGATTTGCATTATAAACACTTAATTAGAAACTTCTCAAGCTTGAGAGGGGTTGAGAAGTGAAAACATTGAGAATATTAGAGAAAAACCATAAAATTACATCTTACCTCTTGATTTTACTTGCTTCTCTATCTTAGAAGAATCCCCCAACTAATCAATTGGTTAGTGTGTTGAGAGGAAAGCTCCAAGGATGGTTCAAGAGAGAGAGAAGCTCCACTCTCTCCAAAAGTAGAGGATTTTTAAGGGATAATAGAAAATATGAGTATTTTAATGTAATACAGGCATGGTATAACTCAAAGATGAGAATACAAAAGAATGAGGGTCTATTTATAGGTGAGGAAGGCCACTAACTGAGTCCAACTAAGTTCTAGAATTTTCCAACTTCAGTTTGGCTGAATTTGGACAAGATTTGGATCAGTTTGGCTCCCTTTTTGATTTGGTTTGATCCAGGAGAGAGGAGAGATAAAAATATCACAATTTTTTTGAATTAAAAACTCATCAACATGTGTGAAATAGGCACCTACCTCAAAGTCTCCCCCCTCCTTACCAAGGTGTCAAAAATGTATCCTTATTTCAAAATATCTCATTTTTTTAGTAATATCTCATAGTTTTTAATAACTAATAAGCCTTGTACTCAATCAACTCTTCATCTTATGTGAGCATTTACTCATTTTTGGGTATTTTCTTTTATTCTTTGGATTTATCTCATCCCAACACTGGGATTAATCTTATTGGTCCATAGGAACCTTAATTGGACCATAATCTAGAAATTTGTGAAAATTTTGACCCTTAAGCTAAGGTCCGTTATACATATTTTCAATTAATTCCAAATGCACATTGAAAAGTTCTTTTTGAATTTCTGTTTCAAGGGAAACCATTTTAGACACTAGGAGAATTTTTATATCAAAAAATATCTCAATTTTGGATTACCTCTCTCTAGACATTTTCTCTCTCTAGGCCAAACAGGGTAAAACAAGATCTTTCTTTTACTTCAGAGAGGGGAATAATTACAAGAATAGAAGAGGAGGTTCTTACATCTTTACACCTCAAAAGCTGGAGGGAGGAATCTTACATCCTACCCCACTTAAAAAACGTGAGATGTCCTCATCTCGCAGGTGGAGTATAATCTCTTTCATCTTCTTCTTCTTCAATTACTTCCAACGTTAATGCCTTGGAAGTGGATGACCGATTTACGAACATCTCTCTTTGACTTACCGTGTTCTGAGGCACAAGTCTCGCATTACATTGGATTGATACTGAGGGTTGGTTAGAGGGTCTACCTCTGGGATTTCCCTGATTTTGGCGGAAAGAAACCTGATTACTCTAGAAGGAAGGAACTAGAGTTTGGAATCTTGGTCCCTGATTTCCCCGCCCGGAAAACCTTGATCTAAAAGGAGTTGGGAAATCCATACTGCGATGTCTAAATCCTTGACAGCTATAGCATTTCACTTCCTTGTTCAAGGGTGGAACTTCTGAAGTTGAATTCCAGGGGATTGAGTTCCAGGAAAAGGACCTTTCTTCCATTCTAGAACTTTCCATATTCTGAGCTTGACCTTTTTATCTCTTATTAAGAGACTAAGCTCTTGTAAAAGGGGAGAAGAAGGGTGTGTGTGTGAATGGACTTATGGTCCACTAGCTCACCTATTTAAAGGGGAGAAGAAGGGTGTGTGAATGGACTTATGTTCCACTAGCTCACCTATTTAAAGGTGGAGCTAGAAGGCATTGTATTGAGCAAGAAGCCTAGTTGTATTTTGAGCAACTTAATAAGCAAGATATTTTCTTGTATTTTGTGAGTCTCTCTCCTCCACATCTTTGATCTAGCATGAGCACCATGAAATTCTAACATGGTATCTACAGCTTGGAAAGATTAGGTCATGTTTTGTGGTGTAGAATTTTATTCCTTTTTCTTTTGTGGAGCTAAACCTCCTGCCAGTGGAGCAGCTCCAGCAACTCGTGGAGGCGCAAGAACTTGTGGAGCTTTCAACTAGGAAAGTGAAAAAGATCTCTAGGCGCTTGAGCTCGTACAACCAATCGACAGACTCCTCTTCTCTTGGCCACGGCATTGCCGTCTAAGCAGACCGGCGCATGAAAACTGCGTAGCTGATGCCATAGAGAGCTTAGGGATTTTGAAGCCCAAGGTCCCAAGATCCTCTAGCTCAAATCTTAGCCCTAATGGCGGGCTGAATCAACTGTGAGAGTGAAAAAACCAGGCGCCTATTGGTTCTCTTCTCCATGAAAGCTTGCTCAAGCTTGTTAATAGTGTTCATAAACACTAATAGTGTTGATCAACACTAATGAGGCTACTAATCCAACAGAGGGGAGCCATTCCAAAGTGTTTCTAAACACTAAGAGTGTTCCTAAACACTAATGGTGAATCTAATCACCAATGCAAGTGTCATTAGATGCTAGAAATGTGCTCTTAAGCACTAATCGTGTTTCTAAATACTAATGGTGATCTTAATCACCAAAGAAAGTGTTCTTTGATACTAATGAAGCTCTCCCTATCAAAATTAGTGGTTGGGCACAAACCCTAAGTGCTAAACCATAAGCTTCACCATCTTAATCTCCTTTTTTATGCAACATCCTTGCCTTGATTAAGGGTTGTTGCACTCTCATAAGCCTTTCTCTTTCTACTTAGGCCAAAACATCACAAATTTCTAGTTTTTTTCTTCTTCATACATCAGCCCATTACTCTCTAGTAATCTCCTTCAATACCCAATGTCAAAGGACAACACCCCCACCCAAATTAAGAAGTTCTCATGAGAGGGCTTCCACACTTGGCAAGTCTTTGTCAAGTACAAGATGATGTCCAAAGGTTTTTGGCCATTCAGCTCCGGCACTAAGGTTATTGATCAAACTAAGGCTGAAGATATTGAAGATAATGAGAGGGCACAAGCCATCATCATGCTTCATCTTGATGAGGCTCTCATTCACCATATGGACCAACTTCCGACTGCAAAGGAGAAATGGGATGAGCTTGATAAGCTCTATGGAGCTCATGGTAAGAATTCCAAGATCTCACTCAAAATTGAATTTTTCAGCTTGGAACTCAAAGAGGGAGACGGAATTGGAGCCTTCATCTCTCACTTGAAGGGCCTTATGGCTCAACTTGCATCAGTGAATGCGAGAATGGATGAAGATGATGCACTGGCTGTTTTGCTAAAAGCAGTTAGTCAAGAAGGTGTACCCCACCTTAGTCACCACCCTGAAGAACATACCTAATCCCACCCTTGAAGGAGTCATTTAATCTTGTCTTGATGAAGAAAAGAGGCCAAAGGTGAAAAGATGCAGGGGAGAAGAGAGCTTGAGCTCTTGCAAGTACACACACACTTACAAAACGCTAATAGAGAACACACAAGGTGAGAGGCTGAAAATCTTCTTATTCTTCACTCAACACTCAACACACCATATACAAAGATAAGAGTACACACATATGAAGGGTACTCATCACGGGGTGATTGAAAACTATAAGTGCTTCGTGAGTCAATCAACACTTGAAATACGTCATTCGTAATCTTGATATGAATCTTAATAATTGAAGCTTGGTTTTTGCCTTACCTACTTGAATAGTGGTATTGACATGTGCATATTCTTCAATCTCCTCAACCATAATTTGTAGCAACTTTTTCTCTTTCTCCACGAGCATTGTCATTACTTGAAAATCCAGGTACATTCCCTTGCGTACTCTACCTTGGTTTTTGATTTCATGTGTTAATTCCTCACGCACCTCCCGTGATGTTGGCTTGTTTTTGCACTCATTAGTTTTATGAACCTTTTCTAAACGACAGAAACATAGATCTTTATGCCACACCTTTTCTACCACCTCTAGGGAGAAATATATGAAAGACTGGCTACCATTCTCCTTCTCACCCATCTGGATTCTCTTATTTTACAAGCAAAATTCCCTTCTCGTTGACCCTGTCTATCATCTAAATTTAGAGAATTTTGCATCTCTTCATCTTCTCGGCCACCCCCTTCTTCTTCATTCAAATCCATGCAAGCTTGAATGCACATGGTTCGCATTCTTTCCTCTAGATCTTGAATGCACATGGTTCGCATTCTTTCCTCTAGATCTTGATTCCTATCAATAAGTCTTATAACTTTCTCTAGAGTTACACCCACACACAATAATCCCTGTAAAAGGACCTCTTCTTTCTCTAGGTTGACTGTTAAATTTGTTTGATGTCTAGCCATCTTGTGACTGTACAACAAAATTACAAAAGATTTTAAAAAGAAAATAATATTCTCCTTGTATCACAGAAATAAAAAATAATATGAGTTACCCAAGACCTACAACATCCGCAAATAACTGTGCGGACTACCCAACCTATGCTGCTCTCACCAGCTGTGACGTAGTGAATCTAACTATATCTTAATCATACAACTTAATCAAAGAATACATTAAACTCACATAATCCTACTATTTCTACATTGCAATACAAACAAATCAACCTTCTCAAATAGCAAACAAGCATGCATGCGATATACAAGGTTCTTATCACATAAGCAAAGAATCATGTAATCTCAAATAAACATTCACATGATATAAATCTCTATCAATTACAGCACAGCATCTCAAGCGATCACAATGTATGTGTCTATCGATTCTATCATCATCACCATGCTCGACAACATGGTTAGTCATAATGACCAAAATCCAGCCAGGGCTTTCTCGGGTGCCCGTCCACCCAATCTTGTCCTCTTTGGGTTTTACCACATGGCTCCCAGAGGGCATAAATCTCGTTCTCTGTCCGGCATTCCTTGTCTAAGGATGGCGGGCTCGAATCTCAAAATCTCCTGTTGAGCCTTATCATACACATGCAATATTAATCAGTCATACGGGTGTATATCAATCATTCATCTCAAAACAAAGCAATCATAACTCATTGATATACAGGTGTATATCAATCATTCATCTCAAAACAAAGCAATCATACATATCATTTCACACTCATCTCTAGTCCATAATCTTTCAAGGCATGCATATTCAAATCAATCACAATCGATTTCAAGTATAAAAAAAGATTTTAATTTAAATAGTATTTAACTTCTCTTTATCTTTTAAGTCACATGGGAATCCTTGTTTTTAACATAATCAATTATCATGTTCTAACGAGCGAGGTCATCTCTAGTCACTATAGCTAAGTCTTAACTGTGCTTATGCGTTAGTCGATCTAGTATATATAGATAAGATAGTCAATCTTGATAGCAATTTCTAAGGCAAAGCCTAATAAATGGTCTCTTTGGGTGAGTAATACCTTTCAATTTATTTGGAATTAGAGAAAAGTCAAAACTACAGAGTTTTAGGACTTCTAATGCTCTATAAAGCACGTCTAAGTGATGGTTCTCTAAAAATGAGTTCTAAGGTGTCTTTGAGAGCATTCAAAACATCCAAAGTTGTGTTTTCAGCATGAAACTATAAAAAATAGCCAAGTGCCCCACTTTGCACTCAAATAACTCAAAAACGAAAGGAATTTTTGTTTTCTAGAGTGTCATACACTCTTATAGAGTTTCTTGCCATCTAAAACTTTTACATCAAAATCTGATTCTAAATGGTGGGAAAGATAAACTCTTTGCAAAGTAGCCCCTCATGAAGGTTTTACCTAGAATCTAGTCATAAACTAGTCAAATATTCTATTTTCTAATTCTTTTATCTCCAAAATTGTTTATTCTATGAGTCTTTAGACTTAGGTGATCATTTTTAATTAATAAATTCAATCGTTAAGTGTTCCATACCTCAACTTAGATTCTCTCATATACATGCTTATTGATTTATTTATTTAATCTCAAAAGAATTTAAAGCAAAATAATAAAAAGAGTGTTTGTGTACTTCCCCGATATATTTTCTGATGTCTTGATTGATTTGGGAATCCATGTCTACTCTCTAGAAGTTGTGGAAGAGCAAGTCTCTCAGATCTATTGTCAGGGATGTAATCTGCAACAAGTAGAACTTCGCGCATAGTTATCAGATTCTAGTCGTGTGGGTACTTAAAATTACTAGAACGCATGCAGTCTACAATCCAGTACGGGTGGAATTCCAATATCTCTTGTATCTAAAAGTCGACTCCAAAAATAGGTCATGTTTTACTTTTTTATTAAATTTCAATTTGCATGTCCATCTACACACTTAAAGGCTTCCTTTGAGTAGACTAACTAATTAAAAACTCAATCTTGAATTTTCACTTAATTTTAACACTTAAAATCTTTACTGCTGAAAAACCACTGAAAACCTACTGGAATTTATTTACTGAAATCTGTAGCATCCAAAAATTTGGATTATCTATAATCATAACTTGGTTAATCTCGGAGGTATGTTACATTCTCTCCCCATTAAGAAACCAGAATCTCCTCGATGTTAAAAATATCTAATCCTCAATCATAAGACCTTAAGAAAATGTTTTTCTTACTCAACTATTATACTTGATATAGTAATTGAGAAGCCATATGCTTCACTTTTAAGAAAAATATAAATATCTGTGTCTTCGTCTTTAGATTTCTTCAAGTAGCCTTAGAAAGAACGACTTGACGACTTGCTTGTCTAAGATCTTAACTTGATTCCTCATTTCTTACCTATCTCTTGGATAAAATCAACATACTCCGTAATTATTGTATCTATTAGAATATCAATACTGTAGCATTCTTTTCTCTAAGTATTGTGCTCTCTTCCATTCATATCTCCGATAGATCCTATCTTGGATAAATGATTTTATATGTTAATTTAGTTATTTATACTAGTTAAACTCTAGCATAAGAGCTTCTAGTCTTAATTCTATTAAATTTAACTCCAAATAAGAAACTAGATAGATCTTGAGGTATTACACAAGGTATCTTGATCTTGTAAATCTGTCAATATCCAAATCATAAACAAGCCTTCTTGGAATCATAACTTAATAAACAATAATAAATCTGATGAAAAACATTATCGTGGTATTGTCTTAAACTTCAATGTAATCAATCGATTTGCAAAATCTTATTTTCACTTTGCTTGCAGCTTTAGACTTAGTCAAATTTCTTCAACAGGAGAGCGATCCTCTATCCAATTAAGGAGCTTCTTTCATCATTTAAATTTATCTATACAAAAAGATAAATTTAACTAAATTTTCTCTTAAAATTTAAATAAAAATCTCCATTAATTCCTTTACACTAGGAATTACACTTTCCTCATTTAAATATTTGAATTCCAATATGGTGAGAATTCCTCTTTCATCATTTAAATTTATCTATACAATAAGATAAATTTAACTAAAATCTTTCTTCAATTTTAAATAAAATATATATTATTTTAGCATCACAATTTTTCTCTTACTTCATTGAAACACATGGATTTCCATTGTCATGGGCATTACTCTTTTAACATAAAAATGGATTACTAGAAATTTCTCTTTTTCCTACTTAACTATTTATGCATAAACATAAAAAATAATTTTTCATGATTATAATGATAATCATTCAATTAATCTAGGATAATTAATCCTAGAATATGGTAGGAAGTCCTCTTTTCATAATATAAATGAAAATGATTTATGTGTTTATTTTTCAGAAATTTTGCTATAGCTCCGCGCTCTACTATTACTGATAATTCTCAATAAATTTGAAAGAATAAATTTTAGTATTATTCATGTGATTAGAATAACCACTAATTGGATGATTATCCAATTATGGATTGATTCTTAATTTTACCATAAGTTAAATAGCATAAAAGTATTAAAAAGCCATTATTTTGGCCTCCAATTAGACAAGCATAGAAATTACTTTTAGATTAGAGAAATGATTCATGAGAAGCTTCATTTGAATTGAGAATAGGTCATAGGAATGACCATTCTTTGGGGGAGAGAGATAAATGCTAAAAAACCATTATAAATTAAGCATAAATGAAAATTTATGTGTTTCTTCATTACAATACATTAAAGAACTTCAATAGTATTCAAAAGCCATTCAAATTAATGCTTCTCAAGCTTGAGAAGGGTTGAGAAGAGAAACATTTTTAAATTTAAGAAAAAGAAGACAATAATCCACACTTTACTCCCTAAATTACTTGATTCTTTGATCACAGTAGACGCCCCCAACCAATCAATTGGTTTGGTATGTTGTTGGAGTCTCCAAGGAAGATTGGCTCCCCCTCTCTCTCTCTCTCTCTCTCTCTCTCTCTCTCTCTCTCTCTCTCTCTCTCACACACACACACACACACACACAGCAATTAGGCTCAATCTGAAACACTGAAACGTAAGTCTCTCTCTCTCTCTCTCTCTCTCTCACATACACACAAAGCAATTATGCCTAATCTTTGTCTTTCACTCTCTCTTCATCTTTCACACACATGCACATAAAGAAATTATGCCTAATCTCTGTATCTGCCTGATCTTATTTGAGGACCAATTGTTCTCTCTCTCTCTCTCTCTCTCTCTCTCTCTCTCTCATATGGAGAGTGTTGAAGTAATAAGGCTGGAGTAGATTGAAGTAGAACCGGTTTTAGATTTACAAATGCAAGGACAACCACACTCTCAATGGATTTTCACGTCTCCAAAAAGAAGAGCATAATTAGATCCTGGAAGGATTTTCAAAGAAGAGAGCAAAGAGCCACGACGACCAAACATAAGACCAAAGCGATAATGGTATCAGATGAAGATCGAAGGAACGTAGCAAAAGAAAGAATTTTTGTTAGCTTGGTTAAGAAATTGTCATCTTTTGGGAAGAAGATGGGCTCCAAAGTTATATGGATGAGGTCTTATAGGATGCACGTAAGGCAAAATACGTGAGGGGCATGCCAACTCAGATATGGTTCGTGCATTCAAAGAGTCAAGGTGATGAACTTCTCGTAAAGCGAGGTGCATTGACTTGTTTAACAAGTGCAATAAATTGTTATGAAGATATTACCATTACACGCGCTACAAAGCTACTAGATATACATCCTAGAAATTTATTTGAAGCCCAAAAGAGGCTTGGTGAAAGTTCATTACGACTAGATTTGTGTAAGCGCCAACGCCCTTAAAGCAAATTTGATGAGGTCAAAGATTTGGTTCGTGCCTTTTGGACCAAGAACACCCATGTTTCTCTAAACAAGAAGGATATCTGTCGTCGCCACAACGGATTAGAAGATGCACCTATGAAAAACATCCAATCCACTTTCTTGATGAGACACAGGTAAGTTGCCTATGCAAACTATATAGATGCAGAAATGTTTGTTTTTTAGTATCAATTTTTTCTTATGTGAATATTTTCAGCATTTGCATGAGTTATACTTCAATAGACCTGAAAATTTAGCATGACTTTGTGCTTATGCTGCTCTTGAAAGCATAGAAGTATGCTTATGTAAAGCAATGCACATTCAATTTGAAAGTGTTGTTAAACCACTACATAGGTGCTTTGAAGCATTGCACATGAGCTTGACTCAATCTGCATGGTGCTTTTGCAGTACTGTATATATGCTTGATTCAATGTGTGGTGCTTTGAAGCATAACATAGGAGATGAATGTTGTGCTTGACTCAATCTACAGGGTGCATTGCAACATTGCACATATGGTTGATTCATTCTGAATGGTGCTTTGAAGCACTGCTTATATGCTTTAAAGGACTACACATATGCTTCATTCATTCTGAATGGTGCTTTGAAGCACTGCACATGTTCTTGATTCATTCTGAATGGTGCTTTGAAGCTTTGCATGTGTGGTTGGTTCATTCTGAATGTGCATACATATTTCTTGCTTTTTTTATTATGATGCATTTCATAAAAGTAATAAATTTTCTACTTCTTATGTATGCAAACAAATTTTGTTTTTGACATTCAAAGCTGCAAACCCACAATTGGTTATTGGTCAGTGTAGTTTTCAAAAGTTCAAGCCATTCTTTGTGTGCACAAGCTAAAAGACAGAAACACTTGTTGTTGCATCAAGCATATGCAGATGATATATCTCAAGGAGGTAGCCAATCGCATTCGGACATCCTCGTATGGACACCATGGACCATTGTGGATGCAATTGTAGAATTTGCTTTAAAGTTGACATGGTTGGGAAGTTGTTGCCAATGAGCATGTGTTTAGTGGGGTCACACAGATTTGGGAATCTTCTGTGTGTCCCAAACCCTCTGATTTTGCATTTCACAAGCTAGGATGCCTAATGGGCGAGTGCAAATTGTGTGGACCAGAAAGGAAGCTAGATATTTGTCCAACCGAGCAAGAAAGTTCCATGAAAGTATGCAATGTAAAAATCTTTGAGGACATTATTGTGGGTGCTGACAATGAGGGTAAAGCAAAAGTAAGAAAGGTCCTCTCTCAAAAGGACATGCTTGTTGATAATGTATGGAAGATGTTGTAAGGTCACACTACACAATTCATTGCACACAATTTTGTGTACAGGTGGCAAGGTGAGCAATTTCGACAGTGCATAAAGAACTTTCCACAAGACGTAATTTTGTCAGCTGTGGATTTTGTAGAGAATTACTCGTTTAAGGAGAAAAATGAGATACAGTCCATGCATTGGCACATCGATCAAGTCACGCTATCTGTACACATAACCTATCATCGACAAGGTTGAAGATGACACAGTGATCAAAGAGGTGCACTTTTATGTCTTAGATGATAAAGCTCATGATACACTCTTTGTGCAACATTCCTTCTTGATGCATTCATAGTGGTTACAGAAAGAAGGCTTGGAATTTAAGAAGCATTGGGTATGGTCTGACGGATGTGCTGCTCAATTCAAGGCTAAACGTCCATTTTATTTTGTGAGCAGGTACTATGCCATTACCAATATGGAGATGACATGGAACGTTTTTTAGTCTAGCCATGGTAAAGGTTAGCAAGATGGAGCATGTGCAGTAGTCAAAAAGGCACTTACTCTCATAAGCAACTCAAGACAGATGGTGCGGATTTGAAGTGTGTGGCTGATGTGGTGGCATTCTTAAAAGACACCATGAGCACTGCAGCAAGTACTAGCTATATTAAGGAGAGTCTTGTGATGTGGATTCTCCTCTCCCTCTACCTATTTTTCATCATTCACTTCTCAACCCCTCTCAAGCTTGAGAAGTTTCTATCTAGTTATTTTTAATGCAAATCAAGCTTTCTCTAAGAGTTTTAATAATTAATCACAAAAAAGTTAATCTTTATGCTTAATTAGGATGCTTTTTATGTATATCTCTCTCTCCCAAAAGAATAGTTATTCCTATGACTAATTCTTTAGCAAATGAACGCTTCTCATTGATAAATTCTTAATTCAAAATCAATCTCTAAGCTTGTTAAGCTAGAGGTTAAGAAAATAGCTTTTTATGCTTTTATGCTAATAACATTATGGTAAACTTATGATTTAATTCCATAAATTGGATTTAAGTCTAAGGATAATATTCTATCATAATTGTATTACAAAGTCTTATTCTTTTTAGAAATATTAAAAATTATCAGTAATAGCCAGCGAAGCTATGGCAAAATTTTCAGAAATTAATACATAGCTCATTTTTATGCATATTGTGAAAAGAGGACCTCCTACCATATTCTAGGATTGAATATCATATGCAAAAAGAATGATTTTCATCATATTCATGGAAAACTAGTTTTTAGTGTTTATGCATAAATAATTAATTAAAGAAAAGAGGATTTTTAGATAAATTGATTTTATGTATGAGAAAATTTAAATGATAAAAGAGGAATTTCCATGACATTTGGAATTCAATCATTTAAATTGTAAAAGTGGAATTATTGGCATATTTGAATTAATGGATATTTTTATTTGAATTTAAAGAGAAATTTTAGATAAATTTATTTTATGCATGAGAAATTTTTAAATGATAAAAGAGGAATTCCCATGACATTTGGAATTCAAGACCATGAAAAAATCATTTGATACAATTGCCAACACTCCATGAAAAACTCCAAGGCAACATTAAAGGACATCAGTGCTAATACAAATCAAGAAACTCGTTATGTGGCATGGCTACAAAATGTGCTTGTATGCCATGGGAAACAACAAGACAGTGCACCATAAGTGGCATCCACAAACTATCATGGATGAGGATGGAAATAGCTCCCATAGACCTGAATATATTACTGGGAATCAACCTTAAAAGGATTAAGGGAAAAAAGTTAAATTTGCACAAGAGTAGCAAACAAATGGAGATGTGCAAATAGAGGAGAAAGAGGAGGGAGTGCAAAGAGTATGGGAATCAGACATTCATGATACAATGTGGGTAATTTGTCATACAAAAATTAACAACAAAGTCACTTGTCAAGCATGGGTAGGTGGCCAAGCAAGGAAATGTAGAAAACAAATCAAGCAAGTCAGGAAGAGGGGTCTCGATGCCAAGTTAGCATGAGAGGGAGAGGGACAAACTGAGGTGGAGACAGCATGAGGGTGCATGTTGAAGGACAAAGAGAAATGGAGAGAGAGGTAGAGAGAGAGTGTGTGTAGTGGGAGAGAGTGTGTGTAGAGGGAGAGTGAGAGAGGGAGAGAGGGAAGGAGGGCCTAGAGAGAGAGAGAGGGAAAGGGCTAGACAGGGGGAGAGAGCGTACGGTGGTAATGAGAGAGAGAGAGAGAGAGAGAGAGAGAGAGAGAGAGAGGGGGGGGGAGGGAGAGGGAGAGGGAGAGGGATAGACAGAGGTGGAGAGAGCATGAGGGTGCATGTTGAGGATGAAGAGAAAGAGAGGGAGAGAGACAGAGTGTGTAAAGGGAGAAAGAGAGAGAGGGATAGGGATAGATAGAGGTGGAGAGAGCATGAGGGTGCATGTTGAAGGAGGATGCGAAAGAGAGAGAGAGATTACGTAGAGGGAGAAAGAGAGGGAGGGAGGGAGGGCATGTAAAGAGAGAGGGGGAGAGGGCTAGAAAGGGGGAGAAAGCGTACAGTGGCAATGAAAGAGAGAGGAAGAGGGATAGATAGAGGTGGAGAGAGCATGAGGGCACATGTTGAAGGAGAAAGAGAAAGAGAGGGAGAGCGATAGAGCGTGTTGGTTTTAATGGATTGGAGGGGGAGAGAGAGCATGAGGGTGCATGTTGAAGGAGGAAGAGAAAGAGAGGGCGAGAGATAGAGATAGAGATAGAGATAGAGTGTGTAGATGTAATGAGGGGGATTAGAATTAGACTCAAAGAGAGCCCATGGGCATAGGTATGGCCAGGCAAGTATGGAGGCCCAACATTAATGAGTGTGAAATGGTGGGCAAGTATATAAGTGAATATTGTAACTATGGTCATAACATAATTTTACCAACATACTTTTATCAATGAAATCATACTTCTTGGAGCTTCATGCTTCTTGGCTATGGTGGTACTCCCTTGAGTGCATGTGGTACTCCATCTTGAGTGCATGTGGTACTCCATTATGAGTGCAATCTTCTCTCTTTCTTTTCCCCATCATTACATTTGTAATGAAGGGGGCTTGGAATTAGACTCAAAGAGAGCCCATGGGCATAGGTATGGCCGGGCAAGTATGGAGGCCCAACATTAATGAGTGTGAAATGGTGGGCAGAAGTGAATATTGTAACTATGGTCATAACATAATTTTACCAACATACTTTTATCAATGAAATCATACTTCTTGGAGCTTCATGCTTCTTGGCTATGGTGGTACTCCCTTGAGTGCATGTGGTACTCCATTTTAAGTGCATGTGGTACTCCATTATGAGTGCAATCTTCTCTCTTTCTTTTTCCCATCATTACAGTGGTATCAGAGCCTTGTCTTTGATCCAAGATTTCTTAAAATTTTAAAAATTTCTTGATTTTCTTAGAGTTTCTTGGGAATTTTCTTGATTTTGATTGAATTCTTGATCAAGAAATGGGGCGGCATGGGGTGTGTGGAATGCTGGGATTATCTTGAATTTTTTATTTGGGTAAAGTTTTGGGGTCATGGGTTGGCTAAGGATAAATTTCTGAGGCAGCCGCTCCAAAATTTGAAAAAAGGGAAAATCAAAATTGGGGGAAATTAGTTGCTAATCTTGATTAAATTTGTTTTTTATTTCCCTTCATCTCTACATGCTCGATTTCTGAGGGTAATAAGGCTTCCTTTGTTTGCCATTGATCAACATGTTTCTAGGGTTTTGACGAAGCCTTTCAAGAGCTTTCAAATGAGCCTAGTAATGTGTGATTGGATCGTAGAGATTTATGGACTAAATCATGCAGTTTCAAGCGGCTATTTTGCTGCGATTTTACTTCCACTTAGCTTGGCTAATCTTAGCCTAATCTTAGCTTAGTATCAAAACTTACAAGGAGGCAAGATGAGCCACAAATTTTTAGCGCAACATGAAGCGAAGAACGTTGGCTACTGCAGTTTTCTACAACCATCGTGGGGGTGATTCCGTGGATCTAATGCCTATCAAGATTTTCCACTGATGTCTTGCAAATATTGGAGTCTTTTGGAGGTGCATGAAGGTTATGGAGCATGGAGAAAAAGGTGCATGAAGGGTATGGAGCATGGAGAAGAAGGTGGAAAAAAATCCGTAAATTGATCTTTAACAATGTGGGCAAAACTTGAAGATTTTCTACCATTGGTGAGTGGCTATTACCATTAATGCAAGAATTGATGCATTTCTTGAAGGTTTGGGGTAAGAATTAGGGTTTATTACTTGGAAACCCTAATCAGTTATCATTGGCTAATCCCTCATGAAATTAGTATTGCTTAATCATCATTAGAATCATTAATGATGCTATTATGCAAACTAATGATCCATATAAGCCATTGAGAAAACCCTAACTTTCAATTGAGGAAATTTGGCCAAGTTTCAAGCAATGTTGATTACCATGGCTTCTCATAGGCTATTGGAAGGCCTACATGCTTGAAGATCATTTGCATTAGAGCCATATTGATGGTTGACTACTTTTGGGATGCTATGGGAATATGTGACATTCTATTGATGTGATTCAAGATTGCAATTAGCATTGTTATCATCACTTGGTGTTTTTGGATGTTGCCTTATGTTGATTGGATCATATGGGATGTGAAGAAGAACATAAAGCATGAGTACATGCTATTGTAATGATCATATGATAAGCATGAGTCATGCTTAAAAATAGTTATCATCCTTACATTTTGAATTGTACACCACTCTCACACACATTGTATTCACTTTGATTCATAGAATCTAGCATGTGTGTGAGGGTATCCTTTGTTGAAATATACAAGTGAATAGGGTGTGTGCGGGAACAAGCCCTTGGCAAGAGGCTGTAAAAGAGAATCTATAAATGTGAGAGAACCTGTGAAAAGGTGAGAAGAATCTACTGGGAGAGAATAAACGGTAGCATGAGAAGATTTAGGAAGTGTGGAGATATTCTGGGAAAAGTGAAGAGGTGGAGAGAATCAAGCAAAAGAGGTGGAGTGAATCAAGGAGAAATCAATGAGATTAGATGCTTGGATGTAAACACTATAAATTGAGGCATTGGCCTAATGAGAATTTGCTGGCTTTTTATTATCCATGCCTACATTAAGTTATTTGTTAATTACTCACTAATCACGTCTTAATTATTTGCTAATCACTTTGTTAATGATATTGATTCTAGCATTTGATCCACCATAGCTCATCACATTGCTATAATTTCAACATGGTATCAGAGCCGTGCCTAGAATCCATTAAGTTTATAAGCCCATTATCTAGTTAATTAAGATTAGTAGATAATTAGAAATTAATCAAATTTTTAGTTATTTTTCAACTCACCTCTATACCCCTAGCTGGTGGAGGAGCTCTAGCTCCTTGGACACTCAACATTAGGCCAAACCCTTCTAGCCACAAACAACCAACATCCTTGTGCTCCAGCTAGTCGAAATAACCCAGCAAACCGCCGCTGGGACGAAGGAGAAATCGCGATTTTAGCCAACGCAGTTTTTTCTGAGGAAATTGCAGATCTTGTCTTCATCCAATCAAATTGCTCTAATTCCTTATAGCTCCAGGGGTTTTCAAGCATGCTCTACAAGCTGGTGAAGTCAGAATTGAATTTGATCAAGTCTACAGTGAGATCCAAGCTCTTCATCAATCTAGACTCCCCGCATACTCTGTTTTCTGCACACAAAACAGTGGATTAATTTGCTAATCAGTGATTAATCAGTGCTAATCACTATTTTTGGTGCAATTGAGGGTTCAAATTAACCATTAGGTATCTGATACAGATCCCTATAACTTCAGATTGCAATTCAGAGTTGGTTTGATACTCCAACCATTCCGTACAAATTGGTTACCCTTGATTTAATATAATTTCTGGTAAAATTGTGCTGATAAAATTGTGGTAATCATCATTTTGCATTTAACCCTTGGTTAATGCCTGTAAATCTCACTCAAATTCAAGATTATTCACAGCCAGAGTTGCATTTGGGAATGTGCATAAGAATGAATGCTATATGCATTATGTATTGGGCACATTGCAAAAGTGTAAAAATGGGATCAGACACTACCCTTGTCCAGAATAAGGCAAGAGGTAAGACCTCCCGCATAGATTTGGGTTTGCATTGCATAATGACACAAGATAAACATCAAAAGCCCAAAAGAATTGTCAGCAAAACATTTAAACATGTTGCTCACATGGAGCAAGAAGACCTGACGGACAAGCTCATGGCCCCAGCCATGAAAGAAGAAGAACATCTCTTTCCAAGAAGAAGATCCACACCAAGAAGATCTAAAGGAAGCATTGAAGGAAGACATGGACACGAGAAGAGAAGCTGCCACAAGAAGACTGAAGGAAAAGGAAGACACGGACGCGTGAAGAGAAGCTACCCCGACAAAAAGACTGAAGACAAGAGAAGATGTGAGGCTCCAAAGAGTGAGGAGCCATGTGAAAATCTCTGAGAGAGAGAGAGAGAGAAACCCCACAACCCAATGTAACCTGCCCCAACAAAGTAAAACCACCTTTGAGCCACCGATGATGTAGGCCACGTGGGAGATGTATGTGTGAGCACTTTAGTCAAGGTCACGGGCACTTGTAGTAAGCCTTGGACACATAGAGAGAGAGTGTGTCAAGGACTATGAGTTTAGGGACTTGAGGCACTGGTCGCGGGCTATCAAGTAAGAGAGAAACTTGGTACAGGGTCCAGGTGTGCTAAGTTAACTTGAGGGGAGGTGTGCTAGACACTGGTCGCGGACTATCAAGTAAGAGGGAAACTTGGTATAGGGTCCAGGTGTGCTAGGAAGTATTCACTTGCTTGAGGGGAGGTGTTGAAATATACAAGTGAATAGGGTGTGGGCGGGAACAAGCCCTTGGTAAGAAGCTGTAAAAGAGAATCTGTAAATGTGAGAGAACCTGTGAAAAGGTGAGAAGAATCTACTGGGAACTCCAAATTTTTCGGAGATCATAGATTTAGATTCTATTCTTCAAGATCTTTCCAATGATATGTCACATGGGGGGGTTTTGACAAACTTTTGAGAACAAGTTCACCATGATCCCATTTTTCAAATGGGAATGAAAAATTTCCCAAATTATCTAATATGGTATTATAAGTGGATATTGGGCAATTGCTTTTACATTTTGATTGAGATTTGGGCCAAATTGTAGGGAAACTATGGCAAAAATTTTATGATTTTCTGCACTCTAGAGTGGGCAAAGAAGTGCAATTCAGTCCCAACTCGCTCAAGATCTCTCAAGGGCCTTTGCAAGTCTTAAAAGATTGTCTTAAGGCGGTCCTAACTAGCTATCAAGTGGTTGATTCGGACACCATCTCAGGGTACAAAGTGGACAGTTCTGTCAGGCTCTGAAAACCCTAATTCAATCAAAAATGGTGCGGACTGAATTGAAGGTGTTTACATAGCTTGAGAACACTACTAAAGAGCTTCCCAAAGAGCCAATAAGTTTCCAATTCCATGACCGTTTTGATGGTCAACCCCTCATAGTTGACTTTTAGCTAAAAGTCAAAACAGAGAGGTATAGGGGTGTCTGAAGCGGGGATCGAGGCTAAAAGTGTTGTTCTCATCGAGACGGACGTGGCAAGTCTTTGATCTTTCAATTCTGACATCGGTAGCACCAAAAAACCTCATTTGGTACTATGGGTGACCGTGAACAAGAGGGAGTGCCTTTACATAACATGAGTGATCACATGGTGAATGAGTGAAGTGCACAAGTTTTCTTTGAAGCACATTACGTTGGATATGCTAAAGGTTACTATCACCAAAGCTATGAAGGATGCACAAAGGGATATTTGCTTCCAAAACAGTGAGCTTTTGAGGCAAAATAGTGAGCATATGCGGCAAAGAAATGTTCTCATGGAGCAAATGTCCAATGCTATGAATGAGGGCTTCAAGAAGCTTGGAGGTGGGATAAATGAAGTGCAAAGGTGTGTGGAAAAGATTGACACTTCCCTTGATAGGGCAAGAGGCTGGTCACAACCACAAAGGTCATTTCCAAATCCATCATTATCTTGTGGGCTTAATCGGCATGGAAAGGTTGAAATTGAGGTGGAAACTTTTAGAGGGTACAATCAAAGTATGAAGACAACACTTCAAGAGAACACAAAAGATGTTTCTCATGTTGATTCACCATTGTCAAAGCCAAAGCTCTATGGAAAGGAAGAAAAGCATAGGCAAGATTTGATGGAGTCAAAACAAAAGGAAATAGCCATAATTTCCAATGAAGATAACAAAGATAGGTATGCACGGTCATATGATGAGGTCATACATTCCAAGTTACCAAAGTCCTTGACAAAGAATGAATTTGTGGATCATATGATTTCTACTTCTATTGAAAGCTTATGGTTCAAGCATGGTGAATCATTTGTAGAAGCTTTGCTCTCTTTTGTGATGGAGAAGGAGTCACTTGTATCCAGTTCAAGGAATTGATTAAGATTCCTCCCTCCAGCTTTTGAGGTGTAAAGGTGTAAGAACCTCCCCTTCTGTTCTTGTAATCATCTCCTCTCTAAAATAGAAGAAAGATCTTGTTTTACGTTGTTTTGGTCTAGAGAGAGAAAATGTCTAGAGAGAGGTAATTTAAAATTGAGATATCTTTGGATACAAAAATTCTCCTAGTGTCTAAAATGGATTCCCCTGAAACAGAAGTTCAAAATAAACTTTCCAATGTGCATTAGGAATTAATTGAAAATGGTATAAGGGACCCTAACCTAAGGGTCTACATTTTCAGAAATTTTTAGATTATGGTCCAATTAAGGTTCCAATGGACCAATTGGATTAATCCAAGTGTTGGAATGAGATAAATCCAAAGAATAAAAGAAAATATCCAAAAATGAGTAAATGCTCACATAAGATGAAGAGTTGACTAAGTACAAGGTTTATTAGTTAAAAATTAAGAGATATTACTAAAAAAAAGAGATATTTTGGAGTAATGATGCATTTTTGACACCTTGGTAAGGAAAGGGGGACCTTTGAGGTAGGGAAGGGTTTTTTAATTCAAAAAAATGTGATATTTTTATCTCTCCTCTCTCCTAGAACAAACTAGATAAAAAAGGGAGCCAAACTGGTCCAAATCTTGTCCAAATTGAGTCAAATTGAAGCTGAAAATTTCTAGAAACTAGTTGGACTTGGTTAGTGACCTCCCTCACCTATAAATAGACCCTCATTCCTTTGTATTTTCATATTGGAGCTATATCATGCTAGTATTATCTTAAAATAATCATATTTCTAATATCACTTAAATTTTCCTTTCTCTTGGGAGTTTGGAGATTCTCTCTCTCTCCAACAACTCTTGAAGTTGCTCTTCTCCTCTTGGTGGACCAATTGATTGGTTGGGGGTTTCACTGCTAATAAATAATCAAGCCAAACTTGGAGGTAAAATTGATTTATATGGTTTTTTTAAATTATCTCAATGACTTTCTTCTTCTCAACCCCTCTCAAGCTTGAGAAGCTTTCAAAGCAATAGGTTTTCTTCAAATCAAGCTTTCCCAAAGTCTCTTGATGTCTATTTAGATTAATGTTGAATTTTATGCTTAATTTTAATATTTTTCTTTAAGAAAATCTCTCTTGAAAAGATTAGTCATTCCTATGGCTAGATCTTAAGAAAAGGATGATTCTATTTCATAATCTCTTTATCTTAAGCTAATCTCTAAGCTTGTCAAGCTAGAGAAAGAGATTAGTTATTTTTCACGATTTTTAATCTAGAAAAAAGAAGGATTAATTCTCTTAATCTTGTTTATGGTAGGAAAAGTCCTATAAATTCATCCTAAATGGATAGGAGGTTATGTTGAAAGTTTCAAAAATAAGGAATGATTATTTTGGATTAATCTAGATAATTAATCATAATTATATATTAATTATGGTGATAATTATGCTATGAATGCATAAATCTAATTTCAAGTTTAAAAGAGAAGTTTCTATCATATTTTCATTACATGCTTTTATTCTTTTAGAAAAATTGAGAATTATCAGTCATAGTAGCGAAGCTATGGTAAATTTTTCAGAAAACAATACATATCTTATTTTTATGCATAATGCTAAAAGAGGACTTCCTACCATATTCTAGGATTAGACATCTTACGCAAAAAGAATGATTTTCATCATATTCATGGAAAATATTTTTTTTTGTATTTATGCATAAATATTTAATTAAGAGAAAAGATAAATTTTTGGTAATTTTATTTTTATGCAAAAAGAGGAATTCCCATGATATTCGAGATCCAAACAATTAAATGTTAAAAGATGAATTTTAGGAATAATTCAAATTATGAGTATTTATCAAAAGTGAAATTTTGAGTATTAGTTATTTTTCATGATTTTTAATCTAGAAAAAAGAAGGATTAATTCTCTTAATCTTGTTTATGGTATGAAAAATCCTATAAATTCATCCTAAATGGATAGGAGGTTATGCTGAAAGTTTTAAAAATGAGGAACGATTATTTTGGGTTAATCTAGATAATTAATCATAATTACGTATTAATTATGGTGATAATTATGCTATGAATGCATAAATCTAATTTCAAGTTTAAAAGAGAAGTTTCTATCATATTTTCATTACAAGCTTTTATTGTTTTAGAAAAATTAAAAATTATCAGTCATAGCAACGAAGCTATAGTAAATTTTTCAAAAAACAATACATATCTTATTTTTATGCATAATGCTAAAAGAGGACTTTCTAGCATATTCTAGGATTAGACATCCTATGCAAAAAGAATGATTTTCATCATATTCATGGGAAATATTTTTTTTGTATTTATGCATAAATATTTAATTAAGAGAAAAGATAAGTTTTTGGTAAATTTATTTTTATGCAAAAAGAGGAATTCCCATGATATTCGAGATCCAAACAATTAAATGTTAAAAGATGAATTTTTATGCAAAAAGAGGAATTCCCATGATATTCGAGATCCAAACAATTAAATGTTAAAAGATGAATTTTAGGCATAATTCAAATTATGAGTATTTATCAAAAGTGAAATTTTGAGTATTTTTATTTTTATTGAAAAATATGGGTAGAATTGATTTTTGTAAATCCTATGAATCTTTTATTCAAAAAGAAGAATATTGAATATATCTTAATTGAGAAATTTGAGAAAGAATGTGAAAATATCCACCGAGAAAACTTGGATAATTCTTATATGAGAGCCTCCAAATCACCCTTTCTTCTCTACTGAGAGGATCGAGGATCCAATGAGTAAACGGAAGTTTAGAATTAGTTCACATTAATGAAGCTTAAGGAATGAAAATACAATACATAAATACTCTTTCTGAGTTTTTACTATTCAATTCTGATAAGGTTTATTTTTCCTTTTTAAACCTTCAACAACACTCTGATACGTAGATTCAATGGGATCGAGAAAAAGTACCTTTATCTAGGCTAAGCAATTGGCAAAAACTTAGAAAAGTCCTATGAGTATCGAACGTAGAAAACGGTACTCAAAGTGGATGTGATAAGATGTGATGTGGATCTGAATGAATGTAAATGAATGTGATGGGATGTAAATGGATGTGATTAGATGAGATGTGAATGTGATAAGAGGAGATATAAATGTGATATGATAAGATGTGAATGTGATGTGATGTGATGAGATGTGGTGTGATGTAAATCGATGTAGATGTGAATGTGAGGAGATGTGGACGAGATGTGATAAGATGAGGTGTGGATCTGAATGAATGTAAATGAATGTGATGGGATGTAAATGGATGTGATTAGATGAGATGTGAATGTGATAAGAGAAGATGTGAATGTGATAAGAGGAGATGTAAATGTGATATGATAAGATGTAAATGGATGTGATTAGATGAGATGTGAATGTGATAAGAGGAGATGTAAATGTGATATGATAAGATGTAAATGAATGTGATGGGATGTAAATGGATGTGATTAGATGAGATGTGAATGTGATAAGAGGAGATATAAATGTGATATGATAAGATGTGAATGTGATGTGATGAGATGTGGTGTGATGTAAATCGATGTAGATGTGAATGTGATGTGGACGAGATGTGATAAGATGAGGATGGATGTGACGAGATGTGAATGAATATGGGATGTGAATGGGTGTGATGGGTGTGAATGGATGTGGTGGATGTGGTGAGATGTGAGTGGATGTGAGTGGATGTGGTGAGATGTGAGTGGATGTGGTGAGATGTGAATGTGATGATGTAATGAGATGTGAATGGATGTGATGTGATGTGGATCTAGTTAGATATAAATGGATGAGATATGATGTGGATAGATGAGATGTGATGTGATGTGGACTTGGGTAGATGTGAAGTGATGTAAATAGATGTGAACATGATGTGATGATATGTGGGTGTGATGTGGATCTGAATGAATGTAGATGGATGTGATGTGATATGAATGGATGAGATGTGATGTGGATTGTTGTGACGTGGATAGATGTGATGTAATGTGATGTGGACCTGGATAGATGTGAATGGATGAGATGTGATGTGGATGGATGTGACGTAATGTGATGAGGATAGATGTGGGCAGTAACCCGCAATTGCCCTGGCCTGAGGAGTGCTCTATTTGTGCAGATGAAGATGATCTTAAAAGTGGACAAAATTGTCTGCCGAGCCTAGAAGTCAAGGATAAATGTTGAAGAGGTACTTGCAGTCAATGAAACGCGGGAAGAATGTGAAGAAAAAATCAATGCTATCAAAGCTAATCGGGCTATCCAGGATAAGAGTGGAATGAAGCAGGCCACTAGTTCACTGCCGAGGAAGAAGAGTTAGCACAAGCAATTTTGGCTCTAACTGACGTAAAAAACTCTATACATGATCTGAGCTAAGCTTCTCTAAAAAGCTTGATGTTTAAGGCCTGATGGTTTTTGTTTTTTTCTCTCTGAATAATACTATAACCTCCATTCTCATTTTAAAAAAAATGAGGTTGTGGAATCACGTTTACACATATGAGAGGGAATTTTTCCCCCTAGAAAAACATGCGCGTCCAGTGTCCGGTCTATGAAGGCCGTAAATTTACGTAAATCCAAGGTATTTTCTAGGCAGTGTACAATACTACCTAGCTAAATTTGAGCGGATTCTGAAGAATCAAATCTTGCAGACCTTCGGCTGAGCTGGCTCAAAGCTGTTGACTTGGATCTTTGCTTGCACAATGATATTTATATTTTTGAGTTAAGACTCGCCAGCTAGGCTTGCTTTGCTGTGGCCGCAGCAGTAATGTGGTGACAGGTAGAGCGGGAGTCGTTGTTGGAGTGCGTTGGTGCCACGTCGGACATGCTCTCACGAGAATTTCAACACTGCTATTGTTGGTATGACAGCTTTTGAATAGTTAGAACTTAGAGGTAATATAAATAATTATTATTGATTCAACAAAAAGAATTTGAACATTGATAAAAAGATAGAAAGGGCGGCGGTGGCCCAAAGTCAAAGCATTTGTGCAAAATTTGGATTTTGCACATGCATTTTGCGCTTGAAAATCATAAGGCGTTCTTTGAGAATTTAAAAAAAAAACGAAACTTGATTAATTAAGGCCTTTGCTCTTCTTATCATCTTATATAAACTGGTCTCCCTCCCGACTCGTTAATACCTGTTTCGTCAATTCTCTCCGGCCATTGTTCTCGTTGTTTCGTCAATTCTCTCCGGCCATTGTTCTCGTCATTTTGTCCGGCAGCTGTCTGTTGCGTATCATCGTCTGCTCGCCGCCATATCCAGAACCTGGAAGATTTTGCCCTAGCCTATCCTACTGGTCTTGATTCTTCACACACTTTCGACTTTATCTTCTTCTTTTGCTCTTCTGCGCCAAAGTCTCATCACTTTTTGCGGCAATCAAAGTGGTCGATTTTGAGCCTAACTCTGTGCGTCTGTCCGCCATAGCCAGACCTGAAGCTTTAGACATACAGTCAGTCACATACTTTCAGGACCTCTAGTTACAGGATCTCGCCATATCCTAAAGCTTCACGTTCTGCATTTGGCCATAGCTGCGATGCCTTCACACCGCTGCCCTTCCTCGCCATAACCAAAAACTCCACGTTCTGCATTTTTCCATAGCTGCAAATTCTTCACTGATTTCTTCTGCAATCAGGCAAAGGGAAGAAATCGTTTGCGGCAGCGGGCGAAAGGTGCATTTTGCCATTAATAATCACTTTAGTTTAGGCATCACAAGCTGCAGACGATCAATGCCGCCTGCAAGTATGTTCACAGTGGCACCACTGTCGTTGGATTTGGTGAAGATGGAGGGGAAAGCAGAGGGCAAAGACAGGGCGGGTAGGGCGAGGTCAGCAAACACTGGAAGTGAAGAGCAGCAGCGAGGCGCAGTAGGCAGTGAGCAGCAGGCGCGGATGCAGCACAGCAGGACAGTGAGCTCGGATTGTCTGGAGGGCTTGCTCAACTCGCCGAGTATAAGATCTCTAGCTTCGATGACGGCCGATACTCCGCGCTCTGATATATCGATGCTACCTTTCGAGCCCCAACCGACCTTTGTGGACGCGTGGGATTGCCTTCGCAAGTCCATTGTGTACTTCCGAGGCAACCCCGTTGGCACCATAGCTGCCGTGGACCCCTCGGAAGAAGCCCTCAACTACAACCAGGTACTACGCCTTCCTTCCCTCCCCTCTCCTCCCGTGCACGCACGCACTCTCGCTCTCATTGTGATCACAGACTTCCCTCAGCTTTTTCCCTCTTCTTTTTTGGGCGCGTGACAGGTTTTTGTTCGAGATTTCGTGCCCAGTGCCCTGGCCTTTCTCATGAACAATGAGCCAGATATTGTCAAGAATTTCTTGCTGAAAGCCCTCCGCCTTCAGTCAAACTGGGAGAAAAGGATCGACAATTTTACCCTGGGTAAAGGGGCCATGCCAGCCAGTTTCAAGGTGCAGTACGATCCTGTGCGCAACAATGACACAATAATGGCCGACTTTGGGGAGAGTGCCATTGGGAGAGTTGCTCCTGTGGACTCAGGCTTCTGGTGGATAATCCTTCTTCGCGCTTACTCCAAGTCGACGGGTGACCATACCCTTGCGGAAAGGCCCGATTGCCAGCGCGGTATGGGGCTCATCTTGAACCTGTGCTTGTCAGAAGGCTTCGATACATTTCCAACCCTCTTATGTGCCGATGGTTGCTGCATGGTGGACCGAAGAATGGTGAGTATGATGTTGAGAATCTCTTTGCATTCAAACATCCATGTACACCTTGGTTGTTTACATCTCCAACACGCCAAAAACCGTCTCTGCAGGGTATCTATGGCTATCCCATCGAAATCCAAGCTCTTTTCTACATGGCACTTAGATGTGCAAGGATGATGCTTAAGCCAGATGGTGCTGGCAAGGAACTCATCGAGAGAATCGATAAACGCCTGCAAGCATTAAGCTTTCACATTCGATCATACTTCTGGCTTGATTTTGAGCAGCTGAACAATGTGTACCGTTACAAAACAGAAGAATACTCGCACACAGCTGTAAACAAGTTCAATGTCATTCCTGACTCCATTCCAGACTGGCTGTTTGACTTCATGCCTATGAATGGTGGCTATTTTATTGGGAATGTGAGCCCTGCAAGAATGGATTTCAGATGGTTTTGCTTAGGAAACTGTGTTGCAATTTTGTCATCTCTGGCCACTCCGGAGCAAGAGGCGGGGATCATGGATTTGTTTGAAGAGAGGTGGCAGGATCTCATAGGGGAGATGCCTCTGAAGGTATCATTTCCTGCATTGGAAAATCATGAATGGAGAATTGTAACTGGTTGTGACCCCAAGAACACTAGATGGAGTTATCATAATGGGGGCTCTTGGCCAGGTATGATGAACTTCAATTTCCTACTCAGTCAGCCCCTTGCTTTGTATAGATTGATGATTCCATGTCCTCATTTGTCTTGTTTAGATTAGCGGCTGGGTTCAAAAACACACCCATCTGGTTGTAGATGGGCTATGTATTGGTAGTACCATGGTTTTGTCTATATGGTTGTATGTGTAGACTTAAAATCCCTTACAAATACACCCGCATGCCATCTGATGATGGCAGGCAGAGCGGCGGGCTGCTCATGGACAGGCATAATTGCCTTTCCATAGCCTGCCGACCCGTGTGTTCGTAGAGATTGTATGATCTTTTAATGGTGTATCCAGTCGATCATCATGTACAGGCATTGTAGAGATTGATGTGTTCACGTTCTCGCTCTTATCAAATTTACTAGTTTCATGTTGCTGCTTTTTCTAAGTAGTTCTTTGTTCTTGTGCAGTGCTCATATGGTTATTTACAGCTGCTTGCATCAAAGCAGGAAGGCCTCACATAGCTGGGAGAGCCATTGAACTTTTGGAGGCTAGGCTTTCCCAGGATCATTGGCCTGAGTATTATGATGGGAAGTTGGGGCGGTACATTGGGAAGCAGGCTCGGAAATTTCAGACTTGGTCGATAGCCGGATACTTGGTAGCCAAGATGATGTTGGAAGACCCTTCTCATCTGGGCATGATTTCTCTTGAGGATGACAAGAAGATGAAGCCTTCCATGCTTAGATCAGCCTCTTGGACAGTCTGAGAGTACACACAGACCATTGACACACCCTTAGGGTCCCTTAACTTAGTTTTTACTTGCTTAATAATATTCCCCATTGAAAACATTTCGTTATGGCCTTTTAACTATTTGTTTTATGTTTTTTCTTTTTTAATCAAACTTATGCCATGTTACAAATATTTTGCATCAAAATTATAACTTGTATGGTGGAAAATCCAGAGGACACGCTTTGATATATGATCAAAAGAAGTTGGAAAGCAACGTTTGTAAAGAAGAGCAAAAAGTTGATGTTATCTTTCTTGTACTGCAGGAGATGGTACTCTGAATGTGTGTTTTTTTTTTTTTTTTGGGGTTGTATAGTTCACAGTCAGACCTTCAGATGAGTCATATTTGAGTCCTTGACATTTTGTGCGGAAGTGTGGGCGACACGCCTCACCCACTCCCCCCCCTTGGAAGCACTGTTGTGCGCCCATGCACTCTCCTGTTGCTGAGATGGGCTGTCTGAGGTCTCGTCTGTAGATAGTTTTAAAGTAATTGTTGCCAAACGTCTCTTCTTATCGTTGGGGGGGTGTCAAGTTTCAACACTTATCTGTACCGTACAGTTGACGATCTGGCGAAATTCGCCGAAGCCACATCAATGATCAACCAACGTGCTAAGGATCTTGCAACACTGAAGGGAATAATGGCACACAGTGGATAAGATGTTCTGACTCGTCTTTAAAATAAAAATAAAAATTTAAAGGCTTTATATTAAGAAGTTAAGGGAGATCACATTACGTGAAAGCCCATCTATCTAAAGCGACGTTCCATCGAGCGCCATGGATGATGGTAGGTACTATACTACTAGTTAACAAAAAGTTATTGCATTCGATATGTGGGCCCCTACATGCCTATTTAATGGTTTTGGAATTCTGCGTCTCCGGCTTAGGTGAAACTTCATATATCAATCAAGGGTGTTTAAGACTACCAGCCTTCCACTAAAAAGGTTGAGAGTTGTAGGTACCTTTGTGATAAACAATTGTTGGGCGACAATACCCTTTACAAATCGCGGGCATGCTCACGGAAAAGGTACCCCACAACTAAGAGCTGTGGGCAGGCTATTCCGCTCGAAACTGGAACGGTGGTTATTGGGCTCTAGTCAGCAAACACATCAGTGCTGAGAGTGCATGGGTGTGGTCATAATCTGCAAAGAGATGTCAGACGGGTGGGTCGTTGTGGTGATCTGATTGGTTGGGTAAAACTTTTTGGTGTGCTTCCACCCAAAGTGTGTAAACACCCTAATTAATCGAGTGCACTGGCCTAGTTATATATTTGGCGGGCACAAAAAAGGGGGGAGGAAATATTTGGCTCTAGGCTAAGGTTCATAAAAAGCTTTATAAGAAAAGAAACGTTTGACTATGGCACATGTCTTGCCAACTTGTCCCTTGTCGTATGCATCTTTCTCTCTGCGCAAGGTCACCCCCTCCCTCCCCCCGCTTGGAGCTGCCCCCCCCCCCCCCCCCCCCCCCGAGCTGTGACCTCCCTACCCATAGCCATGTTGTGAACCCCCCTCGCCGTTCCCTTCCTCTCTGTCAGGCCACAAAATTCCCTAGGCTCCTCTCTTTTATTCAAAGGCACTTCTCTACCAAGCAATCACAGTTGTTGCACTAGCTTTTAGGAGGAGGAGAGGGTATGAACGAGGAGGGATGAGAGGTGACATGGATGGAGAGGGGCGCTTTCTTTTCCAAATTCAAACTCAAGTTTGGAACTCCTTAGATTTAAACCCAAGGGCTCTGGCCCATGGATGCAAGGTGAGTAGCATGTTTGGAAGCCAATGTCTTATAAGAAATTGTTGCTTCTATCATACCAAACCCTTGGTGCTTGTTTCAATCCACAGAAATATTTTCTCAACTTTTACACGCTATTTGTCAACTCAAGATGTATGTATATACTTCCTTCACCATTTAAGAATTCATTCTGTACATCTAATGATGCAAACTTTAGTCTTTGTATGCAACCAAGGCGATAACTCTCGTGAGAATTTTCATCTTTGTAGTTGGATTGAAGGTCTCCTCATAATCTACGCCTCATTGTTCTGCGTACCCGTTGGCCACCAATGTGGCATTATGTATATGTTGATTGGTCCATTTGCAATTTATTACATGTTTATTATTTGGCCAATCAACCAAGGTCCATGTCAAGACACGGGTAGGACTAGGGGGAGCCCGGTGGTTCACGGAAGTCCGGACTAGTGTGGACGTCTAGGGCTATAGTTAGCTGGCTAGGGTCCCTATATTCGGCAGTTGGGTGGAGAGTTGCCCTATTCTCCTAACAGTCTATGTGTGGTTATCATCCAATGCACTCATTTTCCATCCATTACTAGATCCCATTCTTCATGGCATGCTTCTTGTTCAAATGTATTTGGCTCATGACAAAAAATCACTTTTGCTATGTAGGAACGATGCATTGCAATGAGTCCATCATAGGTCAACCCCAGTGTATGGGATATCTTATTCTACTAGACCCCTTCTAGGAAATGTATAAAAAAACTATCTACTATTTCAACCATTCTAGAGGTTTTCACGTTTCCAGAAATCCTTTAAAGGTTGTTCTCAAATGAATACACATGTAGAGCACTCATGCCATAATCAAAAACCATGTTTGGATCATCCCAGACACTATTGCTCCCACTTGTACCACCTCTTTTGGGGAGCCTAGACATCACATTTTGGGTTAAATTTTGACTTGCACGTTGTCCAACATGTGTATGAATTATTAATGTCATCACATTTCTAAAACAAAATTCTAGCTATCTTTCTAACCTCCTAAAGTTGGGGTTTTGTTCACTATAGACATGCCTTATATTTTATTTACTGCCAATTGTCCAACCTATTTCCATAGGTTGCACCTATTGATGCTTATGGTTTAGAAGTTTAACCTCAATCTTCTTGACTATGGTAAGGTGTCATCTAATATCATGCACCAGTTCTCCAGCTCCCAAATTGGTGTTATTTCTTGCATCTGCACTATAAGTCCAATGAGGTTTATTTCATTTTCTTGTCTAGTTTTTGCTCCATCATTAGGATAGACCCCATGTGATCCATATGAATGTTGCTGACTTCATCAATACAACATATGTTTTGGTATAAAATTCATGTTGGTTGGGTTATAGCATATGTATGCAACATTGCTTTAGACATATAGTATTCAATGAAGATGCACTTGTCTACTTTCTGTTACAATTTGGTCCTAGCACATGAACATAGAATATACATCCAAAAAATTTCAAACGAAATATGTTAGGCTTTACTCTAGTAAACGCCTCCTCTAGTGTCATATCATGCATAATTGTTGTTGTGGGGGGTCTTATTCATCAACTAGATTATTGTGGCTACCCTATAGTAAAGAGCATTCCCTTCTCGTTTCAACATGGCTCTACATATTTCAGCAGTACATCTACTCTTCCTTTCTACCACTCCATTTCTAGTATAGAATATATATATATATATATATGTAACTTGTTTGATAATGCCATGATTCTTGAGGTATACATCAAATTTTGATGAGAAGTACTCACCTCCACCATCACTTCTCAGAGTCTTCACATGCATCCTAGTTTGTTTGTCTCCCATAGCTTTGAAGTATGTAAGCTTTTCAAATACATCAAATTTTTCCTTCAGAACATATATCCATCATTTGTTTCTCTTTGATAGCTTCGAAGTCCTTTAGAACGTGTACCCATAGTTTGATTCTCTCCCATGGCTTTGAAGTCCTTCAACTTTTCAAATACATCAAATTTTGCCTTTGGAAAATATATCCATACCTTCTTGCTATAGTCATCTATGAATGTGACATAATAGTGGTTTGCCACCGCATGCTTGGTGGGACCCACACATCTTTGTGAACTAGCTCCAAAATTATCATGTGCCTATTATACGAACACAATGAGGCTAGCATTGAGGTCAACTAGACACAATTCATCATAGTGTGACTGAGTGGGTGAAATAAAAGTTGGGTTGGTGGCTCATTTATTATTAGAGTTTACGTGATTAGGCTTGACACCTTGGGATTGGGGCATCCCAAGGATGGATAGCCCAATATATTGTCACATAGTGAGGACCAAGACAACTGTGATGGCATTGTACAGGATGTGTACATTGTATGGATCCTGACGATGCCAGGTTCTATGTGACCTCTAGCTTGGAGAGGTGGCTTCTCACTATGTTTGGATTGGAGCCTATGATTGCATGACAAGTTCTAGGCTACCATTTTCATTGTCCTCTTCAATTTTTTGATGGTACTTGTATGACTATGGATTGCACGTATTCTGATTGCCTTGGTTATGTGAATCAGTCTTGGGCAAACACACAAGTGTAAGGGGTGTTACATTTGGTATCAGATCTTGTTTCATGTGTTAAAATTGGAGATTTATACCAAGCTTAATGACTTAAGTAATGTTGAAAGAGACTAGAGAGTTTTTGGCTATTATTTGGAGTACTTTTGTGCACCGAAGTTACATGGACATCCTTGGCTAAATCACCATTTGAGAGTCTTTTTATGTGGAGCTTATGTGGGAAATATAAGCCTTGATAGGTGTAGTTTTCATTGAGTCCAAGGTTTTGTAAGCCATAGTGTCATCAAGAGAGAAATCGATTGGGAAATGTTGATTATTTAATAAAAACAAAAGAAAATACCTTTCTTTAAAATAAAAAAAATCTATTCCCAGTTTGTGTGGTCACTCAAGATGTAATATTTCTACTGTGAGAGTCAAAATAATATGTGTTAACTACATTTGGTTTAACATTACTTCTGACGCACGATCGCCACTTCTATACCACATCATTTGTAACTGTGTCATGATGATTGACTATGGGATCTAGAATAGGCTACGCCATGTGTATTGATGGCCAAGATGGAATTTGTACCTAGGTATAAGCTTAACTAGATTTTAGGCCCCCGTACATATAATAATGAGAGGATTATCCCATTAATCCATAATTTGTTGAGAAATGTGGTGCCAAAGAGCACAAGGAAGAGATAGGGAGTGAGTTGAGTAAACCCAACAAGAGCAAAGTCTAGCATGAAAGCCACATGAGCAAAGGGAATTATCCCACATTGATGTATAAGCCCAAGGGGGTACCCCCTCATATAAAAGGTCCATTTCCAAGAAATGAATCATATCACTTACACTTATCTCAAGTCTCTTTATGTATCCAAGCTAATTCATCTTGGTGTCTAATTGTACTTAAGTGCATTAGCACACACTCACACGATGAGTTTTCTCATTTTTATCCACCTTAGATTAGTATTGTCATTAGTGTAGAATTATTTTATGATTAGGTAAATGTCTTATTGGGAGAGCTTGATCCATGATTCTTAACATGGTATTAGAGCTAGGGTGAGGCTCTCCATTAGCTTAGTTTTCATCTCAATATAGCAAGGTGATTTGAGTTACCTTCTTGAGTTCCTTAGTTTTTTTTCCTCCACATTTAGGGTTTGTTAGTGTGAGATAAAGAGAGAGAAGGACCACATAACACAATAGTTTTTAGTGCAAGTTTCATTTAGCATATTCCTTGTTCAACAACTCCATTGGTATGGTCTCCATAGATCTATAAGGGGTGCAAAGAAAGTAAAGACAGAAGATGTAGTCAAGAATAGTGTTCCTAGTAGAGCCTAGCAAAGGTAACTAAGGTTATTTGAAGCAAGGCAAACTGCCTACACCATTCAATAGGGTGAGCGTAGGGCATGAAATGCTTGTAAACAATAAAAAACACAGCAACCTTCTAACTCTACGTAACTCGAGGCCAACATAAAGCAACAGTAGCTATATAGGAGGCCCATCAAAGCTATGTGCAACAACAAAATAGTCGAGAGAGCAGTAGCACCGCCCATGAGCCTACATAGTTATGATAACAAATGATCACAAATAAAGAGAGAGAGAGAGAGAGCAGGCCATTGAACATGCAGGAGATCTGGAGACGCAATGTGCGGAGGTACTGTCAGTGGATCACGAAAGAACATGGTCATCAAAAGACATTGTGTGGATCACGGTCTTCGACATCGACACATGGGCACTAGCACCATCAGCATGTGTGTTAGCACAAGCATCAATAATGTAGCCTTCATCGAAAAAAATTGTTCATAAAAAATTTGTAACCCTTGTGTAAAAGCGGCCAAATGAGCACTCTAGCATGTGTTTGTGTAAAAATGAAGTGTACAACCTTTTGTAAAAATGCTACAACCAAATGAGTATGTGAGCATATATAAGCAACACTTCATCAAGCAAAATTAAGGATATCTCAAGCCAGCAAAGCAGTACCACTAAGTAACATCGAGCTACTAACGAAAATCATATGTTGTAAAAGCCACCAAATGAGTAGGAAAATTGATATGCAAATGTAAAACACTTGACCGCCAGAGAGTAGCCAAAGTAGCACCATGGGAGGTGAAAATCAACCTGACCATCTCTAAAAGTAACCTCTGAGCTAGAGTGTAACCCAGCCAAAGAGCTCTGAGTTACCTAGCCAAGTTAGAAATGAGGGGGACGGGGGGTGAAAATATAATATAAGACTCACAACTAACCAACCTTGAGTAGCCCAAAGATTTGGCACCAAGGGAGGGTGTTGAGAAATGTGGTGCTAAAGAGCACAAGGAAGAGATAGAGAGTGAGTTGAGTAAGCCAAAAAAGAGCAAAGTCTAGCATGAAACCACATGAGAAAAGGAAATTATCCCACTTTGATGTAATAGCCCAAGGGTGTACCTCCTCATATGAAAGGGAGCCATTTCATATCATTGCTAGAGAAGCCTGCTTTTATATAGAATTATAACCTAGCAACTTGGATGGTCCATAACCGACTAGTGCTACTTCGCTTTTTCCTCGCTAGAGAAGTCCGCTTTCGAGATATTGATAAGAAACTTCATCAATCACTCTGTTTTTTCTCTAAGCAACCTAATTTTTTCCAAAAACATGATGGCATATCCTTCTTATTTGATATAGCTCTAGCCACTTCACCAATCACTCTGTTCTTTCTCTTAGGAACTCCATTTTGGTGAGGGGCATGCTTGCATGTAAGCTACCTTCTAATACCATGTTCTCTCAGGACCTCTCATCAAATGCATAGCTGAGGTGTGTGCTAACCTCCACCATCTATCCTTAAGCAGTGTTAGCATAGCCTTGCTAATATGGGAAAAAACACATGCTCCTACACACATAGCCATGGTGTACATATGTACACATGAGCATGGTGTAAGAGTCACGGATCAAGAACAAGATAAAAGAAACAAGATAAAGATACAAGCAAAATATCATAGTGTATTCCATATCCATCATCTTGTGTATCCAATTTGCATACAAGAGGGGCTTTATGTAGCCATCCAACCATGTGACTCTTGGGATACCCATGTAACTATGGGCTACCATAGCCTCCATAAGATCCTAACTCCCCACTATACCTCTTGTAAACCACTTCTTGATAAACCACTTCTTGATATGACATCTTTTAATGACCAAATACCACAACTCATTAGCCTAAGCTAATGCTAGTAATGCTAGGGGGTGTTCACACCTAAGCTAATGCCAAAATGCTAGGAGGTGTTCACATCCGTTAGCCTCTCTTCCCCTTTGTTTGATTGGGAGTGTAGTATCTCCTATCAATGCCAAGTACATCATGAGAATATGTGAATAAGTGGCTGCTAGAAGGTATAATGCAATTCAAGTCATACAATATATCATGTAAAAGTAAATAAAACTGATGGTAGACCAAGGAGATGGTGGGAAGATGATTTCCACCAATCTAATGAAGAGTCCACAAGTATATGCTTATGAAGAATCTTATCTATGGATGCTCAAGTGTTCTGGGAAGTCAACTTTATCACCACAGCAAGTAACTATACTCTAGAAATCATTATATCATTTTCCTCTATAATTTTATTATGCTTTTAACATTTTCCTTTTAGTTTATATTCTATTTTTTCCTTTTCCTATAGGTAACTTGATAAGGACTTCAGTGAGTTTTTCCTCTGGACCTCATGCCTTCTCACTCGGTTTTAGAGCGTCTTGGGTAGGTATCTCACTGAGCTTTCTTCTCTGACATTTATGCCTCTTTATCCGAGACTTATAGGTGACCCAATAGGAATCTTCAAGTGGGCTTCCTCCGAACCTCATGCCTTCTCACTCGATCTTACAAACGTCTCAGTAATATCCTCTGTGAGACTCTTCCTTTGGCCCTCATGCCTCATTTCTTGACTTACAAGTGACGCGATTAGGACTTCGCATGAGCTTCCTCCAAACCTCATGCCTCCTCACTTGGTCTTATAAGCGTCTCAATAGTATCCTCAACAAGCATCTTCTCCGACCCTCTTATGCCTCATTCTTTCAATATTAATGTTGTTTTTACATTGACACTGTATTTTAAGATAATACTTCAATAATTAATATATTTGAATTAGCCAACTACTTACCATCTATGTTTATTAGATTGTCCACCCCAAGTTTTCCACGAAGGTAAAGGATACTTTTCATATATTCCATGCAATAGACAAAGATGAGTTGGATTATCAAAGCCAACATGTGACTTACCATATGTGTGCTTTAATGTGCTCATCAAATACTTTGAATTTTAAATTATTATCTTTATTATGTGATTTAGATTAATGCAAGGCATGCAAGATTCTAGTGAACTCATTCTTCAGCGATAGTGCTTACACAAATAGAATTAAAAAAATTTAGCATGGTCATTCTTGTCGTAATACAACTCACACTTTCTTTCCATTTTTAGTGTTTGATTTGATCAAAGCCTCGCAACTAATACACCACACTAACGCAAGACCAAGTGTTCTCCCAACAAGTAAAGCTTAGTGCAATATCAAGATTCTTGTTGTTCACACAAGGCTGCTTGATCTTAACTTCTAGTGTATTTAAAAAAAAACTCCGACACAATGGTAAATTTCTAAAGAGTGACCATGTTTCAGCATTGCAAATCTGCAAGGAATCTATCAATGTCAATTCAACTTTGACAAATTGAAATATGATATGATCTCAACCTTCAACGAATTACGCTTGATTGCTTCTCTTTTTTTAAAAATCAATGCTTTTTATAGAGCTATTCTGGATAAGGAGAGTGCACCTACTTAGTCAGCTAAGATGGACTATACACTTCAAATAATCACATTAAGAATTACAGCTCCTCTAGATGAGGAATGACAAGTAGAATGAGGCAAAAAAGATGAACCAAGGTTTGTGAACCAAGGTTTGACTGAAGAAAAAACCCCCCACCCATGAAAAGAGAAGACCTCACCCTCCCATCCTGGTTCCTTTGAATTTTGAGCAGCTTTAAGAGAGGATATTCTCATTTTGAGAAGCTTTGAGAAAAGGGTATGGAGAATACCTAATAAATTCAAATTCCAAAACATGTGCTTTGTGGACTCACATAAAGACATTAAGTGAAATATGAATTGCTTTAAGAAAAGGGTATGGAGAAGCAATTGTTGTGTGATTGAAACAATATCATGATTTCTCACATTAGGTGAAATATGGACTCATTTTTGTTCCTTAAGGATTTCCACACCTCCTCTCTCTAGAAAATTAAGCTTATGGTGAAATTCTTGCAACTTTTGAGTAGAGTTTGGACATTTAGAATCTACTCTTCGAGACCTTTCCAATGATATATAGCATGATAAGTAATTTTGAATATTCAAGAAATCTTCAAATTAGTGATGACGTAGCATGTTACAACTCAAAAGTGAGTGGAGCTTGAATATTTGGAATCTACTCTTCGAGACCTTTCTAATAATAAATAACATGATAAGCAAGTAGATTTCAAATATCCAAACTCCGCTCTCTCTTGAGTTGTAACATACTACATCATCACCAATTTGGAGATTTCTTGAATATTCAAAATTACTTATCATGCTATATATCATTGGAAAGGTCTCGAAGAATAGATTCTAAATGTCCAAACTCTACTCAAAAGTTGCAAAAAATTTCACCATGAGCTTAATTTTCTAGAGAGAGGAGGTGTGGAAATCCTTAAGGAACAAAAATGAGTCCATATTTCACCTAATGTGAGAAATCATGATATTGTTTCAATCACACTAATCCAAATTCATGTAAACAAGCATCCATACAATCAATCAAAACAGTAGTCAAATTCTTCTTACCCAACTTGAACACCAGAAAGATAGCATGCACACATAGACTTCAATGGACTTCACTATCATTAGAGAAAAAGATAGATAAATTTATAAAAAAAAGCTCAACTTGCTTTCCAAGCTTATCAAGACTCGTCTAGTATAATGGAAGTATACATGATCAAACAAGACAAACCTCATCTTGCAAGAAACAGGCCAATGAACTTCCACAACTCCCAAAAAAGTGAGTTAAATTACATACGAGTCCACTTCCCAACAGGAGACCCAACTTCATCATTTCTCATTCATGTAAGCAAAGCTTTGGAGCCTAAGAAAATTTATAAAGTAAGAAAACAATCTCTGGCATAATCCCATGACTACGCGAAAACGTGGCTTACTTCAATTCTAGAATAGCTGCATCCAAAGTAAGCATTCTTTCTTTCTTTTAACCCTTTGGAAAATGAGCTTACATCCATTTTTAAAGTCTTCCACAAAGCAACCATGTTCATGAGATCTCACTTGTAACCCTTACTCTACTATATGTCCAACTGCCAAATGCCAAATTTCTTAGTGTGATAGATGATACATACAACAATTTAGACTTGGTTTTCACTCTAACATCATTTCCTAACATGAGTAATAGAATGATGTGTGTATCATCTCCCTGTAATAACATAACCACGTATACCTTTCTTATATCCATATATTATAGTATTAAAACTTGTCATTTTTAGAAAATCAATAAGTCCAAGCTGATTATATTTGTTCTTTTTTTTAATTGATAAAATTGGATTTTTAATGTCCTTACAATATTTTTCATCTTAAAATTGTGCATTTTATGTATAGTTGTTTACTAAGGTGGCCTACTTTTAGTGCTATTATTAAAGCACAACTCACAGTGGTGCTATGAACACATTTTTCAAGCTATTTTTAAAGACGTACATGTATTTAATGCTAGTTACAGTACATCTATCCCTAAAGGACCTTTATTCACTTTCATTCATGCTCACTTGCTAATTAATAGCATTAAATAGCACATTGCGTAGGATATTATTGTTAGATCGTGCCTTACCATTCTACCTATGTAATAGTGTTAAAACTTGGCATAGAAAATCAATAAGTCCAAACTTGTTTAATTTGTTCTTTTCTTTAAGTTTATTTTATTGAGAAAAATATTTTATAAATAGCATAACTGTAGTCTTGACAATATTTTTCATCTTGAAATCATGTATTGTTTTAGTACTTTATTATAAATTATGCACACTTTTTTAGGTTTTGTAGATAAATTCTATCAGTTATAGTTTTAATTATATAATTATTCATGTAAATTAATATTATAAATAGCATAACTGTAGTCTTGACAATATTTTTCATCTTGAAATCATGTAAATTTTTAGTACTTTATTATAAATTATGCACACTTTTTTAGGTTTTGTAGATAAATTCTATCAGTTATAGTTTTAATTATATAATTATTCATGTAAATTAATATACCTGATTTTGATAAATTGTGGTTGAGTACAAAGATTTGGGCCATCCAAATGTTGTTGTTTTTTCTCTTTCATGGTTTATATCACATTTGATCTAGTTGTTCAAAGAGTTTACTATATAAGTATTAGCTTGAATTTAAGTATTAGTTTACTATATAAGTATTAGCTTGAATTTAAGGCTTAGTAGCATCTCAATTTCGAAAACGTTAAAGGATTACCTTGTTGAATTCATGTTATGATGGCTCAAAGGTCTGTCTTGATGAAGCATTGGTCATCCTAGAGGTTGAAGCTAAAGTTTGAAGGTCCAATCGAAACCTTCTAGACAAGGATGTAGGTGACATATTAGTTGTTTCAAAAAAAAATTATGCCACTCTTCTCGTAGAAGTTTGGGGCATGTTAGGGAATATAGCTAATGAATCTGGTGGTTGGTACATCCATTGCCTATATCCCTACATAAAATTCATGAAAATGTAATGCCAACCTTCTCAATGTTGGCTCTCCTTGGTTGAATTCCATTGCTCTTGATGCCGTAAGTTCCATAGAAATCATTTCCATGGTTAGTGGTCTTGTCACCACCACATGTGGCTCAATCTCTTGTGGAGTGGTTTCTTCCTCATATTAGCTAGTCATATCTTGTGGTTCTTGGAAACCAAATCTACCCATTATATTGGTGAATCTTTGGTATAGACTATTTGTTGTGCTGATGATGTTGGGGATTGTGATTGTCCATTGATTGCTGTGGATTTTGGAACAATGTTGATTCCCACTTCCTCAAGATTGTCCATGCTGCCATCAAGACTAAGAGAATCCTTGATCATGCTGTCATTGAGGTCTTTTCCAAAATGGCCCAAAAAATAGAAAAATCAACATCTTCCTACTAATAGTTTTCAAAAAGGAAAGCATTAGCTACATGGCTTCTTGGATACTTTCTGGTTTCCTAAGGTTGACATCAAGTCTATTCTTCCATATGGCTCTTAGTATTGATCACCCTTAATGGTTGTAGGAGATTATGATGCATATCATTGAACTTTCCTCTATCCGCTAAAATAGTGCTGTCTTCCAACTGATTGGTAATGGGATTTGAGCTACTTTCATCCATGCCATCATTCTCTTTCGGAGAAGTCTTATCTTTGGGCATGCCCATAGCACATGTGAATGTTCAAAGCGGAGCTAAAGAATTGCTCGTGGAAGGAATTTAATAATTTCTAAAATGCATCGAGCACAAATCTTTATTCGTTCAATAAAGCCCACAAGACGAGAGGGCATTACTATTATCATATATCTGAATAAGTAATTTTGAGCATACTAGTTTGGAAAGAATTACTCGCGGAGGGAATATAATAATTTCTAAAATGCATGGAGCACAAATTTTTATTTTTTGAATAAAGCTAACAAGACGGGACGGCAATACAACTATTATCATTATCATATATCTCAATGAGGGAGTTTGAGCATACTATTTTGGGAAGCAGCGGCGTTGAATATCTTCTACGAATGAAGTGAGGGCCACGTGGGAAGACCCATGTTGGGAAACGGAGTGCTGGACGAGGGCTTGGAGATGACAAGATCTCTCTCTAATTTTAGCGCCTTCTTGGCCAGACATCAATTCAACAACGACCTTCTCCACTTCTGCTCTGTCTACCAAACCATTCTCGGGCCTTCTTTTGCACCGCAGTCCAACTTTCCAATTCCTTATAACTAGCTGTGCATTAATCGGTTGGTCTGCAAATATCGGAATACACACCATCGGTACCCCCATGAATATACTTTCCACAGTTGAATTCCACCCACAATGCGTTAGAAAGCCTCCTACCGCCTTGTGCTCCAGTACCTTCAGCTGTGGTGCCCATGGAATTATCATCCCTCGATCCTTTACCCGATCCTCGAACCCTTCCGGAAAATCGCTGTTGCTGTGCCTGTCCGGCCTTGCAACCCAGAGAAATCTCTCATTGCTTGCTTCAATCCCTTTTGCGATCTCTTTGATCTGTGATGGTGGGAAGAAGGCCACACTTCCAAATGAAATGAAGAGCACCGACCCTTCATCTTGCTCGTCCAGCCACCGTAAACACTCGAGGTTTTCTTCGTATAGATCTGCCCGTAGGATCTCGTGATCGGTCACCCCCGGCTTGTCGGGTAGACAAGGGCCGACGTAGCTCACGTTTGGTAGCAGCATCGGGATAAAAGAAGCTTCCAGTTCTTGGCAAGAGTCCAGCAGGATGTGAGATGCTTCTTCCAAGCGATGGTATATCATCTTCAAGGAAGTTTTCATATCCTCCGGGTCTTCCATGTAGTATGATTGAAGGATTTCGCGTTTGCCTACCTGAAGGGCGCCTGATTCGAGCTCGTCTAGCTCAACAGCTGTATAAGAATTGGCCATGATGGAAATCATGCTATAAAAATCAGCAATCGAATGGAAATTCGTCGGTCGTTAGGAGCCATTTACACCCAGAAACAGAACCGTGAACAGCATAGCATGCACATAATCATAGATTCAGAGATAGAACGTTTCATAACACAGAGAAACGACTATTTTCTAAGCATACCCTTGGAACAAAATCTCTCACCTTCAGGATGCACCTTCCCGGCTACAGCGAGCATTCCCAGGTACAAACGAGTTGCATTAGAAGTCCAGAAAAGAACTCGTGGGATATGGAATTTGTTAGCCACGTCCTGAACCCATGGGAAGAAGAAATCACAAGCGATACACGAGATGGGTTTGTCAGTGGCCAAGGAAGCTTCAACCAGGCGTTCCAGAAGGCCTTGTTGTTGATGGATGCCATCCAGGATCTTGATGATGGTGCGGAGGCTCATATCTTGTCTATTATCAGCATCAAGGGGGAACCCATCAGGGATGGTAACAAAGCGGATATCGAGCGAGGTGTTGAAAGTCGAGGGGCGTGCCTTGAGCATGCTTTGGTGAGCTCGCTCTGTGTTGACGAAAGTGATGGAGCACCCTCTTAATAGGAGCTGAGAGGCAAAGTACAGGAAAGGATTGATGTGCCCTTGTGCAGGGAAGGGTAGGAGGAGAGCGTGCACCTTGGATCCCATCTTCTCCAAAACATGGATTTCCCAAACATGTATTTGAGACGAAGAATTCTAGGAATGGTGGTGTCAACGCTACCCTCATCTAAGCAACCTATGGTTATTGGCTCCTCGTGTATGTTGACCTATCATTAAGCACGCAGCCATGTGGGATGATGAGGTTCTTGTTTGTGGTTGAGCCATGTGCCCTTTTTCAAACTAAAATGCTTGGATGGTGAGATGTCAAATCTTATCAAGGCTAGACATGACTGGTATGTATTATGTTGGCTTTCTAAAATATGTATAGTATTTGTAGTGGGGTAAGCCATTGATCATACATATACAAAAAAATCATTCATTGGTATGGATCCCAAAATAAGAAAGCATTTCAAAAAATGCATTTTTGTGTAAACCTAGATGCATTCAATCACATTAGCTTTCTTGTCTTCAAGTGTAGGCCTGCTAGCTTTGAAAATCAAACAATCCATTAAGTAGGTATTAATATTGGATATATAAGCAACACACGAGACTGTATTCAAGAACGTCATGCCCATCTCTCTCTAGTTCTCAGGAATTTGGCCTTCTACCATGTGGCTTCACCTATGAGTGCCATAGGGCATCCTTGCCTTGAGGAAAATAAGATAAGATGTATGTAGTATTATTCTAGTATGCATTCTTTATCTATATGGTTCCATTTGTTCAAATTTTAACTTTGAAGTTGATTTCAAGGTTGATGAGCTAGTATATCGATGTCATTTTTTATGGTGGGTTTAAGCAATCCCTCTTGAGAGGTTTTCCTACTGTTTGGAATGTGATATTATAGCTTATGTGACCAAGTTTGGTTGTTTGCATTGTCATTTTTTTGGTTATTGCTATTTGTTGTCGTCATCATCCTCTAGATGTTTTTCCTTGTAAAAGATACTTGTGATAGAATCGAGGGGTATAATACACGTATCTATACTCAAACATTGTCTTCTATTTTTTACGGCATGGTTATTCTTAATCTTGTATGCAAGAATATTTGAAAGCTCAGTTGCCATGAATTTAACACTAGTTTGGTAGCAAAACAAGACATAAAGTGTATGAAGGCCATGCACCAAGTGATCTCGCAAGAAGCAAAACATATTTCTATGGCTCACTCAATCGAGTCAACATGGAAAGTTGGAACGTATTCCATATACCTTGCCCACTCAATCGAGTCAACATGGAAAGTTGGAACGTATTCCTTTGCCTACACTTGATAGTCTTGAGTGGCCATTGCTTGATACAGAAGTGAGAGAGTTATATAGGACCAAAATGTTTAATGGTATTAAATATGCTATGAAGCCTAGCACTAGTGCAAGAAATTTCCATTTAAGTTTGTTTGTTCCAATTGCATGCTTTGTTGATTTATTTTCTGATTGTAAACAATTGAGAAAAACTAGAACAACTTTTATATGCAAAGATATAGATGAAGCTTGGCTTGATCATTTGTTTGACAAAGGTTGGAGAGTGAAATCATTAAAGGGAGATGATTTGATTGAATGTTGATTGAACACCTCTGACATTGCATTTTGATGAGTGTTATAACATTCAAATATCTTTTTGTGGAACAGTTACAAACCTTGTTTGATTATACTTAGGAAATTATCCTAATGATATTTTGGAATCAGATACTATACTGCCAAGCAACATCTGTGCATGTCATTTACTTATAGAAAGTGGCAATTGATCAACAACTAGGAAAGCATGGACCAAGATATAAGAGACGGCAACCACTCTTGCTTGATAAATATAGTTATGATTCAACACGGTCACCCATCATTGACATTGGAAGTGAAAGAGAATTGGACTCTCGAATATGTTGGGAACGAATTAGAAGTAGCAATTTAGAATCCTCTATATCAATTTTGCTTCAAGCCCGATGGTTGGAAGGTAAGTAGAAAAAGAGAGCATCAGATCATTTGTAAAGATATTGCAGCCCCACATGAATTGGAGGCACTACAAGATATCTGATGTGACCATGTATCTGTATATGGTGACAATGTATTTTCCATATGCAATAAACTTATCTATTTAGAACATTGCTTTTGTAATGCTTTATTGTTTAAAACAATGTATTGAAGGCAAAAATCCTCCAATTGAATTTTTTTGTACTTGACCTTGAAATGATTAGAGTGATTTTCTTTACCTTTTGGTGCAAGTTGCAAGGGTTTGCCACGCATAGTTTAAGGTTTGGTGGGCTCTTTGAGAATTAGTGAAATATTGCTTACAAAAGCAAGACGACAAAATGCACGCCATGGGTAAAGTGCAAGTATATGTATGGCAATCTTTGAAAGGGAGCGCAAAACTGAAAAGACAAAAGGCGCTTAAACCCACAAGGTTGCAAGGTGGCGATGGTTTCTAAGGCAGCAGGCTGGAGGATGCGGCATGAATGAAGGTGTCAATTGCCGGCTTGATGTGGATAAAAGGCCGTTATCACAGCGGAGGAGGAGAAAGCGTAAGCAGCAACAACAGCAACATTAACATTAATATGGCGCACTATAGCGAGCCCTTGCTGTGGCGTGGCAGCTTGTGGTCATGGGAGGGGGTGGTGCTGCTGCTGCTGCTGGGTCTGTTGTGGTTGCAGCAGCTAATGGGCGCCCATGCATACTTAAGGGTGGTGGTGGTAGAATCGGAGACGGAGTTCGGCTTCTTCCTGCCCCCTCACCCTTTCCAAATAATTGGCGATCACGAGACAGATGGCATAGCCTTCTGCTCTGACCCATTTGCCTTTGGTGCTAGCTGCCAGCCCTTCCCACCGGCCTTCATCCAATCCGTCCATTTCAACTCCACCGACACTTACACCCAGGTTACTCCTTTGCCACCTCTCTCTCTCTCTCTCTCCTTAAAACACGTTGCCCTCTTAATCTTCATGGGCCTCTCACACACAAATAACGACCTAAAAATTACTAGATTAAGACTCCAGCATACTATAAAACCACCTCATGAAAGCTTTACATACCATTTGAGGGTACCTTTCTTGCAAGGACTGATAACACATGTTATCAGTCACCCAACCATCATACATGTACTACTAATACAAAACATCATGCCATTTCAAGGGCTAGAATTTTGTTAATTTATATATAGTTCGTTAATCACATCAACCATAAAATAAATAGAATGGTCAAGTTTCATTGAATAAATAACATTCTTAAACTAATTATTTTGTTTTAATTTAAAAATGCCAAGTGTATGCTCAAATTACCTGCCAACTAGGGTAGATTATCTTTTAGTCTACATTTTGACTTCATAGGCTAAAATTGATATCTACATGATGATATTACTTATGAAATAAGAATGGATTCTTTTTCATTATATTGATGTGTATGGGGGTGTGTGTGTGTGTGTGTGTGTGTGTGTGTGTGTGAGAGAGAGAGAGAGAGAGAGAGAGAGAGAGAAAGAACCATGAAGGATGAGGAAAGATTGCAATTTGATATTTTCTCATTAAATTTGTTGATAGGTGACTGGCCGTATAAATGGGAGTATTTACACCAACAATGAAGATGGGGGTGGGCAATACGACCATAACAACTCTCCTGTGGGCGGGAAATGCTACGGCTACCCTTTCTTCGTCAACTTGATTGAGCCTTCTGATGGCCTCTATTGCATTCGTTGTTGCATGTCCAAACATGATTGTCCCACCGGAAGGTCCACCAAAGGTTGCCATGCGGTCATCTCGGGTGATTACACCTAAACACCACTTGCTCTTTTGGATTAGTGAAACATTTGGAAGAAAATTTCTCACCTCATTCAGAACATCATTTCTGCAACATGACAATCTCTTTGTATTAATAAAGGTTAATCACCCACAAGTACCACAAAGGTTACACAACAAATCATTATTCTCAAAGCATTGATTTTATATACCTATTCAGAAAGTTATGTGTGTGAATGTTGTTGTGGGTCAAAGTATTGAGTTTATTTAAAATATATCCCATTCAAAAATGTGTGTGTGTGTGTGCGTGCACGCACGCGTGCATGCGTGCGTGTGTATGTGTGTTTTCTTTTTCACACACACACACACACACACAGGCCCATGATGTTGTGTCACTTTTTGCATCATGACACGTTAATGATGCAATTAAGAAAAAATCATATTCAATGCTCTTTGTATATTTCATGGAGATTAACCCACATTAGATAATTTTGCAAGCTATTGGTAAAGGTTTTTGATTACCCACAAGAGAAGTAAATTGCTCCATGAAAGGGTTACACACTTCAATATAGTAAAACCTCCTTAAGAAATAATAACACTCTTGTTTTGTAATCCTCATTCCATTTAAGTCATTGAATGAATCGTCTACCTATTTAAGCATTTGAAAGTATCTTTGTGTTGTATTGCTTCAATTTGTATGTACCTTTCTTGATGATATCAAATAGGTTCTTTGCTTATATGAGGGGTCATGTTATAGAGGTAATTGCTATATCTTTTGAAGAAACTCTTGGAGCCACCTTTTGTGTGCCCTTACCAATATATTCTCCTATAAGATCATTTTTTCGTTTCCTCTTAGTTTACCCTTATAACAACCTTTTGTTTCATCATGGACAGTGCTAAAAAGAACATTATATTTTCCTCTTAGTTTACCCTTATAACAACCTTTTATTTCATCATGTATAGTTCTAGAAAGAACATTTTTTTCAATCAATCAAAATAAAAAGTAACCAAATTTTAGCTTAAAATTTTAAAAAATGCCACACATATAACTAAAATTTTGTCCCTTGAAAATACAAACAGCATAAAAACGTTACAATCAACTCCAAGATGTGAATGGTTCCTATTTAAAGTAGCATTTTGTGTTGTTCAAAGTGACTAGTACCAATTACATCACATGAGATATACATATGGAAATGTTTCTTATTTGGGCTAATGTTTGAAAGTATGTGGATATCACTAATGCCTTGATGCTTGGGGAATACGCAGATATCACTAATGTTAAAAGACATGGTACTAATGTTAAAAGACGTGGTGTGCGCTTAGTTATTGAATGAATCAAGCAATGCACAAGATCATCACATAATCAATCTCACACCACTAAAGCAACACATGCCACCACTTAGGTGTAACCAATGAGCAATGGAGTATATCAAGGTTACCACAAATGCATCACATAGACATATACCAATGAAAAATGCAAAGAGAGAGTATTTCCACAAAGGAACACTTAGTATATTGATCACTAAGCAAGTACACAAAGTATGGGCACTATACTCTCCACTTAGTTCTCTCTAGCTCTCCAATGTGTGAGTAGTAGTCCTTGAATTTATAGACTCATGAGAGGGAGGCGCTTCTCTCCATCTCCCTATGATTTCTCACCACACTCACCTAAAAGGTGATGCCACAATCAAAGGAAGATAACTACCAAACCTACACCCAGTTACTCTAGTAATTGAGCCTTCTAGACTTAGAGCAAACCACTCTAAGAAGGTATCACTAAGGAAAACACACTAAGAATGGATGTTAGATCACATGTTCTCTAACACTCTCCCTTGGTCAAGCATACATACCACGTAGGGTGTTCTTGGATCAACTCTATCACCAAGATATCACTAAGATAACAAAGTTACCCCACAGGCTATAAGATGTCATACAAACTGCTAGAATAATTAGTTAGAGAAGATTGCCTCCTCCTTCTCTGGTTTCTTTGCCTTTCCCTTCTCTTTCTCGTCTTCATCCTTCTTCCTCTTGAAGCAATCCTTAATGATGTGGCCCTTCTTTTTGCAATAGTAGCAAGTTCGAGGCGCCTTGGTCTTCTTGTCCTTGATTGTAGAGCAGAGCAGGCATGCTCCACTGGAACTACTGTTGAAGGAGATGAATCTTTGGAACCTTCCATCATGCGAGTTTCCTCTAGGATGAGGGAAGAAGTCATTGAGGTTAGTGTATGATTGTTTTAATTGGCTGTCCACTAAGACACACGGCTCATAGCAAGGAGGCATGCTGTCCACTGAGACACACGGCTCATAGCAAGGAGGCATGCTAGAAAGCAACACATAGATGGCTTCCTCCTCATCAATAGTCACACCTGGCACCACTGAGTTGATCAATCATACAACGGATGTCATTTACATGAGAAGCAATATTGGTTTTATCATCCTTTTCCATCCTATAAATTTTCTTCCTTAAGAAGAATCTAGTAGCTTCATTAGTTTGCCCAAAGATAGACTTGAGTCTAAGCGATGCTTCATTTGAAGTCTTTGCAAAACTAACTTGATGAATTTGGCTATCACCTAGCCCACAAATGATGAGAGATAATGCCTTTGAGTCTAAAGTGATCCACTTAGAGATAAGATCTGGATCTCAACTTGGTATTTTCTCAATTACATTTACCACTGCCCACATGTCTTTCTCAATTAGACACATTTGCATTTTGTTGCACCAAGTATGGTACTTGGAGCCATCAAATTTTCAGTTTTGTGAAACATTTTCCCTACCATGGTTGCCATGGTACTCAACCTAGCACACACACATAGTGTTACACAAACAAGGAAGTCCTTTATAGCTCTAGGACTTTACAATGGAGCTTGGCTTTTCACCTAGAAATGCTTTTACTCAAGGATCCCTTCACCAAATAGATGAAGGTGTGTCCACATAAATTTTGACCACTCCTGATAGTGTGAATTGGCGTGGATTTTGGACTTGGGCTTAGATACTTCGGCTAGTGCAAGTTGGGCTTTAGTTTTAGTTTGTAAAAACCTTGACATTTGACTAGCACTTCTCACACTTGAACCCTTCAACGTCTTGTCACTAAGCAATGCAATATGACATGCAATGTGCTCTTTATAGTTGCTAGATCATGTTACAAAATGTTGATCACAAAGAAGTGTAATGTCCACTTAGATGTGTGTAGCTAGGCTAATGAGAGAGTCTTCACAAAGAGGCTATGTAAACATGCCTTCTTGTACACATTGGAAATTAGCAAATAATAATCACAAAGATAAACTTTTGAACTTTTCCCTCCTACAAACAAGGGAGAATTTTTCTGCAATCGTGGGAATTTGTTGCTAAATTGTTGTTGGAGGGGATTGCCCCTGTGTGCGCCAAAGGAGCCCCCACAATCTTCTCACCAACTGCAGCTTATCTAATGTTAATTAAGCTCCATTAACACTTACTTTCTTGTACAGGCTCTGCATAATGGCATGCACTGTATACGCTGATTTGACTAGTTCTTGGGCTCAACCACCGCTACGCCACATAATGGGCTACAAGACCCCCACAAGAGAGCTACTGAGATTCATGGAATGATGGCCTCCAATTAGCTTGTCTTCTCAGCTTCTAACAGACTCTGAGACACCCTCCTGTTAGAATGGTTGTAGGCGGCGTCTATTGCGTTGTTGCTATAGGCCCAAGGCCCTAATCCTAACGCCTTGTGATGGGCTACAGAAGCCCCAAATCAATGGAGGTGATGGGCAATCACCCAAGTGTGATTTTGACCCTCCAATTTGCACCTTTTTTTGCACACTGTTTTTGTCACTCAGAAAAAACAGCAAGTACCTTCATTAATGTTGTTACCCATTAAGTTTATTATTGAGAAAGGCCTTTGGATGGTCGATGATCACTTAAAGAAGAGATCTGAGCTCAGCTTCAATGCCATCAATGTTGATGCAATCAAACTCCCTTCACAATGCTCTCACCACCAATACTCACACAAAATTTCTCTCACACGTAGAGATTCCCTTCTTCTAATGCTCATTCACAACCACAATGGTGTGCCCCACTAAGTTGAAAAATCCCCCCCTTAATCTCTTATTGTGTCACTCATTAAGAGAATGAGAGAAATGGATAAGATGAAGTTTTCAAGATAAGACCCACAAAGGATGTTGTGCTGCTCACATAAAGACCTACACACACGTGTGAATAGTTTTAACTCCTTCTTCTTCACTCCAATGTGCCACTCAATGAAGTGACGAATCAGCCCAAATGCAACAAAGAGGTTCTCACAATGAATACCTTTCAATGATAGTATAAAATATTCATATCAACGCAATGAGAATCACTCATACACCCACAATCACTAAGATGTTTCTATCAACTCATGAAAGATTACACTCCCATGGAAAGGAGCTTTGATACCATGTTAAAAGACATGGTGTGAGCTTAGTTATTGAATGAATCAAGCAATGCACAAGATCATCACATAATCAATCTCACACCACTAAAGCAACCATGCCACCACTTAGGTGTTAATAATGAAATGTAACCAATGAGCAATGGATTATACTCAAGGTTACCACAAATGCATCACATAGACATAAGCCAATGTAAAATGCAAAGAGAGAGTATTTCCACAAAGGAACACTTGGTATATTGATCACTAAGCAAATACACAAAGTATGGGCACTATACTCTCACTTAGCTCTCCAATGTGTGAGTAGTAGTCCCTGAATTTATAGACTCATGAGAGGGAGGTGCCTAGGGCCCTTTATTCTCTCCACCTCCCTATGATTTCTCACCACACTCACCTAAAAGGTGATGCCCCAATCAAAGGAAGATAACTACTAGACCTACACCCAGTTACTCTAGTAATGGAGCCTTCTAGACTTAGAACAAACCACTCTAAGGTATCACTAAGGAAAACACAGTAAGAATGGATGCTAGATCACATGTTTTCTAACAACTAATTCATGTGTTGCTACTTATCTAGTAGCAAATGGTGCTTAGGTCTTTTCACCCACAAACTTTGCTATAATGAACACTTGGTGCAAAAAGAATAAAAATTTGTTCTAATATAATTATGCATTGATTATCAAATTAAGATAGTTTGTTCTTTTCAAACTTCCTATGATTTTACACTCCACATTTTCTTGTAGTCGCATTCTCTCTCAAGTAAAATTTTATGCCTCTTAACCTATAGCCCCCGGCCAAGTTTTCCAACATGGAGGAATTGCTTAGTTGATCCTATCCTCATTACATCAAAGTTTAATATGCACTCTCATGTAAAAAATTTAAGAAGTGTGCATCGGCATTTTCTAGACTTAATTTATTCTTAACTTCTTAAAAGAATGACAATATCTCGTTGATGAAGTCTAAGCACCCATCGCTCACATTTGAAGATAATGTCACTCTTTTAGGTAAGAAACTTATGGTATCTACATGTTTTACGCTGATTTTATTCTTGATTTCTTAAAAGAAAGGAAATCTCTCATTGGATGAAGCTAAACTATTTGGGCTTGGTTTTAGAGACCCTACATTAGTCATCATGTTTTTGGAACCACTCAAAGTTTCATTACCAATTAAATTTCTTCTTTAAATTATTCAAGAAAACTAAATGTTTTTGGCACTGCTCAAAGCTCCATTCATCTCTTAATATTCAAGAAAACTAAACATCCAAATTTCGTAACCTTATCATTTTGATTTTTCTAGTCATTCCACTCTCTCAAACTTCATTTTATAAATGAATAGATGTTAGCATTCTAACCAATTTAAGCATATGAATTCTTCCTTCCAATTTAATTGTATATTCTAGTTTCCTAGTAACCATTTTTCTTGATTGTAATGCCCTAATTTTTAATAATTCAATATTTTTTGTCCACATGGCGATCTATTTATAAAAGATAATCCACATGGTGATTCAAATTATATTTAGAAAAGATAATCCAAGCACCAACCCTCAAATTCATGATGTAAATTTTCAAAGAACCAAAGGTTTCATGCAAAAATGTCATACATCTAACGATGGTACTTCATCCTTTAATGACCAAAGTTATCAATTCTATGTACATGCTAGGTTTCTTCAGCTTTTGTTGGGTGTTTCGCAAGGTCAAAATAAAATCAAGGTGCCTAATGCATGTGTCTATGTAATATAGGCACAACTGTGGATGCAATTGAATCCATAAAGCATGCAGTGTAAGAACACTCATTGGGGATCTATTGGCTATTGATCATGATGTTTCTGTTGGAGCATGCACAAGCGGAAGCATAGACAAAAGAAATAGAGAGAGAATGAGTGATAGAGCAATTGTTGACAAGATCACCTTTATTGAGACAAGCAAGAGGTTACAATGGTAATAGCTAGCAACAACATGGCATTACAATATGTGCTTGTGAATTGGATAGTGAATAAGTGATGAGGGAGACCCTTTATATAGAGAGGCCAAAAGTTAGCTGATTTTGCCAACAAAAGCTATTGGTGGATAGCCCACAACTAGCGTAAATGTGAGAAAATACAAATGTATGCCAATAAAGGCCTAGTTCCACACCACAAAGATGCACAAAATTCTAACACCCCCTCTGCAGCTCATAGTGTGCAAAAAGTCTGAAGAAGATAAGCTGATGAAGATACAACCATGGACACTCCAGTATTACGCATTAACGGATACACCTTGGAAAGAGCACCTACCAACTTGACTCCTTGAAACAAAATGCCACCCTGAATAGCAAAGAATTCTTCTTGGATACATAGTCCCACACCAATGTGTAGTGAAATCCAAGTGTATAGAATGATGAGTTATCGGATAAATCATGCCCATGATCCCTCAAAGTGGACTATGAACACATCCTGTCCCAAAACCTCGAATAATGAACTCAGAACACACCGTGTCCATAGTCTCTGCTCTACATCAAAGCTGACCTTGTCCTAGCAGATTTTTAATGCTTGGGACTTCTACTGATGATTCCCATGCACCAAAAAATGGAGTTGCTAATAGCCCCCTCTTCCAACCATAAGCCTCCTCTAGCTGGAAGCACATGGGGGGAAACCATTTGTATAACTAGAGAAGACCATCATCGTGGTTCTCCCTAGCTGGAGGGAGCCCTAGAAGAGTCACTAGAAGTTTATGTACCACTTTTCATGTGTCGTGTGTTTTCCCTTCTTCTGGGATGAAGCCTTACTCTTGCCCTTGTCCTTCTTCATGGACAAACAATCCTTAGACAAATGTCCTTTCTTCCCACACGAGTAGCAACAACTACAACCTTTCTTCTACACTATAGAAAGCGCTTGATCATGATGGATCTTCACATGCATCCTAGTTTGTTTGTCTCCCATAGCTTTGAAGTATGTAAGCTTTTCAAATACAAATTTTTCCTTCAGAACATATATCCATCATTTGTTTCTCTTTGATAGCTTCGAAGTCCTTTAGAACGTGTACCCATAGTTTGATTCTCTCCCATGGCTTTGAAGTCCTTAAACTTTTCAAATACATCAAATTTTACCTTTGGAAAATATATCCATACCTTCTTGCTATAGTCATCTATGAATGTGACATAATAGTGGTTTGCCACCGCATGCTTGGTGGGACCCACACATATTTGTGAACTAGCTCCAAAATTATCATGTGCCTATTATACGAACACAATGAGGCTAGCATTGAGGTCAACTAGACACAATTCATCATAGTGTGACTGAGTGGGTGAAATAGAAGTTGGGTTGGTGGCTCATTTATTATTAGAGTTTACGTGATTAGGCTTGACACCTTGGGATTGGGGCATCCCAAGGATGGATAGCCCAATATATTGTCACATAGTGAGGACCAAGACAACTGTGATGGCATTGTACAGGATGTGTACATTGTATGGATCCTGACGATGCCAGGTTCTATGTGACCTCTAGCTTGGAGAGGTGGCTTCTCGCTATGTTTGGATTGGAGCCTATGATTGCATGACGAGTTCTAGGCTACCATTTTCATTGTCCTCTTCAATTTTTTGATGGTACTTGTATGACTATGGATTGCACGTATTCTGATTGCCTTGGTTATGTGAATCGGTCTTGGGCAAACACACAAGTGTAAGGGGTGTTACATTTGGTATCAGATCTTGTTTCATGTGTTCAAATTGGAGATTTATACCAAGCTTAATGACTTAAGTAATGTTGAAAGAGACTAGAGAGTTTTTGGCTATTATTTGGAGTACTTTTGTGCACCGAAGTTGCATGGACATCCTTGGCTAAATCACCATTTGAGAGTCTTTTTATGTGGAAATTATGTGGGAAATATAAGCCTTGATAGGTGTAGTTTTCATTGAGTCCAAGATTTTGTAAACCATAGTGTCATCAAGAGAGAAATGGATTGGGAAATGTTGATTATTTAATAAAAACAAAAGAAAATACCTTTCTTTAAAATAAAAAAAATCTATTCCCAGTTTGTGTGGTCACTCAGGATGTAATATTTCTACTGTGAGATTCAAAATAATATGTGTTAACTACATTTGGTTTAACATTACTTCTAACGCATGATCGCCACTTCTATACCACATCATTTGTAACTGTGTCCATGATGATTGACTATGGGATCTAGAATAGGCTACGCCATGTGTATTGATGGCCAAGATGGAATTTGTACCTAGGTATAAGCTTAACTAGATTTTAGGCCCCCGTACATACAATAATGAGAGGATTATCCCATTAATCCATAATTTGTTGAGAAATGTGGTGCCAAAGAGTACAAGGAAAAGATAGGGAGTGAGTTGAGTAAACCCAACAAGAGCAAAGTCTAGCATGAAGCCACATGAGCAAAGGGAATTATCCCACATTGATTTATAAGCCCAAGGGGGTACCCCCTCATATAAAAGGGGTCCATTTCCAAGAAATGAATCATATCACTTACACTTATCTCAAGTCTCTTTATGTATCCAAGCTAATTCATCTTGGTGTCTAATTGTACTTAAGTGCATTAGCACATACTCACACGATGAGTTTTCTCATTTTTATCCACCTTAGATTAGTATTGTCAATAGTGTAGAATTATTTTATGATTAGGTAAATGTCTTATCATTGGGAGAGCTTGATCCATGATTCTTAACATGGTATTAGAGCTAGGGTGAGGCTCTCCATTAGCTTAGTTTTCATCTCAATATAGCAAGGTGATTCGAGTTACCTTCTTGAGTTCCTTAGTTTTTTTTCTCCACATTTAGGGTTTGTTAGTGTGAGATAAAGAGAGAGAAGGACCACATAACACAATAGTTTTTAGTGCAAGTTTCATTTAGCATATTCCTTGTTCAACAACTCCATTGGTATGGTCTCCATAGATCTATAAGGGGTGCAAAGAAAGTAAAGACAGAAGGTGTAGTCAAGAATAGTGTTCCTAGTAGAGCCTAGCAAAGGTAACTAAGGTTATTTGAAGCAAGGCAAACTGCCTACACCATTCAATAGGGTGAGCGTATGGCATGAAATGCTTGTAAACAATAAAAAACATAGCAACCTTCTAACTCTACGTAACTCGAGGCCAACATAAAGAAACAGTAGCTATATAGAAGGCCCATCAAAGCTATGTGCAACAACAAAATAGTCAAGAGCAGTAGCACCGCCCATGAGCCTACATAGTTATGATAACAAATGATCACAAATAAAGAGAGAGAGAGAGCAGGCCATTGAACATGCAGGAGATCTGGAGACGCAGTGTGCGGAGTGGATCACGAAAGAACATGGTCATCAAAAGACATCGTGTGGATCACGGTCTTCGACATCGACACATGGGCACTAGCACCATCAGCATGTGTGTTAGCACAAGCATCAATACAGCCTTCATCGAAAAAAATTGTTCATAAAAAATTTGTAACCCTTGTAAAAGCGGCCAAATGAGCACTCTACCATGTGTTTGTGTAAAAATGAAGTGTACAACCTTTTGTAAAAATGCTATAACCAAATGAGTATGTGAGCATATAGAAGCAACACTTCATCAAGCAAAATTAAGGATATCTCAAGCCAGCAAAGCAGTACCACTAAGTAACATCGAGCTACTAACGAAAATCATATATTGTAAAAGCCACCAAATGAGTAGGAAAATTGATATGCAAATGTAAAACACTTGACCGCCAGAGAGTAGCCAAAGTAGCACCATGGGGGGTGAAAATCAACCTGAACATCTCTAAAAGTAACCTCTGAGCTAGAGTGTAACCCAGCCAAAGAGCTCTGAGTTACCTAGCCAAGTTAGAAATGAGGGGGGCGGGGGGTGAAAATATGATATAAGACTCGCAACTAACCAACCTTGAGTAGCCCAAAGATTTGGCACCAAGGGAGTGTGTTGAGAAATGTGGTGCTAAAGAGCACAAGGAAGAGATAGGGAGTGAGTTGAGTAAGCCAAAAAAGAGCAAAGTCTAGCATGAAACCGCATGAGAAAAGAAAATTATCCCACTTTAATGTAAAAGCCTAAGGGTGTACCTCCTCATATGAAAGGGAGCCATTTCATATCATTGCTATAGAAGCCTGCTTTTCTATAGAATTATAACGTAGCAACTTGGATGGTCCATAACCGACTAGTGCTACTTCGCTTTTTCCTCGCTAGAGAAGTCCGCTTTCGAGATATTGATAAGAAACTTCACCAATCACTCTGTTTTTTCTCTAAGCAACCTAATTTTTTCCAAAAACATGATGGCATATCCTCCTTATTTGATATAGCTCTAGCCACTTCACCAATCACTCTGTTCTTTCTCTTAGGAACTCCATTTTGGTGAGGGGCATGCTTGCATGTAAGCTACCTTCTAATACCATGTTCTCTCAGGAACTCTCATCAAATGCATAGCTGAGGTGTGTACTAACCTCCACCATCTATCCTTAAGCAGTGTTAGCATGGCCTTGCTAATATGGGGGAAAACACATGCTCTTACACACATAGCCATGGTGTACATATGTACAGATGAGCATGGTGTAAGAGTCATGGATCAAGAACAAGATAAAAGAAACAAGATAAAGATACAAGCAAAATATCATAGTGTATTCCATATCCATCATCTTGTGTATCCAATTTGTATACAAGAGGGGCTTTATGTAGCCATCCAACCATGTGACTCTTGGGATACCCATGTAACTATGGACTGCCATAGCCTCCACAAGATCCTAACTCCCCACTATACCTCTTGTAAACCACTTCTTGATATGACATCTTTTAATGACCAAATACCACAACTCATTAGCCTAAGCTAATGCTAGTAATGCTAGGGGGTGTTCACACCCAAGCTAATGCCAAAATGCTAGGAGGTGTTCACATCCGTCAGCCTCTCTTCCCCTTTGTTTGATTGGGAGTGTAGTATCTCCTATCAATGCCAAGTACATCATGAGAATATGTGAATAAGTGGCTGCTAGAAGGTATAATGCAATTCAAGTCATACAATATATCATGTAAAAGTAAATAAAACTGATGGTAGACCAAGGAGATGGTGGGAAGATAATTTCCACCAATCTAATGAAGAGTCCACAAGTATATGCTTATGAAGAATCTTATCTATGGATGCTCAAGTGTTCTGGGAAGTCAACTTTATCACCACAGCAAGTAACTGTACTCTAGAAATCATTATATCATTTTCGTCTATAATTTTATTATGCTTTTAACATTTTCCTTTTGGTTTATATTCTATTTTTTCCTTTTACTATAGGTAACTTGATAAGGACTTCAGTGAGTTTTTCCTCTTGACCTCATGCCTTCTCACTCGGTTTTAGAGTGTCTTGGGCAGGTATCTCACTGAGCTTTCTCCTCTGACATTTATGCCTCTTTATCCGGGACTTATAGGTGACCCAATAGGAATCTTCAACTGGACTTCCTCCGAACCTCATGCCTTCTCACTTGATCTTACAAACGTCTCAGTAATATCCTCTGTGAGACTCTTCCGTTGGCCCTCATGCCTCATTTCTTGACTTACAAGTGACGCGATTAGGACTTCGCATGAGCTTCCTCTAAACCTCATGCCTCCTCACTTGGTCTTATAAGCGTCTCATTAGTATCCTCAACAAGCATCTCCTCCGACCCTCTTATGCCTCATTCTTTCAATATTAATGTTGTTTTTACATTGACACTGTATTTTAAGATAATACTTCAATAATTAATATATTTGAATTAGCCAACTACTTACCATCTATGTTTATTAAATTGTCCACCCCAAGTTTTCCACGAAGATAAAGGATACTTTTCATGTATTCCATGCAATAGACAAAGATGAGTTGGATTATCAAAGCCAACAAGTGACTTACCATATGTGTGCTTTAATGTGCTCATCAAATACCATATGTGTGCTTTAATGTGCTCATCAAATACTTTGAATTTTAAATTATTATCTTTATTATGTGATTTAGATTAATGCAAGGCATGCAAGATTCTAGTGAACTCATTCTTCAGCGATAGTGCTTACATAAATAGAATTTAAAAAATTTAGCATGGTCATTCTTGTCGTAATACAACTCACACTTTCTTTCCATTTTTAGTGTTTGATTTGATCAAAGCCTCGCAACTAATACACTACACTAACGCAAGACCAAGTGTTCTCCCAACAAGTAAAGCTTAGTGCAATATCAAGATTCTTCTTGTTCACACAAGACTGCTTGATCTTAACTTCTAGTGTATTTTAAAAAAAACTCCGACACAATGGTACATTTCTAAAGAGTAACCATGTTTCAACATTGCAAATCTGCAAGGAATCTATCAATGTCAATTCAACTTTGACAAATTGAAATATGATACGATCTCAACCTTCAACGAATTACGCTTGATTGCTTCTCTTTTTTTAAAAATCAATGCTTTTTATAGAGCTATTCTGGATAAGGAGAGTGCACCTACTTAGTCAGCTAAGATGGACTATACACTTCAAATAATCACATTAAGATTTACAGCTCCTCTAGATGATGAATGACAAGTAGAATGAGGTAAAAAAGATGAACCAAGGTTTGACTGAAGGAAAAATTCCCCACCCATGAAAAGAGGAGACCTCACCCTCCCATCCTGGTTCCTTTGAATTTTGAGCAGCTTTAAGAGAGAATATTCTCATTTTGAGAAGCTTTGAGAAAAGGGTATGGAGAATACCTAATAAATTCAAATTCCAAAACATGTGCTTTGTGGACTCACATAAAGACATTAAGTGAAATATGAATTGCTTTAAGAAAAGGGTATGGAGAAGCAATTATTGTGTGATTGAAACAATATCATGATTTCTCACATTAGATGAAATATGGACTCATTTTTGTTCCTCAAGGATTTCCACACCTCCTCTCTCTAGAAAATTAAGCTTACGGTGCAATTCTTGCAACTTTCGAGTAGAGTTTGGACATTTAGAATCTACTCTTCGAGACCTTTCCAATGATACATAGCATGATAAGTAATTTCGAATATTCAAGAAATCTTCAAATTAGTGATGACGTAGCATGTTACAACTCAAAAGTGAGCGGAGCTTGAATATTTGGAATCTATTCTTCGAGACCTTTCTAATAATAAATAACATGATAAGCAAGTAGATTTCAAATATCCAAACACCGCTCTCTCTTGAGTTGTAACATACTACATCATCACCAATTTGGAGATTTCTTGAATATTCAAAATTACTTATCATGCTATAAATCATTGGAAAGGTCTCGAAGAGTAGATTCTAAATATCCAAACTCTACTCAAAAGTTGCAAAAAATTTCACCATGAGCTTAATTTTCTAGAGAGAGGAGGTGTGGAAATCCTTAAGGAACAAAAATGAGTCCATATTTCACCTAATGTGAGAAATCATGATATTGTTTCAATCACACACCAATTCACACTAATCCAAATTCATGTAAACAAGCATCCATACAATCAATCAAAACAGTAGTCAAATTCTTCTTACCCAACTTGAACACTAGAAAGATAGCATGCACACATAGACTTCAATGGACTTCACTATCGTTAGAGCAAAAGATAGATAAATTTATAAAAAAAAGCTCAACTTGCTTTCCAAGCTTATCAAGACTCGTCTAGTATAATGGAAGTATACATGATCAAACAAGACAAACCTCATCTTGCAAGAAACAGGCCAATGAACTTCCACAACTCCCAAAAAAGTGAGTTAAATTACATACGAGTCCACTTCCCAACAGGAGACCCAACTTCATCATTTCTCATTCATGTAAGCAAAGCTTTGGAGCCTAAGAAAATTTATAAAGTAAGAAAACATGGTGTAGAGAAGAAAAGCCATATCATTCTATGTATACCCTTACATTTCGAGATACTTAACCAAATCACAAAACATTGATAGCCAAGCCAAAACACATGTAGCCATAATAGACTATAATTTATAAACCAAGAGCATGTAAAATATACTAATTTTCTCAAAACTCTAACTGCCTATACCAAAAAAGGTCTAAAAATAAGACTTGAAATCAAAAAGTTCTGTCACAAAATTTGTACAGATTTCAGAGCACCGCAACCCATTCTTCCGTCACAGTGAGAAATCAACAATTCCCAATCAAAAATTATAATGTCCACGAATTGTTGCATGATGATGCACAACATTCTCATTACAGAGATAGCAGGCTAGAAAGGATGACAGACATGAAAAGTCCTTAAGATATCACTCGATACATCATATGGCCATATAGAAGGAGGCAAAAGTTCTTGTCCATGAGAACCTATATATGAAGTTGATTCAAGAAACACGGAGGTATACAAGCATACCAATGATAAGTGAGGCAATATGTGTGCACTACCGATCAAGAAAAAACCAATAGCTACACCCATAAATGATGCAAACACCAACCATAAATGCACACTCAACACTCCAGCCACCAAAACATAACAGGTAGAAACAAGGGAAACTGGCCTTCATAGAAAAGCGACCACAAAATCATGTGTGAACTTTAAGGCGCGAATTTAACAAAAAGATAGAGATAATGCTACACACACAGAATTGGCATCTGAAAAAAGGAGGAGGATAAGGTTTAGAGCATAACCAACCTCATGCCCATCCTTACACCCAGTAGTAAGGTGATGACGGAGCCCAATATGTGCTCTTTGGAGCAGACTGTTGTGGGTAATTCTGGTAAGACATGATGTAATGTCCTTGACCTTGCATTGCGTGGCTCTTGGCGCTGAGGAAGGTGCAGACTGCCCTTTGTATGCTCCTTGGCCATCATCTTGGTTAGGGCTTCCACAGCAACATAGGCACCATAGCCGGGTTTTATCATATGCGCCATGGATGAGCCGGTCGGTGGTGATGATCCGCCCTTTACCGCCCGCAGTTACCCTCCTTGCAAATGAGGAATGTCCCTGTGGCATTCACGCCCAATCTTCCAAGGATGTGTTTTCGAGGATTGGGTAGGAGCTCAAAAGCAGGCCTGCAAGATGGATGCGGCCTTCACGCATCAGTGGTCGGAGTTGAAGATGGAGGAGACGTCGGCGGCCTTGCCAATGTCGCCCTGCACGGCGATGGCGGTGTCACCAGAGCCTTGTTGTTGGATGAGGGAGACCACCTCGAAGGCAGCTGCAGAGTTGCCCTGGTAGCACACAACCACAAAGGTGCGCGCCATGGCAGGCAAACCTCTTAGCCTATACCTCTTGATCTCTCCGTAACTATGGCGACCCTACCTGCCAGATCAAGCGCAGAGGAGGACGCCACAGAATAGCAAAGAGGAAAACAGCAGAGGGCGCACACTTCAGAAAACAACAAGTAAGTGGTAAAAATACCAAAGAGGAAACTAGCAACAAGTAAGTGGTAAAAATACCAAAGAGGAAACTAGCAACAAGTAAGTGGTTCGCCAGCCCTCATCCCGGCGGGGCTGCCTCCACCTCACGGAGGCTGGGTGTGTGTTTCTAAAAATTTCCTCCACCTTCCAAAAAAAAATATCAAAAACATGCTAAATAAAAATATCAAGAACATGCTAAATAAAAATATCAAGAACATCAAGAAACACGTTAATCTCCCTTGTCATGGGATTTTGAGAAAATCAACAAACATCATGGTTAATCTAGAATCAAGAAAGAATCATGCATGCTACTAATTTCTCTTCTTGCAAGAAATGTGTACGGATTAAGCATTTGACTTCTAGTCAAGAGCTTGTGCGCAAGGAGAAGATTAAAGCTTCTCGTCCCATCATAATGGCCGAGTGTTAGCATAGGCTTACTAACATGGAGGAAAACACATACTCCCACATACATAGCCATGGAGTACACATGTACACATGAGCATGGTATCAGAGACATGGATGAAGAACACGATAAAAGACACAAGATAAAGATACAAGCAAAACATCATAGTCCATATCCATTATCTTGTGTATCCAATTTACATACAAGAGGGACTTTATATAACCATCCAACCATGTGACTCTTGGCATAGCCATGTGACTACTGGGCTCCCATAACCTCCACAAGATCCTAACTCCCCACTAGCCCTCTTTCTTGATATGACATCTTTTAATGACCAAATCCCACAACTCATCATAGCACATGTGAATGTTCAAAGCGGAGCTAAAGAATTGCTCGTGGAAGGAATTTAATAATTTCTAAAATGCATCGAGCACAAATCTTTATTCGTTCAATAAAGCCCACAAGACGAGAGGGCATTACTATTATCATATATCTGAATAAGTAATTTTGAGCATACTAGTTTGGAAAGAATTACTCGCGGAGGGAATATAATAATTTCTAAAATGCATGGAGCACAAATTTTTATTTTTTGAATAAAGCTAACAAGACGGGACGGCAATACAACTATTATCATTATCATATATCTCAATGAGGGAGTTTGAGCATACTATTTTGGGAAGCAGCGGCGTTGAATATCTTCTACGAATGAAGTGAGGGCCACGTGGGAAGACCCATGTTGGGAAACGGAGTGCTGGACGAGGGCTTGGAGATGACAAGATCTCTCTCTAATTTTAGCGCCTTCTTGGCCAGACATCAATTCAACAACGACCTTCTCCACTTCTGCTCTGTCTACCAAACCATTCTCGGGCCTTCTTTTGCACCGCAGTCCAACTTTCCAATTCCTTATAACTAGCTGTGCATTAATCGGTTGGTCTGCAAATATCGGAATACACACCATCGGTACCCCCATGAATATACTTTCCACAGTTGAATTCCACCCACAATGCGTTAGAAAGCCTCCTACCGCCTTGTGCTCCAGTACCTTCAGCTGTGGTGCCCATGGAATTATCATCCCTCGATCCTTTACCCGATCCTCGAACCCTTCCGGAAAATCGCTGTTGCTGTGCCTGTCCGGCCTTGCAACCCAGAGAAATCTCTCATTGCTTGCTTCAATCCCTTTTGCGATCTCTTTGATCTGTGATGGTGGGAAGAAGGCCACACTTCCAAATGAAATGAAGAGCACCGACCCTTCATCTTGCTCGTCCAGCCACCGTAAACACTCGAGGTTTTCTTCGTATAGATCTGCCCGTAGGATCTCGTGATCGGTCACCCCCGGCTTGTCGGGTAGACAAGGGCCGACGTAGCTCACGTTTGGTAGCAGCATCGGGATAAAAGAAGCTTCCAGTTCTTGGCAAGAGTCCAGCAGGATGTGAGATGCTTCTTCCAAGCGATGGTATATCATCTTCAAGGAAGTTTTCATATCCTCCGGGTCTTCCATGTAGTATGATTGAAGGATTTCGCGTTTGCCTACCTGAAGGGCGCCTGATTCGAGCTCGTCTAGCTCAACAGCTGTATAAGAATTGGCCATGATGGAAATCATGCTATAAAAATCAGCAATCGAATGGAAATTCGTCGGTCGTTAGGAGCCATTTACACCCAGAAACAGAACCGTGAACAGCATAGCATGCACATAATCATAGATTCAGAGATAGAACGTTTCATAACACAGAGAAACGACTATTTTCTAAGCATACCCTTGGAACAAAATCTCTCACCTTCAGGATGCACCTTCCCGGCTACAGCGAGCATTCCCAGGTACAAACGAGTTGCATTAGAAGTCCAGAAAAGAACTCGTGGGATATGGAATTTGTTAGCCACGTCCTGAACCCATGGGAAGAAGAAATCACAAGCGATACACGAGATGGGTTTGTCAGTGGCCAAGGAAGCTTCAACCAGGCGTTCCAGAAGGCCTTGTTGTTGATGGATGCCATCCAGGATCTTGATGATGGTGCGGAGGCTCATATCTTGTCTATTATCAGCATCAAGGGGGAACCCATCAGGGATGGTAACAAAGCGGATATCGAGCGAGGTGTTGAAAGTCGAGGGGCGTGCCTTGAGCATGCTTTGGTGAGCTCGCTCTGTGTTGACGAAAGTGATGGAGCACCCTCTTAATAGGAGCTGAGAGGCAAAGTACAGGAAAGGATTGATGTGCCCTTGTGCAGGGAAGGGTAGGAGGAGAGCGTGCACCTTGGATCCCATCTTCTCCAAAACATGGATTTCCCAAACATGTTTTGTCAGTGGCCAAGGAAGCTTCAACCAGGCGTTCCAGAAGGCCTTGTTGTTGATGGATGCCATCCAGGATCTTGATGATGGTGCGGAGGCTCATATCTTGTCTATTATCAGCATCAAGGGGGAACCCATCAGGGATGGTAACAAAGCGGATATCGAGCGAGGTGTTGAAAGTCGAGGGGCGTGCCTTGAGCATGCTTTGGTGAGCTCGCTCTGTGTTGACGAAAGTGATGGAGCACCCTCTTAATAGGAGCTGAGAGGCAAAGTACAGGAAAGGATTGATGTGCCCTTGTGCAGGGAAGGGTAGGAGGAGAGCGTGCACCTTGGATCCCATCTTCTCCAAAACATGGATTTCCCAAACATGTATTTGAGACGAAGAATTCTAGGAATGGTGGTGTCAACGCTACCCTCATCTAAGCAACCTATGGTTATTGGCTCCTCGTGTATGTTGACCTATCATTAAGCACGCAGCCATGTGGGATGATGAGGTTCTTGTTTGTGGTTGAGCCATGTGCCCTTTTTCAAACTAAAATGCTTGGATGGTGAGATGTCAAATCTTATCAAGGCTAGACATGACTGGTATGTATTATGTTGGCTTTCTAAAATATGTATAGTATTTGTAGTGGGGTAAGCCATTGATCATACATATACAAAAAAATCATTCATTGGTATGGATCCCAAAATAAGAAAGCATTTCAAAAAATGCATTTTTGTGTAAACCTAGATGCATTCAATCACATTAGCTTTCTTGTCTTCAAGTGTAGGCCTGCTAGCTTTGAAAATCAAACAATCCATTAAGTAGGTATTAATATTGGATATATAAGCAACACACGAGACTGTATTCAAGAACGTCATGCCCATCTCTCTCTAGTTCTCAGGAATTTGGCCTTCTACCATGTGGCTTCACCTATGAGTGCCATAGGGCATCCTTGCCTTGAGGAAAATAAGATAAGATGTATGTAGTATTATTCTAGTATGCATTCTTTATCTATATGGTTCCATTTGTTCAAATTTTAACTTTGAAGTTGATTTCAAGGTTGATGAGCTAGTATATCGATGTCATTTTTTATGGTGGGTTTAAGCAATCCCTCTTGAGAGGTTTTCCTACTGTTTGGAATGTGATATTATAGCTTATGTGACCAAGTTTGGTTGTTTGCATTGTCATTTTTTTGGTTATTGCTATTTGTTGTCGTCATCATCCTCTAGATGTTTTTCCTTGTAAAAGATACTTGTGATAGAATCGAGGGGTATAATACACGTATCTATACTCAAACATTGTCTTCTATTTTTTACGGCATGGTTATTCTTAATCTTGTATGCAAGAATATTTGAAAGCTCAGTTGCCATGAATTTAACACTAGTTTGGTAGCAAAACAAGACATAAAGTGTATGAAGGCCATGCACCAAGTGATCTCGCAAGAAGCAAAACATATTTCTATGGCTCACTCAATCGAGTCAACATGGAAAGTTGGAACGTATTCCATATACCTTGCCCACTCAATCGAGTCAACATGGAAAGTTGGAACGTATTCCTTTGCCTACACTTGATAGTCTTGAGTGGCCATTGCTTGATACAGAAGTGAGAGAGTTATATAGGACCAAAATGTTTAATGGTATTAAATATGCTATGAAGCCTAGCACTAGTGCAAGAAATTTCCATTTAAGTTTGTTTGTTCCAATTGCATGCTTTGTTGATTTATTTTCTGATTGTAAACAATTGAGAAAAACTAGAACAACTTTTATATGCAAAGATATAGATGAAGCTTGGCTTGATCATTTGTTTGACAAAGGTTGGAGAGTGAAATCATTAAAGGGAGATGATTTGATTGAATGTTGATTGAACACCTCTGACATTGCATTTTGATGAGTGTTATAACATTCAAATATCTTTTTGTGGAACAGTTACAAACCTTGTTTGATTATACTTAGGAAATTATCCTAATGATATTTTGGAATCAGATACTATACTGCCAAGCAACATCTGTGCATGTCATTTACTTATAGAAAGTGGCAATTGATCAACAACTAGGAAAGCATGGACCAAGATATAAGAGACGGCAACCACTCTTGCTTGATAAATATAGTTATGATTCAACACGGTCACCCATCATTGACATTGGAAGTGAAAGAGAATTGGACTCTCGAATATGTTGGGAACGAATTAGAAGTAGCAATTTAGAATCCTCTATATCAATTTTGCTTCAAGCCCGATGGTTGGAAGGTAAGTAGAAAAAGAGAGCATCAGATCATTTGTAAAGATATTGCAGCCCCACATGAATTGGAGGCACTACAAGATATCTGATGTGACCATGTATCTGTATATGGTGACAATGTATTTTCCATATGCAATAAACTTATCTATTTAGAACATTGCTTTTGTAATGCTTTATTGTTTAAAACAATGTATTGAAGGCAAAAATCCTCCAATTGAATTTTTTTGTACTTGACCTTGAAATGATTAGAGTGATTTTCTTTACCTTTTGGTGCAGGTTGCAAGGGTTTGCCACGCATAGTTTAAGGTTTGGTGGGCTCTTTGAGAATTAGTGAAATATTGCTTACAAAAGCAAGACGACAAAATGCACGCCATGGGTAAAGTGCAAGTATATGTATGGCAATCTTTGAAAGGGAGCGCAACACATACAAAGCTGAAAAGACAAAAGGCGCTTAAACCCACAAGGTTGCAAGGTGGCGATGGTTTCTAAGGCAGCAGGCTGGAGGATGCGGCATGAATGAAGGTGTCAATTGCCGGCTTGATGTGGATAAAAGGCCGTTATCACAGCGGAGGAGGAGAAAGCGTAAGCAGCAACAACAGCAACATTAACATTAATATGGCGCACTATAGCGAGCCCTTGCTGTGGCGTGGCAGCTTGTGGTCATGGGAGGGGGTGGTGCTGCTGCTGCTGCTGGGTCTGTTGTGGTTGCAGCAGCTAATGGGCGCCCATGCATACTTAAGGGTGGTGGTGGTAGAATCGGAGACGGAGTTCGGCTTCTTCCTGCCCCCTCACCCTTTCCAAATAATTGGCGATCACGAGACAGATGGCATAGCCTTCTGCTCTGACCCATTTGCCTTTGGTGCTAGCTGCCAGCCCTTCCCACCGGCCTTCATCCAATCCGTCCATTTCAACTCCACCGACACTTACACCCAGGTTACTCCTTTGCCACCTCTCTCTCTCTCTCTCTCCTTAAAACACGTTGCCCTCTTAATCTTCATGGGCCTCTCACACACAAATAACGACCTAAAAATTACTAGATTAAGACTCCAGCATACTATAAAACCACCTCATGAAAGCTTTACATACCATTTGAGGGTACCTTTCTTGCAAGGACTGATAACACATGTTATCAGTCACCCAACCATCATACATGTACTACTAATACAAAACATCATGCCATTTCAAGGGCTAGAATTTTGTTAATTTATATATAGTTCGTTAATCACATCAACCATAAAATAAATAGAATGGTCAAGTTTCATTGAATAAATAACATTCTTAAACTAATTATTTTGTTTTAATTTAAAAATGCCAAGTGTATGCTCAAATTACCTGCCAACTAGGGTAGATTATCTTTTAGTCTACATTTTGACTTCATAGGCTAAAATTGATATCTACATGATGATATTACTTATGAAATAAGAATGGATTCTTTTTCATTATATTGATGTGTATGGGGGGGGGGGTGTGTGTGTGTGTGTGAGAGAGAGAGAGAGAGAGAGAGAGAGTGAGAGAGAGAACCATGAAGGATGAGGAAAGATTGCAATTTGATATTTTCTCATTAAATTTGTTGATAGGTGACTGGCCGTTTAAATGGGAGTATTTACACCAACAATGAAGATGGGGGTGGGCAGTACGACCATAACAACTCTCCTGTGGGCGGGAAATGCTACGGCTACCCTTTCTTCGTCAACTTGATTGAGCCTTCTGATGGCCTCTATTGCATTCGTTGTTGCATGTCCAAACATGATTGTCCCACCGGAAGGTCCACCAAAGGTTGCCATGCGGTCATCTCGGGTGATTACACCTAAACACCACTTGCTCTTTTGGATTAGTGAAACATTTGGAAGAAAATTTCTCACCTCATTCAGAACATCATTTCTGCAACATGACAATCTCTTTGTATTAATAAAGGTTAATCACCCACAAGTACCACAAAGGTTACACAACAAATCATTATTCTCAAAGCATTGATTTTATATACCTATTCAGAAAGTTATGTGTGTGAATGTTGTTGTGGGTCAAAGTATTGAGTTTATTTAAAATATATCCTATTAAAAAATGTGTGTGTGTGTGTGCGTGCACGCACGCGTGCATGCGTGCGTGTGTATGTGTGTTTTCTTTTTCACACACACACACACACACACAGGCCCATGATGTTGTGTCACTTTTTGCATCATGACGCGTAAATGATACAATTAAGAAAAAATCATATTCAATGCTCTTTGTATATTTCATGGAGATTAACCCACATTAGATAATTTTGCAAGCTATTGGTAAAGGTTTTTGATTACCCACAAGAGAAGTAAATTGCTCCATGAAAGGGTTACACACTTCAATATAGTAAAACCTCCTTAAGAAATAATAACACTTTTGTTTTGTAATCCTCATTCCATTTAAGTCATTGAATGAATCGTCTACCTATTTAAGCATTTGAAAGTATCTTTGTGTTGTATTGCTTCAATTTGTATGTACCTTTCTTGATGATATCAAATAGGTTCTTTGCTTATATGAGGGGTCATGTTATAGAGGTAATTGCTATATCTTTTGAAGAAACTCTTGGAGCCACCTTTTGTGTGCCCTTACCAATATATTCTCCTATAAGATCATTTTTTCGTTTCCTCTTAGTTTACCCTTATAACAACCTTTTGTTTCATCATGGACAGTGCTAAAAAGAACATTATATTTTCCTCTTAGTTTACCCTTATAACAACCTTTTATTTCATCATGTATAGTTCTAGAAAGAACATTTTTTTCAATCCATCAAAATAAAAAGTAACCAAATTTTAGCTTAAAATTTTAAAAAGTGCCACACATATAACTAAAATTTTGTCCCTTGAAAATACAAACAGCATAAAAACGTTACAATCAACTCCAAGATGTGAATGGTTCCTATTTAAAGTAGCATTTTGTGTTGTTCAAAGTGACTAGTACCAATTACATCACATGAGATATACATATGGAAATGTTTCTTATTTGGGCTAATGTTTGAAAGTATGTGGATATCACTAATGCCTTGATGCTTGGGGAATACGCAGATATCACTAATGTTAAAAGACATGGTACTAATGTTAAAAGACGTGGTGTGCGCTTAGTTATTGAATGAATCAAGCAATGCACAAGATCATCACATAATCAATCTCACACCACTAAAGCAACACATGCCACCACTTAGGTGTAACCAATGAGCAATGGAGTATATCAAGGTTACCACAAATGCATCACATAGACATATACCAATGAAAAATGCAAAGAGAGAGTATTTCCACAAAGGAACACTTAGTATATTGATCACTAAGCAAGTACACAAAGTATGGGCACTATACTCTCCACTTAGTTCTCTCTAGCTCTCCAATGTGTGAGTAGTAGTCCTTGAATTTATAGACTCATGAGAGGGAGGCGCTTCTCTCCATCTCCCTATGATTTCTCACCACACTCACCTAAAAGGTGATGCCACAATCAAAGGAAGATAACTACCAAACCTACACCCAGTTACTCTAGTAATTGAGCCTTCTAGACTTAGAGCAAACCACTCTAAGAAGGTATCACTAAGGAAAACACACTAAGAATGGATGTTAGATCACATGTTCTCTAACACTCTCCCTTGATCAAGCATACATACCACGTAGGGTGTGCTTGGATCAACTCTATCACTAAGATATCACTAAGATAACAAAGTTACCCCACAGGCTATAAGATGTCATACAAACTGCTAGAATAATTAGTTAGAGAAGATTGCCTCCTCCTTCTCTGGTTTCTTTGCCTTTCCCTTCTCTTTCTCGTCTTCATCCTTCTTCCTCTTGAAGCAATCCTTAATGATGTGGCCCTTCTTTTTGCAATAGTAGCAAGTTCGAGGCGCCTTGGTCTTCTTGTCCTTGATTGTAGAGCAGAGCAGGCATGCTCCACTGGAACTACTGTTGAAGGAGATGAATCTTTGGAACCTTCCATCATGCGAGTTTCCTCTAGGATGAGGGAAGAAGTCATTGAGGTTAGTGTATGATTGTTTTAATTGGCTGTCCACTAAGACACACGGCTCATAGCAAGGAGGCATGCTGTCCACTGAGACACACGGCTCATAGCAAGGAGGCATGCTAGAAAGCAACACATAGATGGCTTCCTCCTCATCAATAGTCACACCTGGCACCACTGAGTTGATCAATCATACAATGGATGTCATTTACATGAGAAGCAATATTGGTTTTATCATCCTTTTCCATCCTATAAATTTTCTTCCTTAAGAAGAATCTAGCAGCTTCATTAGATAGACTTGAGTCTAAGCCATGCTTCATTTGAAGTCTTTGCAAAACTAACTTGATGAATTTGGCTATCACCTAGCCCACAAATGATGAGAGATAATGCCTTTGAGTCTAAAGTGATCCACTTAGAGATAAGATCTGGATCTCAACTTGGTATTTTCTCAATTACATTTACCACTGCCCACATGTCTTTCTCAATTAGACACATTTGCATTTTGTTGCACCAAGTATGGTACTTGGAGCCATCAAATTTTCAGTTTTGTCAAACATTTTCCCTACCATGGTTGCCATGGTACTCAACCTAGCACACACACATAGTGTTACACAAACAAGGAAGTCCTTTATAGCTCTAGGACTTTACAATGGAGCTTGGCTTTTCACCTAGAAATGCTTTTACTCAAGGATCCCTTCACCAAATAGATGAAGGTGTGTGCACATAAATTTTGACCACTCCTGATAGTGTGAATTGGCGTGGATTTTGGACTTGGGCTTAGATACTTCGGCTAGTGCAAGTTGGGCTTTAGTTTTAGTTTGTAAAAACCTTGACATTTGACTAGCACTTCTCACACTTGAACCCTTCAACGTCTTGTCACTAAGCAATGCAATATGACATGCAATGTGCTCTTTATAGTTGCTAGATCATGTTACAAAATGTTGATCACAAAGAAGTGTAATGTCCACTTAGATGTGTGTAGCTAGGCTAATGAGAGAGTCTTCACAAAGAGGCTATGTAAACATGCCTTCTTGTACACATTGGAAATTAGCAAATAATAATCACAAAGATAAACTTTTGAACTTTTCCCTCCTACAAACAAGGGAGAATTTTTCTGCAATCGTGGGAATTTGTTGCTAAATTGTTGTTGGAGGGGATTGCCCCTGTGTGCGCCAAAGGAGCCCCCACAATCTTCTCACCAACTGCAGCTTATCTAATGTTAATTAAGCTCCATTAACACTTACTTTCTTGTACAGGCTCTGCATAATGGCATGCACTGTATACGCTGATTTGACTAGTTCTTGGGCTCAACCACCGCTACGCCACATAATGGGCTACAAGACCCCCACAAGAGAGCTACTGATGTGTGGCTTGATTCATGGAATGATGGCCTCCAATTAGCTTGTCTTCTCAGCTTCTAACAGACTCTGAGACACCCTCCTGTTAGAATGGTTGTAGGCGGCGTCTATTGCGTTGTTGCTATAGGCCCAAGGCCCTAATCCTAACGCCTTGTGATGGGCTACAGAAGCCCCAAATCAATGGAGGTGATGGGCAATCACCCAAGTGTGATTTTGACCCTCCAATTTGCACCTTTTTTTGCACACTGTTTTTGTCACTCAGAAAAAACAGCAAGTACCTTCATTAATGTTGTTACCCATTAAGTTTATTATTGAGAAAGGCCTTTGGATGGTCGATGATCACTTAAAGAAGAGATCTGAGCTCAGCTTCAATGCCATCAATGTTGATGCAATCAAACTCCCTTCACAATGCTCTCACCACCAATACTCACACAAAATTTCTCTCACACGTAGAGATTCCCTTCTTCTAATGCTCATTCACAACCACAATGGTGTGCCCCACTAAGTTGAAAAATCCCCCCCTTAATCTCTTATTGTGTCACTCATTAAGAGAATGAGAGAAATGGATAAGATGAAGTTTTCAAGATAAGACCCACAAAGGATGTTGTGCTGCTCACATAAAGACCTACACACACGTGTGAATAGTTTTAACTCCTTCTTCTTCACTCCAATGTGCCACTCAATGAAGTGACGAATCAGCCCAAATGCAACAAAGAGGTTCTCACAATGAATACCTTTCAATGATAGTATAAAATATTCATATCAACGCAATGAGAATCACTCATACACCCACAATCACTAAGATGTTTCTATCAACTCATGAAAGATTACACTCCCATGGAAAGGAGCTTTGATACCATGTTAAAAGACATGGTGTGAGCTTAGTTATTGAATGAATCAAGCAATGCACAAGATCATCACATAATCAATCTCACACCACTAAAGCAACCATGCCACCACTTAGGTGTTAATAATGAAATGTAACCAATGAGCAATGGATTATACTCAAGGTTACCACAAATGCATCACATAGACATAAGCCAATGTAAAATGCAAAGAGAGAGTATTTCCACAAAGGAACACTTGGTATATTGATCACTAAGCAAATACACAAAGTATGGGCACTATACTCTCACTTAGCTCTCCAATGTGTGAGTAGTAGTCCCTGAATTTATAGACTCATGAGAGGGAGGTGCCTAGGGCCCTTTATTCTCTCCACCTCCCTATGATTTCTCACCACACTCACCTAAAAGGTGATGCCCCAATCAAAGGAAGATAACTACTAGACCTACACCCAGTTACTCTAGTAATTGAGCCTTCTAGACTTAGAACAAACCACTCTAAGGTATCACTAAGGAAAACACAGTAAGAATGGATGCTAGATCACATGTTTTCTAACAACTAATTCATGTGTTGCTACTTATCTAGTAGCAAATGGTGCTTAGGTCTTTTCACCCACAAACTTTGCTATAATGAACACTTGGTGCAAAAAGAATAAAAATTTGTTCTAATATAATTATGCATTGATTATCAAATTAAGATAGTTTGTTCTTTTCAAACTTCCTATGATTTTACACTCCACATTTTCTTGTAGTCGCATTCTCTCTCAAGTAAAATTTTATGCCTCTTAAGCTATAGCCCCCGGCCAAGTTTTCCAACATGGAGGAATTGCTTAGTTGATCCTATCCTCATTACATCAAAGTTTAATATGCACTCTCATGTAAAAAATTTAAGAAGTGTGCATCGGCATTTTCTAGACTTAATTTATTCTTAACTTCTTAAAAGAATGACAATATCTCGTTGATGAAGTCTAAGCACCCATCGCTCACATTTGAAGATAATGTCACTCTTTTAGGTAAGAAACTTATGGTATCTACATGTTTTAGGCTGATTTTATTCTTGATTTCTTAAAAGAATGGAAATCTCTCATTGGATGAAGCTAAACTATTTGGGCTTGGTTTTAGAGACCCTACATTAGTCATCATGTTTTTGGAACCACTCAAAGTTTCATTACCAATTAAATTTCTTCTTTAAATTATTCAAGAAAACTAAATGTTTTTGGCACTGCTCAAAGCTCCATTCATCTCTTAATATTCAAGAAAACTAAACATCCAAATTTCGTAACCTTATCATTTTGATTTTTCTAGTCATTCCACTCTCTCAAACTTCATTTTATAAATGAATAGATGTTAGCATTCTAACCAATTTAAGCATATGAATTCTTCCTTCCAATTTAATTGTATATTCTAGTTTCCTAGTAACCATTTTTCTTGATTGCAATGCCCTAATTTTTAATAATTCAATATTTTTTGTCCACATGGCAATCTATTTATAAAAGATAATCCACATGGTGATTCAAATTATATTTAGAAAAGATAATCCAAGCACCAACCCTCAAATTCATGATGTAAATTTTCAAAGAACCAAAGGTTTCATGCAAAAATGTCATACATCTAACGATGGTACTTCATCCTTTAATGACCAAATTTATCAATTCTATGTACATGCTAGGTTTCTTCAGCTTTTGTTGGGTGTTTCGCAAGGTCAAAATAAAATCAAGGTGCCTAATGCATGTGTCTATGTAATATAGGCACAACTGTGGATGCAATTGAATCCATAAAGCATGCAGTGTAAGAACACTCATTGGGGATCTATTGGCTATTGATCATGATGTTTCTGTTGGAGCATGCACAAGCGGAAGCATAGACAAAAGAAATAGAGAGAGAATGAGTGATAGAGCAATTGTTGACAAGATCACCTTTATTGAGACAAGCAAGAGGTTACAATGGTAATAGCTAGCAACAACATGGCATTACAATATGTGCTTGTGAATTGGATAGTGAATAAGTGATGAGGGAGACCCTTTATATAGAGAGGCCAAAAGTTAGCTGATTTTGCCAACAAAAGCTATTGGCGGATAGCCCACAACTAGCGTAAATGTGAGAAAATACAAATGTATGCCAATAAAGGCCTAGTTCCACACCACAAAGATGCACAAAATTCTAACACCCCCTCTGCAGCTCATAGTGTGCAAAAAGTCTGAAGAAGATAAGCTGATGAAGATACAACCATGGACACTCCAGTATTACGCATTAACGGATACACCTTGGAAAGAGCACCTACCAACTTGACTCCTTGAAACAAAATGCCACCCTGAATAGCAAAGAATTCTTCTTGGATACATAGTCCCACACCAATGTGTAGTGAAATCCAAGTGTATAGAATGATGAGTTATCGGATAAATCATGCCCATGATCCCTCAAAGTGGACTATGAACACATCCTGTCCCAAAACCTCGAATAATGAACTCAGAACACACCGTGTCCATAGTCTCTGCTCTACATCAAAGCTGACCTTGTCCTAGCAGATTTTTAATGCTTGGGACTTCTACTGATGATTCCCATGCACCAAAAAATGGAGTTGCTAATAGCCCCCTCTTCCAACCATAAGCCTCCTCTAGCTGGAAGCACATGGGGGGAAACCATTTGTATAACTAGAGAAGAGCATCATCGTGGTTCTCCCTAGCTGGAGGGAGCCCTAGAAGAGTCACTAGAAGTTTATGTACCACTTTTCATGTGTCGTGTGTTTTCCCTTCTTCTGGGATGAAGCCTTACTCTTGCCCTTGTCCTTCTTCATGGACAAACAATCCTTAGACAAATGTCCTTTCTTCCCACACGAGTAGCAACAACTACAACCTTTCTTCTACACTATAGAAAGCGCTTGATCATGATGGATCTTCACATGCATCCTAGTTTGTTTGTCTCCCATAGCTTTGAAGTATGTAAGCTTTTCAAATACAAATTTTTCCTTCAGAACATATATCCATCATTTGTTTCTCTTTGATAGCTTCGAAGTCCTTTAGAACGTGTACCCATAGTTTGATTCTCTCCCATGGCTTTGAAGTCCTTAAACTTTTCAAATACATCAAATTTTGCCTTTGGAAAATATATCCATACCTTCTTGCTATAGTCATCTATGAATGTGACATAATAGTGGTTTGCCACCGCATGCTTGGTGGGACCCACACATATTTGTGAACTAGCTCCAAAATTATCATGTGCCTATTATACGAACACAATGAGGCTAGCATTGAGGTCAACTAGACACAATTCATCATAGTGTGACTGAGTGGGTGAAATAAAAGTTGGGTTGGTGGCTCATTTATTATTGAAGTTTACGTGATTAGGCTTGACACCTTGGGATTGGGGGATCCCAAGGATGGATAGCCCAATATATTGTCACATAGTGAGGACCAAGACAACTGTGATGGCATTGTACAGGATGTGTACATTGTATGGATCCTGACGATGCCAGGTTCTATGTGACCTCTAGCTTGGAGAGGTGGCTTCTCGCTATGTTTGGATTGGAGCCTATGATTGCATGACAAGTTCTAGGCTACCATTTTCATTGTCCTCTTCAATTTTTTGATGGTACTTGTATGACTATGGATTGCACGTATTCTGATTGCCTTGGTTATGTGAATCGGTCTTGGGCAAACACACAAGTGTAAGGGGTGTTACATTTGGTATCAGATCTTGTTTCATGTGTTCAAATTGGAGATTTATACCAAGCTTAATGACTTAAGTAATGTTGAAAGAGACTAGAGAGTTTTTGGCTATTATTTGGAGTACTTTTGTGCACCGAAGTTGCATGGACATCCTTGGCTAAATCACCATTTGGGAGTCTTTTTATGTGGAAATTATGTGGGAAATATAAGCCTTGATAGGTGTAGTTTTCATTGAGTCCAAGGTTTTGTAAACCATAGTGTCATCAAGAGAGAAATGGATTGGGAAATGTTGATTATTTAATAAAAACAAAAGAAAATACCTTTCTTTAAAATAAAAAAAAATCTATTCCCAGTTTGTGTGGTCACTCAGGATGTAATATTTCTACTGTGAGATTCAAAATAATATGTGTTAACTACATTTGGTTTAACATTACTTCTAACGCACGATCGCCACTTCTATACCACATCATTTGTAACTGTGTCCATGATGATTGACTATGGGATCTAGAATAGGCTACGCCATGTGTATTGATGGCCAAGATGGAATTTGTACCTAGGTATAAGCTTAACTAGATTTTAGGCCCCCGTACATACAATAATGAGAGGATTATCCCATTAATCCATAATTTGTTGAGAAATGTGGTGCCAAAGAGCACAAGGAAGAGATAGGGAGTGAGTTGAGTAAACCCAACAAGAGCAAAGTCTAGCATGAAGCCACATGAGCAAAGGGAATTATCCCACATTGATTTATAAGCCCAAGGGGGTACCCCCTTATATAAAAGGGGTCCATTTCCAAGAAATGAATCATATCACTTACACTTATCTCAAGTCTCTTTATGTATCCAAGCTAATTCATCTTGGTGTCTAATTGTACTTAAGTGCATTAGCACATACTCACACGATGAGTTTTCTCATTTTTATCCACCTTAGATTAGTATTGTCATTAGTGTAGAATTATTTTATGATTAGGTAAATGTCTTATCATTGGGAGAGCTTGATCCATGATTCTTAACATGGTATTAGAGCTAGGGTGAGGCTCTCCATTAGCTTAGTTTTCATCTCAATATAGCAAGGTGATTCGAGTTACCTTCTTGAGTTCCTTAGTTTTTTTTTCTCCACATTTAGGGTTTGTTAGTGTGAGATAAAGAGAGAGAAGGACCACATAACACAATAGTTTTTAGTGCAAGTTTCATTTAGCATATTCCTTGTTCAACAACTCCATTGGTATGGTCTCCATAGATCTATAAGGGGTGCAAAGAAAGTAAAGACAGAAGGTGTAGTCAAGAATAGTGTTCCTAGTAGAGCCTAGCAAAGGTAACTAAGGTTATTTGAAGCAAGGCAAACTGCCTACACCATTCAATAGGGTGAGCGTATGGCATGAAATGCTTGTAAACAATAAAAAACATAGCAACCTTCTAACTCTACGTAACTCGAGGCCAACATAAAGAAACAGTAGCTATATAGGAGGCCCATCAAAGCTATGTGCAACAACAAAATAGTCAAGAGCAGTAGCACCGCCCATGAGCCTACATAGTTATGATAACAAATGATCACAAATAAAGAGAGAGAGAGAGCAGGCCATTGAACATGCAGGAGATCTGGAGACGCAGTGTGCGGAGTGGATCACGAAAGAACATGGTCATCAAAAGACATCGTGTGGATCACGGTCTTCGACATCGACACATGGGCACTAGCACCATCAGCATGTGTGTTAGCACAAGCATCAATAATGTAGCCTTCATCGAAAAAAATTGTTCATAAAAAATTTGTAACCCTTGTAAAAGCGGCCAAATGAGCACTCTACCATGTGTTTGTGTAAAAATGAAGTGTACAACCTTTTGTAAAAATGCTATAACCAAATGAGTATGTGAGCATATATAAGCAACACTTCATCAAGCAAAATTAAGGATATCTCAAGCCAGCAAAGCAGTACCACTAAGTAACATCGAGCTACTAACGAAAATCATATATTGTAAAAGCCACCAAATGAGTAGGAAAATTGATATGCAAATGTAAAACACTTGACCGCCAGAGAGTAGCCAAAGTAGCACCATGGGGGGTGAAAATCAACCTGAACATCTCTAAAAGTAACCTCTGAGCTAGAGTGTAACCCAGCCAAAGAGCTCTGAGTTACCTAGCCAAGTTAGAAATGAGGGGGGCGGGGGGTGAAAATATGATATAAGACTCGCAACTAACCAACCTTGAGTAGCCCAAAGATTTGGCACCAAGGGAGTGTGTTGAGAAATGTGGTGCTAAAGAGCACAAGGAAGAGATAGGGAGTGAGTTGAGTAAGCCAAAAAAGAGCAAAGTCTAGCATGAAACCACATGAGAAAAGAAAATTATCCCACTTTAATGTAAAAGCCTAAGGGTGTACCTCCTCATATGAAAGGGAGCCATTTCATATCATTGCTATAGAAGCCTGCTTTTATATAGAATTATAACGTAGCAACTTGGATGGTCCATAACCGACTAGTGCTACTTCGCTTTTTCCTCGCTAGAGAAGTCCGCTTTCGAGATATTGATAAGAAACTTCACCAATCACTCTGTTTTTTCTCTAAGCAACCTAATTTTTTCCAAAAACATGATGGCATATCCTCCTTATTTGATATAGCTCTAGCCACTTCACCAATCACTCTGTTCTTTCTCTTAGGAACTCCATTTTGGTGAGGGGCATGCTTGCATGTAAGCTACCTTCTAATACCATGTTCTCTCAGGAACTCTCATCAAATGCATAGCTGAGGTGTGTACTAACCTCCACCATCTATCCTTAAGCAGTGTTAGCATGGCCTTGCTAATATGGGGGAAAACACATGCTCCTACACACATAGCCATGGTGTACATATGTACAGATGAGCATGGTGTAAGAGTCATGGATCAAGAACAAGATAAAAGAAACAAGATAAAGATACAAGCAAAATATCATAGTGTATTCCATATCCATCATCTTGTGTATCCAATTTGTATACAAGAGGGGCTTTATGTAGCCATCCAACCATGTGACTCTTGGGATACCCATGTAACTATGGGCTACCATAGCCTCCACAAGATCCTAACTCCCCACTATACCTCTTGTAAACCACTTCTTGATATGACATCTTTTAATGACCAAATACCACAACTCATTAGCCTAAGCTAATGCTAGTAATGCTAGGGGGTGTTCACACCCAAGCTAATGCCAAAATGCTAGGAGGTGTTCACATCCGTCAGCCTCTCTTCCCCTTTGTTTGATTGGGAGTGTAGTATCTCCTATCAATGCCAAGTACATCATGAGAATATGTGAATAAGTGGCTGCTAGAAGGTATAATGCAATTCAAGTCATACAATATATCATGTAAAAGTAAATAAAACTGATGGTAGACCAAGGAGATGGTGGGAAGATAATTTCCACCAATCTAATGAAGAGTCCACAAGTATATGCTTATGAAGAATCTTATCTATGGATGCTCAAGTGTTCTGGGAAGTCAACTTTATCACCACAGCAAGTAACTGTACTCTAGAAATCATTATATCATTTTCGTCTATAATTTTATTATGCTTTTAACATTTTCCTTTTGGTTTATATTCTATTTTTTCCTTTTACTATAGGTAACTTGATAAGGACTTCAGTGAGTTTTTCCTCTTGACCTCATGCCTTCTCACTCGGTTTTAGAGTGTCTTGGGCAGGTATCTCACTGAGCTTTCTCCTCTGACATTTATGCCTCTTTATCCGGGACTTATAGGTGACCCAATAAGAATCTTCAACTGGACTTCCTCCGAACCTCATGCCTTCTCACTTGATCTTACAAACGTCTCAGTAATATCCTCTGTGAGACTCTTCCGTTGGCCCTCATGCCTCATTTCTTGACTTACAAGTGACGCGATTAGGACTTCGCATGAGCTTCCTCTAAACCTCATGCCTCCTCACTTGGTCTTATAAGCGTCTCAATAGTATCCTCAACAAGCATCTCCTCCGACCCTCTTATGCCTCATTCTTTCAATATTAATGTTGTTTTTACATTGACACTGTATTTTAAGATAATACTTCAATAATTAATATATTTGAATTAGCCAACTACTTACCATCTATGTTTATTAAATTGTCCACCCCAAGTTTTCCACGAAGATAAAGGATACTTTTCATGTATTCCATGCAATAGACAAAGATGAGTTGGATTATCAAAGCCAACAAGTGACTTACCATATGTGTGCTTTAATGTGCTCATCAAATACCATATGTGTGCTTTAATGTGCTCATCAAATACTTTGAATTTTAAATTATTATCTTTATTATGTGATTTAGATTAATGCAAGGCATGCAAGATTCTAGTGAACTCATTCTTCAGCGATAGTGCTTACACAAATAGAATTTAAAAAATTTAGCATGGTCATTCTTGTCGTAATACAACTCACACTTTCTTTCCATTTTTAGTGTTTGATTTGATCAAAGCCTCGCAACTAATACACTACACTAACGCAAGACCAAGTGTTCTCCCAACAAGTAAAGCTTAGTGCAATATCAAGATTCTTGTTGTTCACACAAGACTGCTTGATCTTAACTTCTAGTGTATTTTAAAAAAAACTCCGACACAATGGTACATTTCTAAAGAGCAACCATGTTTCAGCATTGCAAATCTGCAAGGAATCTATCAATGTCAATTCAACTTTGACAAATTGAAATATGATATGATCTCAACCTTCAACGAATTACGCTTGATTGCTTCTCTTTTTTTAAAAATCAATGCTTTTTATAGAGCTATTCTGGATAAGGAGAGTGCACCTACTTAGTCAGCTAAGATGGACTATACACTTCAATAATCACATTAAGATTTACAGCTCCTCTAGATGATGAATGACAAGTAGAATGAGGTAAAAAAGATGAACCAAGGTTTGACTGAAGGAAAAATTCCCCACCCATGAAAAGAGGAGACCTCACCCTCCCATCCTGGTTCCTTTGAATTTTGAGCAGCTTTAAGAGAGAATATTCTCATTTTGAGAAGCTTTGAGAAAAGGGTATGGAGAATACCTAATAAATTCAAATTCCAAAACATGTGCTTTGTGGACTCACATAAAGACATTAAGTGAAATATGAATTGCTTTAAGAAAAGGGTATGGAGAAGCAATTGTTGTGTGATTGAAACAATATCATGATTTCTCACATTAGATGAAATATGGACTCATTTTTGTTCCTCAAGGATTTCCACACCTCCTCTCTCTAGAAAATTAAGCTTACGGTGCAATTCTTGCAACTTTCGAGTAGAGTTTGGACATTTAGAATCTACTTTTCGAGACCTTTCCAATGATACATAGCATGATAAGTAATTTTGAATATTCAAGAAATCTCCAAATTGGTGATGACGTAGCATGTTACAACTCAAAAGTGAGCGGTTGAACATTTGGAATCTACTCTTCGAGACCTTTCTAATAATAAATAACATGATAAGCAAGTAGATTTCAAATATCCAAACTTCGCTCTCTCTTGAGTTGTAACATACTACATCATCACCAATTTGGAGATTTCTTGAATATTCAAAATTACTTATCATGCTATATATCATTGGAAAGGTCTCGAAGAGTAGATTCTAAATATCCAAACTCTACTCAAAAGTTGCAAAAAATTTCACCATGAGCTTAATTTTCTAGAGAGAGGAGGTGTGGAAATCCTTAAGGAACAAAAATGAGTCCATATTTCACCTAATGTGAGAAATCATGATATTGTTTCAATCACACACCAATTCACACTAATCCAAATTCATGTAAACAAGCATCCATACAATCAATCAAAACAGTAGTCAAATTCTTCTTACCCAACTTGAACACTAGAAAGATAGCATGCACACATAGACTTCAATGGACTTCACTATCGTTAGAGCAAAAGATAGATAAATTTATAAAAAAAAGCTCAACTTGCTTTCCAAGCTTATCAAGACTCGTCTAGTATAATGGAAGTATACATGATCAAACAAGACAAACCTCATCTTGCAAGAAACAGGCCAATGATGCAAACACCAACCATAAATGCACACTCAACACTCCAGCCACCAAAACATAACAGGTAGAAACAAGGGAAACTGGCCTTCATAGAAAAGCGACCACAAAATCATGTGTGAACTTTAAGGCGCGAATTTAACAAAAAGATAGAGATAATGCTACACACACAGAATTGGCATCTGAAAAAAGGAGGAGGATAAGGTTTAGAGCATAACCAACCTCATGCCCATCCTTACACCCAGTAGTAAGGTGATGACGGAGCCCAATATGTGCTCTTTGGAGCAGACTGTTGTGGGTAATTCTGGTAAGACATGATGTAATGTCCTTGACCTTGCATTGCGTGGCTCTTGGCGCTGAGGAAGGTGCAGACTGCCCTTTGTATGCTCCTTGGCCATCATCTTGGTTAGGGCTTCCACAGCAACATAGGCACCATAGCCGGGTTTTATCATATGCGCCATGGATGAGCCGGTCGGTGGTGATGATCCGCCCTTTACCGCCCGCAGTTACCCTCCTTGCAAATGAGGAATGTCCCTGTGGCATTCACGCCCAATCTTCCAAGGATGTGTTTTCGAGGATTGGGTAGGAGCTCAAAAGCAGGCCTGCAAGATGGATGCGGCCTTCACGCATCAGTGGTCGGAGTTGAAGATGGAGGAGACGTCGGCGGCCTTGCCAATGTCGCCCTGCACGGCGATGGCGGTGTCACCAGAGCCTTGTTGTTGGATGAGGGAGACCACCTCGAAGGCAGCTGCAGAGTTGCCCTGGTAGCACACAACCACAAAGGTGCGCGCCATGGCAGGCAAACCTCTTAGCCTATACCTCTTGATCTCTCCGTAACTATGGCGACCCTACCTGCCAGATCAAGCGCAGAGGAGGACGCCACAGAATAGCAAAGAGGAAAACAGCAGAGGGCGCACACTTCAGAAAACAACAAGTAAGTGGTAAAAATACCAAAGAGGAAACTAGCAACAAGTAAGTGGTAAAAATACCAAAGAGGAAACTAGCAACAAGTAAGTGGTTCGCCAGCCCTCATCCCGGCGGGGCTGCCTCCACCTCACGGAGGCTGGGTGTGTGTTTCTAAAAATTTCCTCCACCTTCCAAAAAAAAATATCAAAAACATGCTAAATAAAAATATCAAGAACATGCTAAATAAAAATATCAAGAACATCAAGAAACACGTTAATCTCCCTTGTCATGGGATTTTGAGAAAATCAACAAACATCATGGTTAATCTAGAATCAAGAAAGAATCATGCATGCTACTAATTTCTCTTCTTGCAAGAAATGTGTACGGATTAAGCATTTGACTTCTAGTCAAGAGCTTGTGCGCAAGGAGAAGATTAAAGCTTCTCGTCCCATCATAATGGCCGAGTGTTAGCATAGGCTTACTAACATGGAGGAAAACACATACTCCCACATACATAGCCATGGAGTACACATGTACACATGAGCATGGTATCAGAGACATGGATGAAGAACACGATAAAAGACACAAGATAAAGATACAAGCAAAACATCATAGTCCATATCCATTATCTTGTGTATCCAATTTACATACAAGAGGGACTTTATATAACCATCCAACCATGTGACTCTTGGCATAGCCATGTGACTACTGGGCTCCCATAACCTCCACAAGATCCTAACTCCCCACTAGCCCTCTTTCTTGATATGACATCTTCTAATGACCAAATCCCACAACTCATTAGCCTAATCTAATGCTAGTGATGCTAGCTAAGGGGTGTTCACACCTAAGCTAATGCCAAAATACTGAGGTGTTCACACCTATCAACAAGCACTTAATCCAATGACCATATTACTTCTCCACAAGAGCTTTAAACTCTTTGAACTTCCCCAAAGCTTCACTCTTCTCTTTCAAGAAGTAGATCCATATCATCTTGCTAAAGTTATCAATAAATATGATGTAGTACATGTTTCCGTTAATGGATTGGATCTATGTAAGACCCCAAATAGCACTATGCACAATCTCCAAAGGTCTTCTACTCATTTGACCTTCCTTGGGAAATGGCGATCTTGCTTGCTTCCCAAACTTACATGTATCACACAAACATGTGAACACACATCATATTTGAACCTTAGCAAACCACAAGGCATGTCTTTTGTTTGCATAACTTTTAGGTTTTGAATGTTCACATGCCCAATTCTCTTATGCTACATATTAATCTCTGGCATAATCCCATGACTACGCGAAAACGTGGCTTACTTCAATTCTAGAATAGCTGCATCCAAAGTAAGCATTCTTTCTTTCTTTTAACCCTTTGGAAAATGAGCTTACATCCATTTTTAAAGTCTTCCACAAAGCAACCATGTTCATGAGATCTCACTTGTAACCCTTACTCTACTATATGTCCAACTGCCAAATGCCAAATTTCTTAGTGTGATAGATGATACATACAACAATTTAGACTTGGTTTTCACTCTAACATCATTTCCTAACATGAGTAATAGAATGATGTGTGTATCATCTCCCTGTAATAAACGAGAGGGCATTACTATTATCATATATCTGAATAAGTAATTTTGAGCATACTAGTTTGGAAAGAATTACTCGTGGAGGGAATATAATAATTTCTAAAATGCATGGAGCACAAATTTTTATTTTTTGAATAAAGCTAACAAGACGGGACGGCAATACAACTATTATCATTATCATATATCTCAATGAGGGAGTTTGAGCATACTATTTTGGGAAGCAGCGGCGTTGAATGTCTTCTACGAATGAAGTGAGGGCCACGTGGGAAGACCCATGTTGGGAAACGGAGTATGTTTATGGGGTTGTGGGGACCTGACAGATAGTTATGGATGTACTGGCTCTTGATCAAAATGTTTAATGGTATTAAATATGCTATGAAGCCTAGCACTAGTGCAAGAAATTTCCATTTAAGTTTGTTTGTTCCAATTGCATGCTTTGTTGATTTATTTTCTGATTGTAAACAATTGAGAAAAACTAGAACAACTTTTATATGCAAAGATATAGATGAAGCTTGGCTTGATCATTTGTTTGACAAAGGTTGGAGAGTGAAATCATTAAAGGGAGATGATTTGATTGAATGTTGATTGAACACCTCTGACATTGCATTTTGATGAGTGTTATAACATTCAAATATCTTTTTGTGGAACAGTTACAAACCTTGTTTGATTATACTTAGAAAATTATCCTAATGATATTTTGGAATCAGATACTATACTGCCAAGCAACATCTGTGCATGTCATTTACTTATAGAAAGTGGCAATTGATCAACAACTAGGAAAGCATGGACCAAGATATAAGAGATGGCAGCCTCTCTTGCTTGATAAATATAGTTATGATTCAACACGGTCACCCATCATTGACATTGGAAGTGGAAGAGAATTGGACTCTCGAATATGTTGGGAACGAATTAGAAGTAGCAATTTAGAATCCTCTATATCAATTTTGCTTCAAGCCCGATGGTTGGAAGGTAAGTAGAAAAAGAGAGCATCAGATCATTTGTAAAGATATTGCAGCCCCACATGAATTGGAGGCACTACAAGATATCTGATGTGACCATGTATCTGTATATGGTGACAATGTATTTTCCATATGCAATAAACTTATCTATTTAGAACATTGCTTTTGTAATGCTTTATTGTTTAAAACAATGTATTGAAGGCAAAAATCCTCCAATTGAATTTTTTTGTACTTGACCTTGAAATGATTAGAGTGATTTTCTTTACCTTTTGGTGCAGGTTGCAAGGGTTTGCCACGCATAGTTTAAGGTTTGGTGGGCTCTTTGAGAATTAGTGAAATATTGCTTACAAAAGCAAGACGACAAAATGCACGCCATGGGTAAAGTGCAAGTATATGTATGGCAATCTTTGAAAGGGAGCGCAACACATACAAAGCTGAAAAGACAAAAGGCGCTTAAACCCACAAGGTTGCAAGGTGGCGATGGTTTCTAAGGCAGCAGGCTGGAGGATGCGGCATGAATGAAGGTGTCAATTGCCGGCTTGATGTGGATAAAAGGCCGTTATCACAGCGGAGGAGGAGAAAGCGTAAGCAGCAACAACAGCAACATTAACATTAATATGGCGCACTATAGCGAGCCCTTGCTGTGGCGTGGCAGCTTGTGGTCATGGGAGGGGGTGGTGCTGCTGCTGCTGCTGGGTCTGTTGTGGTTGCAGCAGCTAATGGGCGCCCATGCATACTTAAGGGTGGTGGTGGTAGAATCGGAGACGGAGTTCGGCTTCTTCCTGCCCCCTCACCCTTTCCAAATAATTGGCGATCACGAGACAGATGGCATAGCCTTCTGCTCTGACCCATTTGCCTTTGGTGCTAGCTGCCAGCCCTTCCCACCGGCCTTCATCCAATCCGTCCATTTCAACTCCACCGACACTTACACCCAGGTTACTCCTTTGCCACCTCTCTCTCTCTCTCTCTCCTTAAAACACGTTGCCCTCTTAATCTTCATGGGCCTCTCACACACAAATAACGACCTAAAAATTACTAGATTAAGACTCCAGCATACTATAAAACCACCTCATGAAAGCTTTACATACCATTTGAGGGTACCTTTCTTGCAAGGACTCATAACACATGTTATCAGTCACCCAACCATCATACATGTACTACTAATACAAAACATCATGCCATTTCAAGGGCTAGAATTTTGTTAATTTATATATAGTTCGTTAATCACATCAACCATAAAATAAATAGAATGGTCAAGTTTCATTGAATAAATAACATTCTTAAACTAATTATTTTGTTTTAATTTAAAAATGCCAAGTGTATGCTCAAATTACCTGCCAACTAGGGTAGATTATCTTTTAGTCTACATTTTGACTTCATAGGCTAAAATTGATATCTACATGATGATATTACTTATGAAATAAGAATGGATTCTTTTTCATTATATTGATGTGTATGGGTGTGTGTGTGTGTGTGTGTGTGTGTGTGTGTGTGTGTGTGAGAGAGAGAGAGAGAGAGAGAGAGAGAAAGAACCATGAAGGATGAGGAAAGATTGCAATTTGATATTTTCTCATTAAATTTGTTGATAGGTGACTGGCCGTATAAATGGGAGTATTTACACTAACAATGAAGATGGGGGTGGGCAGTACGACCATAACAACTCTCCTGTGGGCGGGAAATGCTACGGCTACCCTTTCTTCGTCAACTTGATTGAGCCTTCTGATGGCCTCTATTGCATTCGTTGTTGCATGTCCAAACATGATTGTCCCACCGGAAGGTCCACCAAAGGTTGCCATGCGGTCATCTCGGGTGATTACACCTAAACACCACTTGCTCTTTTGGATTAGTGAAACATTTGGAAGAAAATTTCTCACCTCATTCAGAACATCATTTCTGCAACATGACAATCTCTTTGTATTAATAAAGGTTAATCACCCACAAGTACCACAAAGGTTACACAACAAATCATTATTCTCAAAGCATTGATTTTATATACCTATTCAGAAAGTTATGTGTGTGAATGTTGTTGTGGGTCAAAGTATTGAGTTTATTTAAAATATATCCCATTCAAAAATGTGTGTGTGTGTGTGCGTGCACGCACGCGTGCATGCGTGCGTGTGTATGTGTGTTTTCTTTTTCACACACACACACACACACAGGCCCATGATGTTGTGTCACTTTTTGCATCATGACACGTTAATGATGCAATTAAGAAAAAATCATATTCAATGCTCTTTGTATATTTCATGGAGATTAACCCACATTAGATAATTTTGCAAGCTATTGGTAAAGGTTTTTGATTACCCACAAGAGAAGTAAATTGCTCCATGAAAGGGTTACACACTTCAATATAGTAAAACCTCCTTAAGAAATAATAACACTCTTGTTTTGTAATCCTCATTCCATTTAAGTCATTGAATGAATCGTCTACCTATTTAAGCATTTGAAAGTATCTTTGTGTTGTATTGCTTCAATTTGTATGTACCTTTCTTGATGATATCAAATAGGTTCTTTGCTTATATGAGGGGTCATGTTATAGAGGTAATTGCTATATCTTTTGAAGAAACTCTTGGAGCCACCTTTTGTGTGCCCTTACCAATATATTCTCCTATAAGATCATTTTTTCGTTTCCTCTTAGTTTACCCTTATAACAACCTTTTGTTTCATCATGGACAGTGCTAAAAAGAACATTATATTTTCCTCTTAGTTTACCCTTATAACAACCTTTTATTTCATCATGTATAGTTCTAGAAAGAACATTTTTTTCAATCAATCAAAATAAAAAGTAACCAAATTTTAGCTTAAAATTTTAAAAAATGCCACACATATAACTAAAATTTTGTCCCTTGAAAATACAAACAGCATAAAAACGTTACAATCAACTCCAAGATGTGAATGGTTCCTATTTAAAGTAGCATTTTGTGTTGTTCAAAGTGACTAGTACCAATTACATCACATGAGATATACATATGGAAATGTTTCTTATTTGGGCTAATGTTTGAAAGTATGTGGATATCACTAATGCCTTGATGCTTGGGGAATACGCAGATATCACTAATGTTAAAAGACATGGTACTAATGTTAAAAGACGTGGTGTGCGCTTAGTTATTGAATGAATCAAGCAATGCACAAGATCATCACATAATCAATCTCACACCACTAAAGCAACACATGCCACCACTTAGGTGTAACCAATGAGCAATGGAGTATATCAAGGTTACCACAAATGCATCACATAGACATATACCAATGAAAAATGCAAAGAGAGAGTATTTCCACAAAGGAACACTTAGTATATTGATCACTAAGCAAGTACACAAAGTATGGGCACTATACTCTCCACTTAGTTCTCTCTAGCTCTCCAATGTGTGAGTAGTAGTCCTTGAATTTATAGACTCATGAGAGGGAGGCGCTTCTCTCCATCTCCCTATGATTTCTCACCACACTCACCTAAAAGGTGATGCCACAATCAAAGGAAGATAACTACCAAACCTACACCCAGTTACTCTAGTAATTGAGCCTTCTAGACTTAGAGCAAACCACTCTAAGAAGGTATCACTAAGGAAAACACACTAAGAATGGATGTTAGATCACATGTTCTCTAACACTCTCCCTTGATCAAGCATACATACCACGTAGGGTGTGCTTGGATCAACTCTATCACTAAGATATCACTAAGATAACAAAGTTACCCCACAGGCTATAAGATGTCATACAAACTGCTAGAATAATTAGTTAGAGAAGATTGCCTCCTCCTTCTCTGGTTTCTTTGCCTTTCCCTTCTCTTTCTCGTCTTCATCCTTCTTCCTCTTGAAGCAATCCTTAATGATGTGGCCCTTCTTTTTGCAATAGTAGCAAGTTCGAGGCGCCTTGGTCTTCTTGTCCTTGATTGTAGAGCAGAGCAGGCATGCTCCACTGGAACTACTGTTGAAGGAGATGAATCTTTGGAACCTTCCATCATGCGAGTTTCCTCTAGGATGAGGGAAGAAGTCATTGAGGTTAGTGTATGATTGTTTTAATTGGCTGTCCACTAAGACACACGGCTCATAGCAAGGAGGCATGCTGTCCACTGAGACACACGGCTCATAGCAAGGAGGCATGCTAGAAAGCAACACATAGATGGCTTCCTCCTCATCAATAGTCACACCTGGCACCACTGAGTTGATCAATCATACAACGGATGTCATTTACATGAGAAGCAATATTGGTTTTATCATCCTTTTCCATCCTATAAATTTTCTTCCTTAAGAAGAATCTAGTAGCTTCATTAGTTTGCCCAAAGATAGACTTGAGTCTAAGCCATGCTTCATTTGAAGTCTTTGCAAAACTAACTTGATGAATTTGGCTATCACCTAGCCCACAAATGATGAGAGATAATGCCTTTGAGTCTAAAGTGATCCACTTAGAGATAAGATCTGGATCTCAACTTGGTATTTTCTCAATTACATTTACCACTGCCCACATGTCTTTCTCAATTAGACACATTTGCATTTTGTTGCACCAAGTATGGTACTTGGAGCCATCAAATTTTCAGTTTTGTCAAACATTTTCCCTACCATGGTTGCCATGGTACTCAACCTAGCACACACACATAGTGTTACACAAACAAGGAAGTCCTTTATAGCTCTAGGACTTTACAATGGAGCTTGGCTTTTCACCTAGAAATGCTTTTACTCAAGGATCCCTTCACCAAATAGATGAAGGTGTGTGCACATAAATTTTGACCACTCCTGATAGTGTGAATTGGCGTGGATTTTGGACTTGGGCTTAGATACTTCGGCTAGTGCAAGTTGGGCTTTAGTTTTAGTTTGTAAAAACCTTGACATTTGACTAGCACTTCTCACACTTGAACCCTTCAACGTCTTGTCACTAAGCAATGCAATATGACATGCAATGTGCTCTTTATAGTTGCTAGATCATGTTACAAAATGTTGATCACAAAGAAGTGTAATGTCCACTTAGATGTGTGTAGCTAGGCTAATGAGAGAGTCTTCACAAAGAGGCTATGTAAACATGCCTTCTTGTACACATTGGAAATTAGCAAATAATAATCACAAAGATAAACTTTTGAACTTTTCCCTCCTACAAACAAGGGAGAATTTTTCTGCAATCGTGGGAATTTGTTGCTAAATTGTTGTTGGAGGGGATTGCCCCTGTGTGCGCCAAAGGAGCCCCCACAATCTTCTCACCAACTGCAGCTTATCTAATGTTAATTAAGCTCCATTAACACTTACTTTCTTGTACAGGCTCTGCATAATGGCATGCACTGTATACGCTGATTTGACTAGTTCTTGGGCTCAACCACCGCTACGCCACATAATGGGCTACAAGACCCCCACAAGAGAGCTACTGATGTGTGGCTTGATTCATGGAATGATGGCCTCCAATTAGCTTGTCTTCTCAGCTTCTAACAGACTCTGAGACACCCTCCTGTTAGAATGGTTGTAGGCGGCGTCTATTGCGTTGTTGCTATAGGCCCAAGGCCCTAATCCTAACGCCTTGTGATGGGCTACAGAAGCCCCAAATCAATGGAGGTGATGGGCAATCACCCAAGTGTGATTTTGACCCTCCAATTTGCACCTTTTTTTGCACACTGTTTTTGTCACTCAGAAAAAACAGCAAGTACCTTCATTAATGTTGTTACCCATTAAGTTTATTATTGAGAAAGGCCTTTGGATGGTCGATGATCACTTAAAGAAGAGATCTGAGCTCAGCTTCAATGCCATCAATGTTGATGCAATCAAACTCCCTTCACAATGCTCTCACCACCAATACTCACACAAAATTTCTCTCACACGTAGAGATTCCCTTCTTCTAATGCTCATTCACAACCACAATGGTGTGCCCCACTAAGTTGAAAAATCCCCCCCTTAATCTCTTATTGTGTCACTCATTAAGAGAATGAGAGAAATGGATAAGATGAAGTTTTCAAGATAAGACCCACAAAGGATGTTGTGCTGCTCACATAAAGACCTACACACACGTGTGAATAGTTTTAACTCCTTCTTCACTCCAATGTGCCACTCAATGAAGTGACGAATCAGCCCAAATGCAACAAAGAGGTTCTCACAATGAATACCTTTCAATGATAGTATAAAATATTCATATCAACGCAATGAGAATCACTCATACACCCACAATCACTAAGATGTTTCTATCAACTCATGAAAGATTACACTCCCATGGAAAGGAGCTTTGATACCATGTTAAAAGACATGGTGTGAGCTTAGTTATTGAATGAATCAAGCAATGCACAAGATCATCACATAATCAATCTCACACCACTAAAGCAACCATGCCACCACTTAGGTGTTAATAATGAAATGTAACCAATGAGCAATGGATTATACTCAAGGTTACCACAAATGCATCACATAGACATAAGCCAATGTAAAATGCAAAGAGAGAGTATTTCCACAAAGGAACACTTGGTATATTGATCACTAAGCAAATACACAAAGTATGGGCACTATACTCTCACTTAGCTCTCCAATGTGTGAGTAGTAGTCCCTGAATTTATAGACTCATGAGAGGGAGGTGCCTAGGGCCCTTTATTCTCTCCACCTCCCTATGATTTCTCACCACACTCACCTAAAAGGTGATGCCCCAATCAAAGGAAGATAACTACTAGACCTACACCCAGTTACTCTAGTAATTGAGCCTTCTAGACTTAGAACAAACCACTCTAAGGTATCACTAAGGAAAACACAGTAAGAATGGATGCTAGATCACATGTTTTCTAACAACTAATTCATGTGTTGCTACTTATCTAGTAGCAAATGGTGCTTAGGTCTTTTCACCCACAAACTTTGCTATAATGAACACTTGGTGCAAAAAGAATAAAAATTTGTTCTAATATAATTATGCATTGATTATCAAATTAAGATAGTTTGTTCTTTTCAAACTTCCTATGATTTTACACTCCACATTTTCTTGTAGTCGCATTCTCTCTCAAGTAAAATTTTATGCCTCTTAAGCTATAGCCCCCGGCCAAGTTTTCCAACATGGAGGAATTGCTTAGTTGATCCTATCCTCATTACATCAAAGTTTAATATGCACTCTCATGTAAAAAATTTAAGAAGTGTGCATCGGCATTTTCTAGACTTAATTTATTCTTAACTTCTTAAAAGAATGACAATATCTCGTTGATGAAGTCTAAGCACCCATCGCTCACATTTGAAGATAATGTCACTCTTTTAGGTAAGAAACTTATGGTATCTACATGTTTTAGGCTGATTTTATTCTTGATTTCTTAAAAGAATGGAAATCTCTCATTGGATGAAGCTAAACTATTTGGGCTTGGTTTTAGAGACCCTACATTAGTCATCATGTTTTTGGAACCACTCAAAGTTTCATTACCAATTAAATTTCTTCTTTAAATTATTCAAGAAAACTAAATGTTTTTGGCACTGCTCAAAGCTCCATTCATCTCTTAATATTCAAGAAAACTAAACATCCAAATTTCGTAACCTTATCATTTTGATTTTTCTAGTCATTCCACTCTCTCAAACTTCATTTTATAAATGAATAGATGTTAGCATTCTAACCAATTTAAGCATATGAATTCTTCCTTCCAATTTAATTGTATATTCTAGTTTCCTAGTAACCATTTTTCTTGATTGCAATGCCCTAATTTTTAATAATTCAATATTTTTTGTCCACATGGCAATCTATTTATAAAAGATAATCCACATGGTGATTCAAATTATATTTAGAAAAGATAATCCAAGCACCAACCCTCAAATTCATGATGTAAATTTTCAAAGAACCAAAGGTTTCATGCAAAAATGTCATACATCTAACGATGGTACTTCATCCTTTAATGACCAAATTTATCAATTCTATGTACATGCTAGGTTTCTTCAGCTTTTGTTGGGTGTTTCGCAAGGTCAAAATAAAATCAAGGTGCCTAATGCATGTGTCTATGTAATATAGGCACAACTGTGGATGCAATTGAATCCATAAAGCATGCAGTGTAAGAACACTCATTGGGGATCTATTGGCTATTGATCATGATGTTTCTGTTGGAGCATGCACAAGCGGAAGCATAGACAAAAGAAATAGAGAGAGAATGAGTGATAGAGCAATTGTTGACAAGATCACCTTTATTGAGACAAGCAAGAGGTTACAATGGTAATAGCTAGCAACAACATGGCATTACAATATGTGCTTGTGAATTGGATAGTGAATAAGTGATGAGGGAGACCCTTTATATAGAGAGGCCAAAAGTTAGCTGATTTTGCCAACAAAAGCTATTGGCGGATAGCCCACAACTAGCGTAAATGTGAGAAAATACAAATGTATGCCAATAAAGGCCTAGTTCCACACCACAAAGATGCACAAAATTCTAACACCCCCTCTGCAGCTCATAGTGTGCAAAAAGTCTGAAGAAGATAAGCTGATGAAGATACAACCATGGACACTCCAGTATTACGCATTAACGGATACACCTTGGAAAGAGCACCTACCAACTTGACTCCTTGAAACAAAATGCCACCCTGAATAGCAAAGAATTCTTCTTGGATACATAGTCCCACACCAATGTGTAGTGAAATCCAAGTGTATAGAATGATGAGTTATCGGATAAATCATGCCCATGATCCCTCAAAGTGGACTATGAACACATCCTGTCCCAAAACCTCGAATAATGAACTCAGAACACACCGTGTCCATAGTCTCTGCTCTACATCAAAGCTGACCTTGTCCTAGCAGATTTTTAATGCTTGGGACTTCTACTGATGATTCCCATGCACCAAAAAATGGAGTTGCTAATAGCCCCCTCTTCCAACCATAAGCCTCCTCTAGCTGGAAGCACATGGGGGGAAACCATTTGTATAACTAGAGAAGAGCATCATCGTGGTTCTCCCTAGCTGGAGGGAGCCCTAGAAGAGTCACTAGAAGTTTATGTACCACTTTTCATGTGTCGTGTGTTTTCCCTTCTTCTGGGATGAAGCCTTACTCTTGCCCTTGTCCTTCTTCATGGACAAACAATCCTTAGACAAATGTCCTTTCTTCCCACACGAGTAGCAACAACTACAACCTTTCTTCTACACTATAGAAAGCGCTTGATCATGATGGATCTTCACATGCATCCTAGTTTGTTTGTCTCCCATAGCTTTGAAGTATGTAAGCTTTTCAAATACAAATTTTTCCTTCAGAACATATATCCATCATTTGTTTCTCTTTGATAGCTTCGAAGTCCTTTAGAACGTGTACCCATAGTTTGATTCTCTCCCATGGCTTTGAAGTCCTTAAACTTTTCAAATACACCAAATTTTGCCTTTGGAAAATATATCCATACCTTCTTGCTATAGTCATCTATGAATGTGACATAATAGTGGTTTGCCACCGCATGCTTGGTGGGACCCACACATATTTGTGAACTAGCTCCAAAATTATCATGTGCCTATTATACGAACACAATGAGGCTAGCATTGAGGTCAACTAGACACAATTCATCATAGTGTGACTGAGTGGGTGAAATAAAAGTTGGGTTGGTGGCTCATTTATTATTGAAGTTTACGTGATTAGGCTTGACACCTTGGGATTGGGGGATCCCAAGGATGGATAGCCCAATATATTGTCACATAGTGAGGACCAAGACAACTGTGATGGCATTGTACAGGATGTGTACATTGTATGGATCCTGACGATGCCAGGTTCTATGTGACCTCTAGCTTGGAGAGGTGGCTTCTCGCTATGTTTGGATTGGAGCCTATGATTGCATGACAAGTTCTAGGCTACCATTTTCATTGTCCTCTTCAATTTTTTGATGGTACTTGTATGACTATGGATTGCACGTATTCTGATTGCCTTGGTTATGTGAATCGGTCTTGGGCAAACACACAAGTGTAAGGGGTGTTACATTTGGTATCAGATCTTGTTTCATGTGTTCAAATTGGAGATTTATACCAAGCTTAATGACTTAAGTAATGTTGAAAGAGACTAGAGAGTTTTTGGCTATTATTTGGAGTACTTTTGTGCACCGAAGTTGCATGGACATCCTTGGCTAAATCACCATTTGGGAGTCTTTTTATGTGGAAATTATGTGGGAAATATAAGCCTTGATAGGTGTAGTTTTCATTGAGTCCAAGGTTTTGTAAACCATAGTGTCATCAAGAGAGAAATGGATTGGGAAATGTTGATTATTTAATAAAAACAAAAGAAAATACCTTTCTTTAAAATAAAAAAAAATCTATTCCCAGTTTGTGTGGTCACTCAGGATGTAATATTTCTACTGTGAGATTCAAAATAATATGTGTTAACTACATTTGGTTTAACATTACTTCTAACGCACGATCGCCACTTCTATACCACATCATTTGTAACTGTGTCCATGATGATTGACTATGGGATCTAGAATAGGCTACGCCATGTGTATTGATGGCCAAGATGGAATTTGTACCTAGGTATAAGCTTAACTAGATTTTAGGCCCCCGTACATACAATAATGAGAGGATTATCCCATTAATCCATAATTTGTTGAGAAATGTGGTGCCAAAGAGCACAAGGAAGAGATAGGGAGTGAGTTGAGTAAACCCAACAAGAGCAAAGTCTAGCATGAAGCCACATGAGCAAAGGGAATTATCCCACATTGATTTATAAGCCCAAGGGGGTACCCCCTTATATAAAAGGGGTCCATTTCCAAGAAATGAATCATATCACTTACACTTATCTCAAGTCTCTTTATGTATCCAAGCTAATTCATCTTGGTGTCTAATTGTACTTAAGTGCATTAGCACATACTCACACGATGAGTTTTCTCATTTTTATCCACCTTAGATTAGTATTGTCATTAGTGTAGAATTATTTTATGATTAGGTAAATGTCTTATCATTGGGAGAGCTTGATCCATGATTCTTAACATGGTATTAGAGCTAGGGTGAGGCTCTCCATTAGCTTAGTTTTCATCTCAATATAGCAAGGTGATTCGAGTTACCTTCTTGAGTTCCTTAGTTTTTTTTTCTCCACATTTAGGGTTTGTTAGTGTGAGATAAAGAGAGAGAAGGACCACATAACACAATAGTTTTTAGTGCAAGTTTCATTTAGCATATTCCTTGTTCAACAACTCCATTGGTATGGTCTCCATAGATCTATAAGGGGTGCAAAGAAAGTAAAGACAGAAGGTGTAGTCAAGAATAGTGTTCCTAGTAGAGCCTAGCAAAGGTAACTAAGGTTATTTGAAGCAAGGCAAACTGCCTACACCATTCAATAGGGTGAGCGTATGGCATGAAATGCTTGTAAACAATAAAAAACATAGCAACCTTCTAACTCTACGTAACTCGAGGCCAACATAAAGAAACAGTAGCTATATAGGAGGCCCATCAAAGCTATGTGCAACAACAAAATAGTCAAGAGCAGTAGCACCGCCCATGAGCCTACATAGTTATGATAACAAATGATCACAAATAAAGAGAGAGAGAGAGCAGGCCATTGAACATGCAGGAGATCTGGAGACGCAGTGTGCGGAGTGGATCACGAAAGAACATGGTCATCAAAAGACATCGTGTGGATCACGGTCTTCGACATCGACACATGGGCACTAGCACCATCAGCATGTGTGTTAGCACAAGCATCAATAATGTAGCCTTCATCGAAAAAAATTGTTCATAAAAAATTTGTAACCCTTGTAAAAGCGGCCAAATGAGCACTCTACCATGTGTTTGTGTAAAAATGAAGTGTACAACCTTTTGTAAAAATGCTATAACCAAATGAGTATGTGAGCATATATAAGCAACACTTCATCAAGCAAAATTAAGGATATCTCAAGCCAGCAAAGCAGTACCACTAAGTAACATCGAGCTACTAACGAAAATCATATATTGTAAAAGCCACCAAATGAGTAGGAAAATTGATATGCAAATGTAAAACACTTGACCGCCAGAGAGTAGCCAAAGTAGCACCATGGGGGGTGAAAATCAACCTGAACATCTCTAAAAGTAACCTCTGAGCTAGAGTGTAACCCAGCCAAAGAGCTCTGAGTTACCTAGCCAAGTTAGAAATGAGGGGGGCGGGGGGTGAAAATATGATATAAGACTCGCAACTAACCAACCTTGAGTAGCCCAAAGATTTGGCACCAAGGGAGTGTGTTGAGAAATGTGGTGCTAAAGAGCACAAGGAAGAGATAGGGAGTGAGTTGAGTAAGCCAAAAAAGAGCAAAGTCTAGCATGAAACCACATGAGAAAAGAAAATTATCCCACTTTAATGTAAAAGCCTAAGGGTGTACCTCCTCATATGAAAGGGAGCCATTTCATATCATTGCTATAGAAGCCTGCTTTTATATAGAATTATAACGTAGCAACTTGGATGGTCCATAACCGACTAGTGCTACTTCGCTTTTTCCTCGCTAGAGAAGTCCGCTTTCGAGATATTGATAAGAAACTTCACCAATCACTCTGTTTTTTCTCTAAGCAACCTAATTTTTTCCAAAAACATGATGGCATATCCTCCTTATTTGATATAGCTCTAGCCACTTCACCAATCACTCTGTTCTTTCTCTTAGGAACTCCATTTTGGTGAGGGGCATGCTTGCATGTAAGCTACCTTCTAATACCATGTTCTCTCAGGAACTCTCATCAAATGCATAGCTGAGGTGTGTACTAACCTCCACCATCTATCCTTAAGCAGTGTTAGCATGGCCTTGCTAATATGGGGGAAAACACATGCTCCTACACACATAGCCATGGTGTACATATGTACAGATGAGCATGGTGTAAGAGTCATGGATCAAGAACAAGATAAAAGAAACAAGATAAAGATACAAGCAAAATATCATAGTGTATTCCATATCCATCATCTTGTGTATCCAATTTGTATACAAGAGGGGCTTTATGTAGCCATCCAACCATGTGACTCTTGGGATACCCATGTAACTATGGGCTACCATAGCCTCCACAAGATCCTAACTCCCCACTATACCTCTTGTAAACCACTTCTTGATATGACATCTTTTAATGACCAAATACCACAACTCATTAGCCTAAGCTAATGCTAGTAATGCTAGGGGGTGTTCACACCCAAGCTAATGCCAAAATGCTAGGAGGTGTTCACATCCGTCAGCCTCTCTTCCCCTTTGTTTGATTGGGAGTGTAGTATCTCCTATCAATGCCAAGTACATCATGAGAATATGTGAATAAGTGGCTGCTAGAAGGTATAATGCAATTCAAGTCATACAATATATCATGTAAAAGTAAATAAAACTGATGGTAGACCAAGGAGATGGTGGGAAGATAATTTCCACCAATCTAATGAAGAGTCCACAAGTATATGCTTATGAAGAATCTTATCTATGGATGCTCAAGTGTTCTGGGAAGTCAACTTTATCACCACAGCAAGTAACTGTACTCTAGAAATCATTATATCATTTTCGTCTATAATTTTATTATGCTTTTAACATTTTCCTTTTGGTTTATATTCTATTTTTTCCTTTTACTATAGGTAACTTGATAAGGACTTCAGTGAGTTTTTCCTCTTGACCTCATGCCTTCTCACTCGGTTTTAGAGTGTCTTGGGCAGGTATCTCACTGAGCTTTCTCCTCTGACATTTATGCCTCTTTATCCGGGACTTATAGGTGACCCAATAAGAATCTTCAACTGGACTTCCTCCGAACCTCATGCCTTCTCACTTGATCTTACAAACGTCTCAGTAATATCCTCTGTGAGACTCTTCCGTTGGCCCTCATGCCTCATTTCTTGACTTACAAGTGACGCGATTAGGACTTCGCATGAGCTTCCTCTAAACCTCATGCCTCCTCACTTGGTCTTATAAGCGTCTCAATAGTATCCTCAACAAGCATCTCCTCCGACCCTCTTATGCCTCATTCTTTCAATATTAATGTTGTTTTTACATTGACACTGTATTTTAAGATAATACTTCAATAATTAATATATTTGAATTAGCCAACTACTTACCATCTATGTTTATTAAATTGTCCACCCCAAGTTTTCCACGAAGATAAAGGATACTTTTCATGTATTCCATGCAATAGACAAAGATGAGTTGGATTATCAAAGCCAACAAGTGACTTACCATATGTGTGCTTTAATGTGCTCATCAAATACCATATGTGTGCTTTAATGTGCTCATCAAATACTTTGAATTTTAAATTATTATCTTTATTATGTGATTTAGATTAATGCAAGGCATGCAAGATTCTAGTGAACTCATTCTTCAGCGATAGTGCTTACACAAATAGAATTTAAAAAATTTAGCATGGTCATTCTTGTCGTAATACAACTCACACTTTCTTTCCATTTTTAGTGTTTGATTTGATCAAAGCCTCGCAACTAATACACTACACTAACGCAAGACCAAGTGTTCTCCCAACAAGTAAAGCTTAGTGCAATATCAAGATTCTTGTTGTTCACACAAGACTGCTTGATCTTAACTTCTAGTGTATTTTAAAAAAAACTCCGACACAATGGTACATTTCTAAAGAGCAACCATGTTTCAGCATTGCAAATCTGCAAGGAATCTATCAATGTCAATTCAACTTTGACAAATTGAAATATGATATGATCTCAACCTTCAACGAATTACGCTTGATTGCTTCTCTTTTTTTAAAAATCAATGCTTTTTATAGAGCTATTCTGGATAAGGAGAGTGCACCTACTTAGTCAGCTAAGATGGACTATACACTTCAATAATCACATTAAGATTTACAGCTCCTCTAGATGATGAATGACAAGTAGAAAGAGGTAAAAAAGATGAACCAAGGTTTGACTGAAGGAAAAATTCCCCACCCATGAAAAGAGGAGACCTCACCCTCCCATCCTGGTTCCTTTGAATTTTGAGCAGCTTTAAGAGAGAATATTCTCATTTTGAGAAGCTTTGAGAAAAGGGTATGGAGAATACCTAATAAATTCAAATTCCAAAACATGTGCTTTGTGGACTCACATAAAGACATTAAGTGAAATATGAATTGCTTTAAGAAAAGGGTATGGAGAAGCAATTGTTGTGTGATTGAAACAATATCATGATTTCTCACATTAGATGAAATATGGACTCATTTTTGTTCCTCAAGGATTTCCACACCTCCTCTCTCTAGAAAATTAAGCTTACGGTGCAATTCTTGCAACTTTCGAGTAGAGTTTGGACATTTAGAATCTACTTTTCGAGACCTTTCCAATGATACATAGCATGATAAGTAATTTTGAATATTCAAGAAATCTCCAAATTGGTGATGACGTAGCATGTTACAACTCAAAAGTGAGCGGTTGAACATTTGGAATCTACTCTTCGAGACCTTTCTAATAATAAATAACATGATAAGCAAGTAGATTTCAAATATCCAAACTTCGCTCTCTCTTGAGTTGTAACATACTACATCATCACCAATTTGGAGATTTCTTGAATATTCAAAATTACTTATCATGCTATATATCATTGGAAAGGTCTCGAAGAGTAGATTCTAAATATCCAAACTCTACTCAAAAGTTGCAAAAAATTTCACCATGAGCTTAATTTTCTAGAGAGAGGAGGTGTGGAAATCCTTAAGGAACAAAAATGAGTCCATATTTCACCTAATGTGAGAAATCATGATATTGTTTCAATCACACACCAATTCACACTAATCCAAATTCATGTAAACAAGCATCCATACAATCAATCAAAACAGTAGTCAAATTCTTCTTACCCAACTTGAACACTAGAAAGATAGCATGCACACATAGACTTCAATGGACTTCACTATCGTTAGAGCAAAAGATAGATAAATTTATAAAAAAAAGCTCAACTTGCTTTCCAAGCTTATCAAGACTCGTCTAGTATAATGGAAGTATACATGATCAAACAAGACAAACCTCATCTTGCAAGAAACAGGCCAATGATGCAAACACCAACCATAAATGCACACTCAACACTCCAGCCACCAAAACATAACAGGTAGAAACAAGGGAAACTGGCCTTCATAGAAAAGCGACCACAAAATCATGTGTGAACTTTAAGGCGCGAATTTAACAAAAAGATAGAGATAATGCTACACACACAGAATTGGCATCTGAAAAAAGGAGGAGGATAAGGTTTAGAGCATAACCAACCTCATGCCCATCCTTACACCCAGTAGTAAGGTGATGACGGAGCCCAATATGTGCTCTTTGGAGCAGACTGTTGTGGGTAATTCTGGTAAGACATGATGTAATGTCCTTGACCTTGCATTGCGTGGCTCTTGGCGCTGAGGAAGGTGCAGACTGCCCTTTGTATGCTCCTTGGCCATCATCTTGGTTAGGGCTTCCACAGCAACATAGGCACCATAGCCGGGTTTTATCATATGCGCCATGGATGAGCCGGTCGGTGGTGATGATCCGCCCTTTACCGCCCGCAGTTACCCTCCTTGCAAATGAGGAATGTCCCTGTGGCATTCACGCCCAATCTTCCAAGGATGTGTTTTCGAGGATTGGGTAGGAGCTCAAAAGCAGGCCTGCAAGATGGATGCGGCCTTCACGCATCAGTGGTCGGAGTTGAAGATGGAGGAGACGTCGGCGGCCTTGCCAATGTCGCCCTGCACGGCGATGGCGGTGTCACCAGAGCCTTGTTGTTGGATGAGGGAGACCACCTCGAAGGCAGCTGCAGAGTTGCCCTGGTAGCACACAACCACAAAGGTGCGCGCCATGGCAGGCAAACCTCTTAGCCTATACCTCTTGATCTCTCCGTAACTATGGCGACCCTACCTGCCAGATCAAGCGCAGAGGAGGACGCCACAGAATAGCAAAGAGGAAAACAGCAGAGGGCGCACACTTCAGAAAACAACAAGTAAGTGGTAAAAATACCAAAGAGGAAACTAGCAACAAGTAAGTGGTAAAAATACCAAAGAGGAAACTAGCAACAAGTAAGTGGTTCGCCAGCCCTCATCCCGGCGGGGCTGCCTCCACCTCACGGAGGCTGGGTGTGTGTTTCTAAAAATTTCCTCCACCTTCCAAAAAAAAATATCAAAAACATGCTAAATAAAAATATCAAGAACATGCTAAATAAAAATATCAAGAACATCAAGAAACACGTTAATCTCCCTTGTCATGGGATTTTGAGAAAATCAACAAACATCATGGTTAATCTAGAATCAAGAAAGAATCATGCATGCTACTAATTTCTCTTCTTGCAAGAAATGTGTACGGATTAAGCATTTGACTTCTAGTCAAGAGCTTGTGCGCAAGGAGAAGATTAAAGCTTCTCGTCCCATCATAATGGCCGAGTGTTAGCATAGGCTTACTAACATGGAGGAAAACACATACTCCCACATACATAGCCATGGAGTACACATGTACACATGAGCATGGTATCAAAGACATGGATCAAGAACACGATAAAAGACACAAGATAAAGATACAAGCAAAACATCATAGTCCATATCCATTATCTTGTGTATCCAATTTACATACAAGAGGGACTTTATATAACCATCCAACCATGTGACTCTTGGCATAGCCATGTGACTACTGGGCTCCCATAACCTCCACAAGATCCTAACTCCCCACTAGCCCTCTTTCTTGATATGACATCTTCTAATGACCAAATCCCACAACTCATTAGCCTAATCTAATGCTAGTGATGCTAGCTAAGGGGTGTTCACACCTAAGCTAATGCCAAAATACTGAGGTGTTCACACCTATCAACAAGCACTTAATCCAATGACCATATTACTTCTCCACAAGAGCTTTAAACTCTTTGAACTTCCCCAAAGCTTCACTCTTCTCTTTCAAGAAGTAGATCCATATCATCTTGCTAAAGTTATCAATAAATATGATGTAGTACATGTTTCCGTTAATGGATTGGATCTATGTAAGACCCCAAATAGCACTATGCACAATCTCCAAAGGTCTTCTACTCATTTGACCTTCCTTGGGAAATGGCGATCTTGCTTGCTTCCCAAACTTACATGTATCACACAAACATGTGAACACACATCATATTTGAACCTTAGCAAACCACAAGGCATGTCTTTTGTTTGCATAACTTTTAGGTTTTGAATGTTCACATGCCCAATTCTCTTATGCTACATATTAATCTCTGGCATAATCCCATGACTACGCGAAAACGTGGCTTACTTCAATTCTAGAATAGCTGCATCCAAAGTAAGCATTCTTTCTTTCTTTTAACCCTTTGGAAAATGAGCTTACATCCATTTTTAAAGTCTTCCACAAAGCAACCATGTTCATGAGATCTCACTTGTAACCCTTACTCTACTATATGTCCAACTGCCAAATGCCAAATTTCTTAGTGTGATAGATGATACATACAACAATTTAGACTTGGTTTTCACTCTAACATCATTTCCTAACATGAGTAATAGAATGATGTGTGTATCATCTCCCTGTAATAAACGAGAGGGCATTACTATTATCATATATCTGAATAAGTAATTTTGAGCATACTAGTTTGGAAAGAATTACTCGTGGAGGGAATATAATAATTTCTAAAATGCATGGAGCACAAATTTTTATTTTTTGAATAAAGCTAACAAGACGGGACGGCAATACAACTATTATCATTATCATATATCTCAATGAGGGAGTTTGAGCATACTATTTTGGGAAGCAGCGGCGTTGAATGTCTTCTACGAATGAAGTGAGGGCCACGTGGGAAGACCCATGTTGGGAAACGGAGTATGTTTATGGGGTTGTGGGGACCTGACAGATAGTTATGGATGTACTGGCTCTTGATCAAAATGTTTAATGGTATTAAATATGCTATGAAGCCTAGCACTAGTGCAAGAAATTTCCATTTAAGTTTGTTTGTTCCAATTGCATGCTTTGTTGATTTATTTTCTGATTGTAAACAATTGAGAAAAACTAGAACAACTTTTATATGCAAAGATATAGATGAAGCTTGGCTTGATCATTTGTTTGACAAAGGTTGGAGAGTGAAATCATTAAAGGGAGATGATTTGATTGAATGTTGATTGAACACCTCTGACATTGCATTTTGATGAGTGTTATAACATTCAAATATCTTTTTGTGGAACAGTTACAAACCTTGTTTGATTATACTTAGAAAATTATCCTAATGATATTTTGGAATCAGATACTATACTGCCAAGCAACATCTGTGCATGTCATTTACTTATAGAAAGTGGCAATTGATCAACAACTAGGAAAGCATGGACCAAGATATAAGAGATGGCAGCCTCTCTTGCTTGATAAATATAGTTATGATTCAACACGGTCACCCATCATTGACATTGGAAGTGGAAGAGAATTGGACTCTCGAATATGTTGGGAACGAATTAGAAGTAGCAATTTAGAATCCTCTATATCAATTTTGCTTCAAGCCCGATGGTTGGAAGGTAAGTAGAAAAAGAGAGCATCAGATCATTTGTAAAGATATTGCAGCCCCACATGAATTGGAGGCACTACAAGATATCTGATGTGACCATGTATCTGTATATGGTGACAATGTATTTTCCATATGCAATAAACTTATCTATTTAGAACATTGCTTTTGTAATGCTTTATTGTTTAAAACAATGTATTGAAGGCAAAAATCCTCCAATTGAATTTTTTTGTACTTGACCTTGAAATGATTAGAGTGATTTTCTTTACCTTTTGGTGCAGGTTGCAAGGGTTTGCCACGCATAGTTTAAGGTTTGGTGGGCTCTTTGAGAATTAGTGAAATATTGCTTACAAAAGCAAGACGACAAAATGCACGCCATGGGTAAAGTGCAAGTATATGTATGGCAATCTTTGAAAGGGAGCGCAACACATACAAAGCTGAAAAGACAAAAGGCGCTTAAACCCACAAGGTTGCAAGGTGGCGATGGTTTCTAAGGCAGCAGGCTGGAGGATGCGGCATGAATGAAGGTGTCAATTGCCGGCTTGATGTGGATAAAAGGCCGTTATCACAGCGGAGGAGGAGAAAGCGTAAGCAGCAACAACAGCAACATTAACATTAATATGGCGCACTATAGCGAGCCCTTGCTGTGGCGTGGCAGCTTGTGGTCATGGGAGGGGGTGGTGCTGCTGCTGCTGCTGGGTCTGTTGTGGTTGCAGCAGCTAATGGGCGCCCATGCATACTTAAGGGTGGTGGTGGTAGAATCGGAGACGGAGTTCGGCTTCTTCCTGCCCCCTCACCCTTTCCAAATAATTGGCGATCACGAGACAGATGGCATAGCCTTCTGCTCTGACCCATTTGCCTTTGGTGCTAGCTGCCAGCCCTTCCCACCGGCCTTCATCCAATCCGTCCATTTCAACTCCACCGACACTTACACCCAGGTTACTCCTTTGCCACCTCTCTCTCTCTCTCTCTCCTTAAAACACGTTGCCCTCTTAATCTTCATGGGCCTCTCACACACAAATAACGACCTAAAAATTACTAGATTAAGACTCCAGCATACTATAAAACCACCTCATGAAAGCTTTACATACCATTTGAGGGTACCTTTCTTGCAAGGACTCATAACACATGTTATCAGTCACCCAACCATCATACATGTACTACTAATACAAAACATCATGCCATTTCAAGGGCTAGAATTTTGTTAATTTATATATAGTTCGTTAATCACATCAACCATAAAATAAATAGAATGGTCAAGTTTCATTGAATAAATAACATTCTTAAACTAATTATTTTGTTTTAATTTAAAAATGCCAAGTGTATGCTCAAATTACCTGCCAACTAGGGTAGATTATCTTTTAGTCTACATTTTGACTTCATAGGCTAAAATTGATATCTACATGATGATATTACTTATGAAATAAGAATGGATTCTTTTTCATTATATTGATGTGTATGGGTGTGTGTGTGTGTGTGTGTGTGTGTGTGTGTGTGTGTGTGTGTGAGAGAGAGAGAGAGAGAGAGAGAGAGAAAGAACCATGAAGGATGAGGAAAGATTGCAATTTGATATTTTCTCATTAAATTTGTTGATAGGTGACTGGCCGTATAAATGGGAGTATTTACACTAACAATGAAGATGGGGGTGGGCAGTACGACCATAACAACTCTCCTGTGGGCGGGAAATGCTACGGCTACCCTTTCTTCGTCAACTTGATTGAGCCTTCTGATGGCCTCTATTGCATTCGTTGTTGCATGTCCAAACATGATTGTCCCACCGGAAGGTCCACCAAAGGTTGCCATGCGGTCATCTCGGGTGATTACACCTAAACACCACTTGCTCTTTTGGATTAGTGAAACATTTGGAAGAAAATTTCTCACCTCATTCAGAACATCATTTCTGCAACATGACAATCTCTTTGTATTAATAAAGGTTAATCACCCACAAGTACCACAAAGGTTACACAACAAATCATTATTCTCAAAGCATTGATTTTATATACCTATTCAGAAAGTTATGTGTGTGAATGTTGTTGTGGGTCAAAGTATTGAGTTTATTTAAAATATATCCCATTCAAAAATGTGTGTGTGTGTGTGCGTGCACGCACGCGTGCATGCGTGCGTGTGTATGTGTGTTTTCTTTTTCACACACACACACACACACAGGCCCATGATGTTGTGTCACTTTTTGCATCATGACACGTTAATGATGCAATTAAGAAAAAATCATATTCAATGCTCTTTGTATATTTCATGGAGATTAACCCACATTAGATAATTTTGCAAGCTATTGGTAAAGGTTTTTGATTACCCACAAGAGAAGTAAATTGCTCCATGAAAGGGTTACACACTTCAATATAGTAAAACCTCCTTAAGAAATAATAACACTCTTGTTTTGTAATCCTCATTCCATTTAAGTCATTGAATGAATCGTCTACCTATTTAAGCATTTGAAAGTATCTTTGTGTTGTATTGCTTCAATTTGTATGTACCTTTCTTGATGATATCAAATAGGTTCTTTGCTTATATGAGGGGTCATGTTATAGAGGTAATTGCTATATCTTTTGAAGAAACTCTTGGAGCCACCTTTTGTGTGCCCTTACCAATATATTCTCCTATAAGATCATTTTTTCGTTTCCTCTTAGTTTACCCTTATAACAACCTTTTGTTTCATCATGGACAGTGCTAAAAAGAACATTATATTTTCCTCTTAGTTTACCCTTATAACAACCTTTTATTTCATCATGTATAGTTCTAGAAAGAACATTTTTTTCAATCAATCAAAATAAAAAGTAACCAAATTTTAGCTTAAAATTTTAAAAAATGCCACACATATAACTAAAATTTTGTCCCTTGAAAATACAAACAGCATAAAAACGTTACAATCAACTCCAAGATGTGAATGGTTCCTATTTAAAGTAGCATTTTGTGTTGTTCAAAGTGACTAGTACCAATTACATCACATGAGATATACATATGGAAATGTTTCTTATTTGGGCTAATGTTTGAAAGTATGTGGATATCACTAATGCCTTGATGCTTGGGGAATACGCAGATATCACTAATGTTAAAAGACATGGTACTAATGTTAAAAGATGTGGTGTGCGCTTAGTTATTGAATGAATCAAGCAATGCACAAGATCATCACATAATCAATCTCACACCACTAAAGCAACACATGCCACCACTTAGGTGTAACCAATGAGCAATGGAGTATATCAAGGTTACCACAAATGCATCACATAGACATATACCAATGAAAAATGCAAAGAGAGAGTATTTCCACAAAGGAACACTTAGTATATTGATCACTAAGCAAGTACACAAAGTATGGGCACTATACTCTCCACTTAGTTCTCTCTAGCTCTCCAATGTGTGAGTAGTAGTCCTTGAATTTATAGACTCATGAGAGGGAGGCGCTTCTCTCCATCTCCCTATGATTTCTCACCACACTCACCTAAAAGGTGATGCCACAATCAAAGGAAGATAACTACCAAACCTACACCCAGTTACTCTAGTAATTGAGCCTTCTAGACTTAGAGCAAACCACTCTAAGAAGGTATCACTAAGGAAAACACACTAAGAATGGATGTTAGATCACATGTTCTCTAACACTCTCCCTTGATCAAGCATACATACCACGTAGGGTGTGCTTGGATCAACTCTATCACTAAGATATCACTAAGATAACAAAGTTACCCCACAGGCTATAAGATGTCATACAAACTGCTAGAATAATTAGTTAGAGAAGATTGCCTCCTCCTTCTCTGGTTTCTTTGCCTTTCCCTTCTCTTTCTCGTCTTCATCCTTCTTCCTCTTGAAGCAATCCTTAATGATGTGGCCCTTCTTTTTGCAATAGTAGCAAGTTCGAGGCGCCTTGGTCTTCTTGTCCTTGATTGTAGAGCAGAGCAGGCATGCTCCACTGGAACTACTGTTGAAGGAGATGAATCTTTGGAACCTTCCATCATGCGAGTTTCCTCTAGGATGAGGGAAGAAGTCATTGAGGTTAGTGTATGATTGTTTTAATTGGCTGTCCACTAAGACACACGGCTCATAGCAAGGAGGCATGCTGTCCACTGAGACACACGGCTCATAGCAAGGAGGCATGCTAGAAAGCAACACATAGATGGCTTCCTCCTCATCAATAGTCACACCTGGCACCACTGAGTTGATCAATCATACAACGGATGTCATTTACATGAGAAGCAATATTGGTTTTATCATCCTTTTCCATCCTATAAATTTTCTTCCTTAAGAAGAATCTAGTAGCTTCATTAGTTTGCCCAAAGATAGACTTGAGTCTAAGCCATGCTTCATTTGAAGTCTTTGCAAAACTAACTTGATGAATTTGGCTATCACCTAGCCCACAAATGATGAGAGATAATGCCTTTGAGTCTAAAGTGATCCACTTAGAGATAAGATCTGGATCTCAACTTGGTATTTTCTCAATTACATTTACCACTGCCCACATGTCTTTCTCAATTAGACACATTTGCATTTTGTTGCACCAAGTATGGTACTTGGAGCCATCAAATTTTCAGTTTTGTCAAACATTTTCCCTACCATGGTTGCCATGGTACTCAACCTAGCACACACACATAGTGTTACACAAACAAGGAAGTCCTTTATAGCTCTAGGACTTTACAATGGAGCTTGGCTTTTCACCTAGAAATGCTTTTACTCAAGGATCCCTTCACCAAATAGATGAAGGTGTGTGCACATAAATTTTGACCACTCCTGATAGTGTGAATTGGCGTGGATTTTGGACTTGGGCTTAGATACTTCGGCTAGTGCAAGTTGGGCTTTAGTTTTAGTTTGTAAAAACCTTGACATTTGACTAGCACTTCTCACACTTGAACCCTTCAACGTCTTGTCACTAAGCAATGCAATATGACATGCAATGTGCTCTTTATAGTTGCTAGATCATGTTACAAAATGTTGATCACAAAGAAGTGTAATGTCCACTTAGATGTGTGTAGCTAGGCTAATGAGAGAGTCTTCACAAAGAGGCTATGTAAACATGCCTTCTTGTACACATTGGAAATTAGCAAATAATAATCACAAAGATAAACTTTTGAACTTTTCCCTCCTACAAACAAGGGAGAATTTTTCTGCAATCGTGGGAATTTGTTGCTAAATTGTTGTTGGAGGGGATTGCCCCTGTGTGCGCCAAAGGAGCCCCCACAATCTTCTCACCAACTGCAGCTTATCTAATGTTAATTAAGCTCCATTAACACTTACTTTCTTGTACAGGCTCTGCATAATGGCATGCACTGTATACGCTGATTTGACTAGTTCTTGGGCTCAACCACCGCTACGCCACATAATGGGCTACAAGACCCCCACAAGAGAGCTACTGATGTGTGGCTTGATTCATGGAATGATGGCCTCCAATTAGCTTGTCTTCTCAGCTTCTAACAGACTCTGAGACACCCTCCTGTTAGAATGGTTGTAGGCGGCGTCTATTGCGTTGTTGCTATAGGCCCAAGGCCCTAATCCTAACGCCTTGTGATGGGCTACAGAAGCCCCAAATCAATGGAGGTGATGGGCAATCACCCAAGTGTGATTTTGACCCTCCAATTTGCACCTTTTTTTGCACACTGTTTTTGTCACTCAGAAAAAACAGCAAGTACCTTCATTAATGTTGTTACCCATTAAGTTTATTATTGAGAAAGGCCTTTGGATGGTCGATGATCACTTAAAGAAGAGATCTGAGCTCAGCTTCAATGCCATCAATGTTGATGCAATCAAACTCCCTTCACAATGCTCTCACCACCAATACTCACACAAAATTTCTCTCACACGTAGAGATTCCCTTCTTCTAATGCTCATTCACAACCACAATGGTGTGCCCCACTAAGTTGAAAAATCCCCCCCTTAATCTCTTATTGTGTCACTCATTAAGAGAATGAGAGAAATGGATAAGATGAAGTTTTCAAGATAAGACCCACAAAGGATGTTGTGCTGCTCACATAAAGACCTACACACACGTGTGAATAGTTTTAACTCCTTCTTCTTCACTCCAATGTGCCACTCAATGAAGTGACGAATCAGCCCAAATGCAACAAAGAGGTTCTCACAATGAATACCTTTCAATGATAGTATAAAATATTCATATCAACGCAATGAGAATCACTCATACACCCACAATCACTAAGATGTTTCTATCAACTCATGAAAGATTACACTCCCATGGAAAGGAGCTTTGATACCATGTTAAAAGACATGGTGTGAGCTTAGTTATTGAATGAATCAAGCAATGCACAAGATCATCACATAATCAATCTCACACCACTAAAGCAACCATGCCACCACTTAGGTGTTAATAATGAAATGTAACCAATGAGCAATGGATTATACTCAAGGTTACCACAAATGCATCACATAGACATAAGCCAATGTAAAATGCAAAGAGAGAGTATTTCCACAAAGGAACACTTGGTATATTGATCACTAAGCAAATACACAAAGTATGGGCACTATACTCTCACTTAGCTCTCCAATGTGTGAGTAGTAGTCCCTGAATTTATAGACTCATGAGAGGGAGGTGCCTAGGGCCCTTTATTCTCTCCACCTCCCTATGATTTCTCACCACACTCACCTAAAAGGTGATGCCCCAATCAAAGGAAGATAACTACTAGACCTACACCCAGTTACTCTAGTAATTGAGCCTTCTAGACTTAGAACAAACCACTCTAAGGTATCACTAAGGAAAACACAGTAAGAATGGATGCTAGATCACATGTTTTCTAACAACTAATTCATGTGTTGCTACTTATCTAGTAGCAAATGGTGCTTAGGTCTTTTCACCCACAAACTTTGCTATAATGAACACTTGGTGCAAAAAGAATAAAAATTTGTTCTAATATAATTATGCATTGATTATCAAATTAAGATAGTTTGTTCTTTTCAAACTTCCTATGATTTTACACTCCACATTTTCTTGTAGTCGCATTCTCTCTCAAGTAAAATTTTATGCCTCTTAAGCTATAGCCCCCGGCCAAGTTTTCCAACATGGAGGAATTGCTTAGTTGATCCTATCCTCATTACATCAAAGTTTAATATGCACTCTCATGTAAAAAATTTAAGAAGTGTGCATCGGCATTTTCTAGACTTAATTTATTCTTAACTTCTTAAAAGAATGACAATATCTCGTTGATGAAGTCTAAGCACCCATCGCTCACATTTGAAGATAATGTCACTCTTTTAGGTAAGAAACTTATGGTATCTACATGTTTTAGGCTGATTTTATTCTTGATTTCTTAAAAGAATGGAAATCTCTCATTGGATGAAGCTAAACTATTTGGGCTTGGTTTTAGAGACCCTACATTAGTCATCATGTTTTTGGAACCACTCAAAGTTTCATTACCAATTAAATTTCTTCTTTAAATTATTCAAGAAAACTAAATGTTTTTGGCACTGCTCAAAGCTCCATTCATCTCTTAATATTCAAGAAAACTAAACATCCAAATTTCGTAACCTTATCATTTTGATTTTTCTAGTCATTCCACTCTCTCAAACTTCATTTTATAAATGAATAGATGTTAGCATTCTAACCAATTTAAGCATATGAATTCTTCCTTCCAATTTAATTGTATATTCTAGTTTCCTAGTAACCATTTTTCTTGATTGCAATGCCCTAATTTTTAATAATTCAATATTTTTTGTCCACATGGCGATCTATTTATAAAAGATAATCCACATGGTGATTCAAATTATATTTAGAAAAGATAATCCAAGCACCAACCCTCAAATTCATGATGTAAATTTTCAAAGAACCAAAGGTTTCATGCAAAAATGTCATACATCTAACGATGGTACTTCATCCTTTAATGACCAAAGTTATCAATTCTATGTACATGCTAGGTTTCTTCAGCTTTTGTTGGGTGTTTCGCAAGGTCAAAATAAAATCAAGGTGCCTAATGCATGTGTCTATGTAATATAGGCACAACTGTGGATGCAATTGAATCCATAAAGCATGCAGTGTAAGAACACGATATTGGCTATTGATCATGATGTTTCTGTTGGAGCATGCACAAGCGGAAGCATAGACAAAAGAAATAGAGAGAGAATGAGTGATAGAGCAATTGTTGACAAGATCACCTTTATTGAGACAAGCAAGAGGTTACAATGGTAATAGCTAGCAACAACATGGCATTACAATATGTGCTTGTGAATTGGATAGTGAATAAGTGATGAGGGAGACCCTTTATATAGAGAGGCCAAAAGTTAGCTGATTTTGCCAACAAAAGCTATTGGCGGATAGCCCACAACTAGCGTAAATGTGAGAAAATACAAATGTATGCCAATAAAGGCCTAGTTCCACACCACAAAGATGCACAAAATTCTAACACCCCCTCTGCAGCTCATAGTGTGCAAAAAGTCTGAAGAAGATAAGCTGATGAAGATACAACCATGGACACTCCAGTATTACGCATTAACGGATACACCTTGGAAAGAGCACCTACCAACTTGACTCCTTGAAACAAAATGCCACCCTGAATAGCAAAGAATTCTTCTTGGATACATAGTCCCACACCAATGTGTAGTGAAATCCAAGTGTATAGAATGATGAGTTATCGGATAAATCATGCCCATGATCCCTCAAAGTGGACTATGAACACATCCTGTCCCAAAACCTCGAATAATGAACTCAGAACACACCGTGTCCATAGTCTCTGCTCTACATCAAAGCTGACCTTGTCCTAGCAGATTTTTAATGCTTGGGACTTCTACTGATGATTCCCATGCACCAAAAAATGGAGTTGCTAATAGCCCCCTCTTCCAACCATAAGCCTCCTCTAGCTGGAAGCATATGGGGGGAAACCATTTGTATAACTAGAGAAGAGCATCATCGTGGTTCTCCCTAGCTGGAGGGAGCCCTAGAAGAGTCACTAGAAGTTTATGTACCACTTTTCATGTGTCGTGTGTTTTCCCTTCTTCTGGGATGAAGCCTTACTCTTGCCCTTGTCCTTCTTCATGGACAAACAATCCTTAGACAAATGTCCTTTCTTCCCACACGAGTAGCAACAACTACAACCTTTCTTCTACACTATAGAAAGCGCTTGATCATGATGGATCTTCACATGCATCCTAGTTTGTTTGTCTCCCATAGCTTTGAAGTATGTAAGCTTTTCAAATACAAATTTTTCCTTCAGAACATATATCCATCATTTGTTTCTCTTTGATAGCTTCGAAGTCCTTTAGAACGTGTACCCATAGTTTGATTCTCTCCCATGGCTTTGAAGTCCTTAAACTTTTCAAATACATCAAATTTTACCTTTGGAAAATATATCCATACCTTCTTGCTATAGTCATCTATGAATGTGACATAATAGTGGTTTGCCACCGCATGCTTGGTGGGACCCACACATATTTGTGAACTAGCTCCAAAATTATCATGTGCCTATTATACGAACACAATGAGGCTAGCATTGAGGTCAACTAGACACAATTCATCATAGTGTGACTGAGTGGGTGAAATAAAAGTTGGGTTGGTGGCTCATTTATTATTAGAGTTTACGTGATTAGGCTTGACACCTTGGGATTGGGGCATCCCAAGGATGGATAGCCCAATATATTGTCACATAGTGAGGACCAAGACAACTGTGATGGCATTGTACAGGATGTGTACATTGTATGGATCCTGACGATGCCAGGTTCTATGTGAACTCTAGCTTGGAGAGGTGGCTTCTCGCTATGTTTGGATTGGAGCCTATGATTGCATGACAAGTTCTAGGCTACCATTTTCATTGTCCTCTTCAATTTTTTGATGGTACTTGTATGACTATGGATTGCACGTATTCTGATTGCCTTGGTTATGTGAATCGGTCTTGGGCAAACACACAAGTGTAAGGGGTGTTACATTTGGTATCAGATCTTGTTTCATGTGTTCAAATTGGAGATTTATACCAAGCTTAATGACTTAAGTAATGTTGAAAGAGACTAGAGAGTTTTTGGCTATTATTTGGAGTACTTTTGTGCACCGAAGTTGCATGGACATCCTTGGCTAAATCACCATTTGAGAGTCTTTTTATGTGGAAATTATGTGGGAAATATAAGCCTTGATAGGTGTAGTTTTCATTGAGTCCAAGATTTTGTAAACCATAGTGTCATCAAGAGAGAAATGGATTGGGAAATGTTGATTATTTAATAAAAACAAAAGAAAATACCTTTCTTTAAAATAAAAAAAATCTATTCCCAGTTTGTGTGGTCACTCAGGATGTAATATTTCTACTGTGAGATTCAAAATAATATGTGTTAACTACATTTGGTTTAACATTACTTCTAACGCATGATCGCCACTTCTATACCACATCATTTGTAACTGTGTCCATGATGATTGACTATGGGATCTAGAATAGGCTACGCCATGTGTATTGATGGCCAAGATGGAATTTGTACCTAGGTATAAGCTTAACTAGATTTTAGGCCCCCGTACATACAATAATGAGAGGATTATCCCATTAATCCATAATTTGTTGAGAAATGTGGTGCCAAAGAGTACAAGGAAGAGATAGGGAGTGAGTTGAGTAAACCCAACAAGAGCAAAGTCTAGCATGAAGCCACATGAGCAAAGGGAATTATCCCACATTGATTTATAAGCCCAAGGGGGTACCCCCTCATATAAAAGGGGTCCATTTCCAAGAAATGAATCATATCACTTACACTTATCTCAAGTCTCTTTATGTATCCAAGCTAATTCATCTTGGTGTCTAATTGTACTTAAGTGCATTAGCACATACTCACACGATGAGTTTTCTCATTTTTATCCACCTTAGATTAGTATTGTCAATAGTGTAGAATTATTTTATGATTAGGTAAATGTCTTATCATTGGGAGAGCTTGATCCATGATTCTTAACATGGTATTAGAGCTAGGGTGAGGCTCTCCATTAGCTTAGTTTTCATCTCAATATAGCAAGGTGATTCGAGTTACCTTCTTGAGTTCCTTAGTTTTTTTTTCTCCACATTTAGGGTTTGTTAGTGTGAGATAAAGAGAGAGAAGGACCACATAACACAATAGTTTTTAGTGCAAGTTTCATTTAGCATATTCCTTGTTCAACAACTCCATTGGTATGGTCTCCATAGATCTATAAGGGGTGCAAAGAAAGTAAAGACAGAAGGTGTAGTCAAGAATAGTGTTCCTAGTAGAGCCTAGCAAAGGTAACTAAGGTTATTTGAAGCAAGGCAAACTGCCTACACCATTCAATAGGGTGAGCGTATGGCATGAAATGCTTGTAAACAATAAAAAACATAGCAATCTTCTAACTCTACGTAACTCGAGGCCAACATAAAGAAACAGTAGCTATATAGAAGGCCCATCAAAGCTATGTGCAACAACAAAATAGTCAAGAGCAGTAGCACCGCCCATGAGCCTACATAGTTATGATAACAAATGATCACAAATAAAGAGAGAGAGAGAGCAGGCCATTGAACATGCAGGAGATCTGGAGACGCAGTGTGCGGAGTGGATCACGAAAGAACATGGTCATCAAAAGACATCGTGTGGATCACGGTCTTCGACATCGACACATGGGCACTAGCACCATCAGCATGTGTGTTAGCACAAGCATCAATAATGTAGCCTTCATCGAAAAGAATTGTTCATAAAAAATTTGTAACCCTTGTAAAAGCGGCCAAATGAGCACTCTACCATGTGTTTGTGTAAAAATGAAGTGTACAACCTTTTGTAAAAATGCTATAACCAAATGAGTATGTGAGCATATATAAGCAACACTTCATCAAGCAAAATTAAGGATATCTCAAGCCAGCAAAGCAGTACCACTAAGTAACATCGAGCTACTAACGAAAATCATATATTGTAAAAGCCACCAAATGAGTAGGAAAATTGATATGCAAATGTAAAACACTTGACCGCCAGAGAGTAGCCAAAGTAGCACCATGGGGGGTGAAAATCAACCTGAACATCTCTAAAAGTAACCTCTGAGCTAGAGTGTAACCCAGCCAAAGAGCTCTGAGTTACCTAGCCAAGTTAGAAATGAGGGGGGCGGGGGGTGAAAATATGATATAAGACTCGCAACTAACCAACCTTGAGTAGCCCAAAGATTTGGCACCAAGGGAGTGTGTTGAGAAATGTGGTGCTAAAGAGCACAAGGAAGAGATAGGGAGTGAGTTGAGTAAGCCAAAAAAGAGCAAAGTCTAGCATGAAACCACATGAGAAAAGAAAATTATCCCACTTTAATGTAAAAGCCTAAGGGTGTACCTCCTCATATGAAAGGGAGCCATTTCATATCATTGCTATAGAAGCCTGCTTTTCTATAGAATTATAACGTAGCAACTTGGATGGTCCATAACCGACTAGTGCTACTTCGCTTTTTCCTCGCTAGAGAAGTCCGCTTTCGAGATATTGATAAGAAACTTCACCAATCACTCTGTTTTTTCTCTAAGCAACCTAATTTTTTCCAAAAACATGATGGCATATCCTCCTTATTTGATATAGCTCTAGCCACTTCACCAATCACTCTGTTCTTTCTCTTAGGAACTCCATTTTGGTGAGGGGCATGCTTGCATGTAAGCTACCTTCTAATACCATGTTCTCTCAGGAACTCTCATCAAATGCATAGCTGAGGTGTGTACTAACCTCCACCATCTATCCTTAAGCAGTGTTAGCATGGCCTTGCTAATATGGGGGAAAACACATGCTCTTACACACAGCCATGGTGTACATATGTACAGATGAGCATGGTGTAAGAGTCATGGATCAAGAACAAGATAAAAGAAACAAGATAAAGATACAAGCAAAATATCATAGTGTATTCCATATCCATCATCTTGTGTATCCAATTTGTATACAAGAGGGGCTTTATGTAGCCATCCAACCATGTGACTCTTGGGATACCCATATAACTATGGGCTGCCATAGCCTCCACAAGATCCTAACTCCCCACTATACCTCTTGTAAACCACTTCTTGATATGACATCTTTTAATGACCAAATACCACAACTCATTAGCCTAAGCTAATGCTAGTAATGCTAGGGGGTGTTCACACCCAAGCTAATGCAAAAATGCTAGGAGGTGTTCACATCCGTCAGCCTCTCTTCCCCTTTGTTTGATTGGGAGTGTAGTATCTCCTATCAATGCCAAGTACATCATGAGAATATGTGAATAAGTGGCTGCTAGAAGGTATAATGCAATTCAAGTCATACAATATATCATGTAAAAGTAAATAAAACTGATGGTAGACCAAGGAGATGGTGGGAAGATAATTTCCACCAATCTAATGAAGAGTCCACAAGTATATGCTTATGAAGAATCTTATCTATGGATGCTCAAGTGTTCTGGGAAGTCAACTTTATCACCACAGCAAGTAACTGTACTCTAGAAATCATTATATCATTTTCGTCTATAATTTTATTATGCTTTTAACATTTTCCTTTTGGTTTATATTCTATTTTTTCCTTTTACTATAGGTAACTTGATAAGGACTTCAGTGAGTTTTTCCTCTTGACCTCATGCCTTCTCACTCGGTTTTAGAGTGTCTTGGGCAGGTATCTCACTGAGCTTTCTCCTCTGACATTTATGCCTCTTTATCCGGGACTTATAGGTGACCCAATAGGAATCTTCAACTGGACTTCCTCCGAACCTCATGCCTTCTCACTTGATCTTACAAACGTCTCAGTAATATCCTCTGTGAGACTCTTCCGTTGGCCCTCATGCCTCATTTCTTGACTTACAAGTGACGCGATTAGGACTTCGCATGAGCTTCCTCTAAACCTCATGCCTCCTCACTTGGTCTTATAAGCATCTCATTAGTATCCTCAACAAGCATCTCCTCCGACCCTCTTATGCCTCATTCTTTCAATATTAATGTTGTTTTTACATTGACACTGTATTTTAAGATAATACTTCAATAATTAATATATTTGAATTAGCCAACTACTTCCATCTATGTTTATTAAATTGTCCACCCCAAGTTTTCCACGAAGATAAAGGATACTTTTCATGTATTCCATGCAATAGACAAAGATGAGTTGGATTATCAAAGCCAACAAGTGACTTACCATATGTGTGCTTTAATGTGCTCATCAAATACCATATGTGTGCTTTAATGTGCTCATCAAATACTTTGAATTTTAAATTATTATCTTTATTATGTGATTTAGATTAATGCAAGGCATGCAAGATTCTAGTGAACTCATTCTTCAGCGATAGTGCTTACACAAATAGAATTTAAAAAATTTAGCATGGTCATTCTTGTCGTAATACAACTCACACTTTCTTTCCATTTTTAGTGTTTGATTTGATCAAAGCCTCGCAACTAATACACCACACTAACGCAAGACCAAGTGTTCTCCCAACAAGTAAAGCTTAGTGCAATATCAAGATTCTTGTTGTTCACACAAGGCTGCTTGATCTTAACTTCTAGTGTATTTTAAAAAAAACTCTGACACAATGGTACATTTCTAAAGAGTAACCATGTTTCAACATTGCAAATCTGCAAGGAATCTATCAATGTCAATTCAACTTTGACAAATTGAAATATGATACGATCTCAACCTTCAACGAATTACGCTTGATTGCTTCTCTTTTTTTAAAAATCAATGCTTTTTATAGAGCTATTCTGGATAAGGAGAGTGCACCTACTTAGTCAGCTAAGATGGACTATACACTTCAAATAATCACATTAAGAATTACAGCTCCTCTAGATGATGAATGACAAGTAGAATGAGGCAAAAAAGATGAACCAAGGTTTGACTGAAGGAAAAATTCCCCACCCATGAAAAGAGGAGACCTCACCCTCCCATCCTGGTTCCTTTGAATTTTGAGCAGCTTTAAGAGAGAATATTCTCATTTTGAGAAGCTTTGAGAAAAGGGTATGGAGAATACCTAATAAATTCAAATTCCAAAACATGTGCTTTGTGGACTCACATAAAGACATTAAGTGAAATATGAATTGCTTTAAGAAAAGGGTATGGAGAAGCAATTGTTGTGTGATTGAAACAATATCATGATTTCTCACATTAGATGAAATATGGACTCATTTTTGTTCCTCAAGGATTTCCACACCTCCTCTCTCTAGAAAATTAAGCTTACGGTGCAATTCTTGCAACTTTCGAGTAGAGTTTGGACATTTAGAATCTACTCTTCGAGACCTTTCCAATGATATATAGCATGATAAGTAATTTCGAATATTCAAGAAATCTTCAAATTAGTGATGACGTAGCATGTTACAACTCAAAAGTGAGCGGAGCTTGAATATTTGGAATCTATTTTTCGAGACCTTTCTAATAATAAATAACATGATAAGCAAGTAGATTTCAAATATCCAAACACCGCTCTCTCTTGAGTTGTAACATACTACATCATCACCAATTTGGAGATTTCTTGAATATTCAAAATTACTTATCATGCTATATATCATTGGAAAGGTCTCGAAGAGTAGATTCTAAATATCCAAACTCTACTCAAAAGTTGCAAAAAATTTCACCATGAGCTTAATTTTCTAGAGAGAGGAGGTGTGGAAATCCTTAAGGAACAAAAATGAGTCCATATTTCACCTAATGTGAGAAATCATGATATTGTTTCAATCACACACCAATTCACACTAATCCAAATTCATGTAAACAAGCATCCATACAATCAATCAAAACAGTAGTCAAATTCTTCTTACCCAACTTGAACACCAGAAAGATAGCATGCACACATAGACTTCAATGGACTTCACTATCGTTAGAGCAAAAGATAGATAAATTTATAAAAAAAAGCTCAACTTGCTTTCCAAGCTTATCAAGACTCGTCTAGTATAATGGAAGTATACATGATCAAACAAGACAAACCTCATCTTGCAAGAAACAGGCCAATGAACTTCCACAACTCCCAAAAAAGTGAGTTAAATTACATACGAGTCCACTTCCCAACAGGAGACCCAACTTCATCATTTCTCATTCATGTAAGCAAAGCTTTGGAGCCTAAGAAAATTTATAAAGTAAGAAAACATGGTGTAGAGAAGAAAAGCCATATCATTCTATGTATACCCTTACATTTCGAGATACTTAACCAAATCACAAAAAATTGATAGCCAAGCCAAAACACATGTAGCCATAATAGACTATAATTTATAAACCAAGAGCATGTAAAATATACTAATTTTCTCAAAACTCTAACTGCCTATACCAAAAAAGGTCTAAAAATAAGACTTGAAATCAAAAAGTTCTGTCACAAAATTTGTACAGATTTCAGAGCACCGCAACCCATTCTTCCGTCACAGTGAGAAATCAACAATTCCCAATCAAAAATTATAATGTCCACGAATTGTTGCATGATGATGCACAACATTCTCATTACAGAGATAGCAGGCTAGAAAGGATGACAGACATGAAAAGTCCTTAAGATATCACTCGATACATCATATGGCCATATAGAAGGAGGCAAAAGTTCTTGTCCATGAGAACCTATATATGAAGTTGATTCAAGAAACACGGAGGTATACAAGCATACCAATGATAAGTGAGGCAATATGTGTGCACTACCGATCAAGAAAAAACCAATAGCTACACCCATAAATGATGCAAACACCAACCATAAATGCACACTCAACACTCCAGCCACCAAAACATAACAGGTAGAAACAAGGGAAACTGGCCTTCATAGAAAAGCGACCACAAAATCATGTGTGAACTTTAAGGCGCGAATTTAACAAAAAGATAGAGATAATGCTACACACACAGAATTGGCATCTGAAAAAAGGAGGAGGATAAGGTTTAGAGCATAACCAACCTCATGCCCATCCTTACACCCAGTAGTAAGGTGATGACGGAGCCCAATATGTGCTCTTTGGAGCAGACTGTTGTGGGTAATTCTGGTAAGACATGATGTAATGTCCTTGACCTTGCATTGCGTGGCTCTTGGCGCTGAGGAAGGTGCAGACTGCCCTTTGTATGCTCCTTGGCCATCATCTTGGTTAGGGCTTCCACAGCAACATAGGCACCATAGCCGGGTTTTATCATATGCGCCATGGATGAGCCGGTCGGTGGTGATGATCCGCCCTTTACCGCCCGCAGTTACCCTCCTTGCAAATGAGGAATGTCCCTGTGGCATTCACGCCCAATCTTCCAAGGATGTGTTTTCGAGGATTGGGTAGGAGCTCAAAAGCAGGCCTGCAAGATGGATGCGGCCTTCACGCATCAGTGGTCGGAGTTGAAGATGGAGGAGACGTCGGCGGCCTTGCCAATGTCGCCCTGCACGGCGATGGCGGTGTCACCAGAGCCTTGTTGTTGGATGAGGGAGACCACCTCGAAGGCAGCTGCAGAGTTGCCCTGGTAGCACACAACCACAAAGGTGCGCGCCATGGCAGGCAAACCTCTTAGCCTATACCTCTTGATCTCTCCGTAACTATGGCGACCCTACCTGCCAGATCAAGCGCAGAGGAGGACGCCACAGAATAGCAAAGAGGAAAACAGCAGAGGGCGCACACTTCAGAAAACAACAAGTAAGTGGTAAAAATACCAAAGAGGAAACTAGCAACAAGTAAGTGGTAAAAATACCAAAGAGGAAACTAGCAACAAGTAAGTGGTTCGCCAGCCCTCATCCCGGCGGGGCTGCCTCCACCTCACGGAGGCTGGGTGTGTGTTTCTAAAAATTTCCTCCACCTTCCAAAAAAAAATATCAAAAACATGCTAAATAAAAATATCAAGAACATGCTAAATAAAAATATCAAGAACATCAAGAAACACGTTAATCTCCCTTGTCATGGGATTTTGAGAAAATCAACAAACATCATGGTTAATCTAGAATCAAGAAAGAATCATGCATGCTACTAATTTCTCTTCTTGCAAGAAATGTGTACGGATTAAGCATTTGACTTCTAGTCAAGAGCTTGTGCGCAAGGAGAAGATTAAAGCTTCTCGTCCCATCATAATGGCCGAGTGTTAGCATAGGCTTACTAACATGGAGGAAAACACATACTCCCACATACATAGCCATGGAGTACACATGTACACATGAGCATGGTATCAGAGACATGGATGAAGAACACGATAAAAGACACAAGATAAAGATACAAGCAAAACATCATAGTCCATATCCATTATCTTGTGTATCCAATTTACATACAAGAGGGACTTTATATAACCATCCAACCATGTGACTCTTGGCATAGCCATGTGACTACTGGGCTCCCATAACCTCCACAAGATCCTAACTCCCCACTAGCCCTCTTTCTTGATATGACATCTTTTAATGACCAAATCCCACAACTCATCATAGCACATGTGAATGTTCAAAGCGGAGCTAAAGAATTGCTCGTGGAAGGAATTTAATAATTTCTAAAATGCATCGAGCACAAATCTTTATTCGTTCAATAAAGCCCACAAGACGAGAGGGCATTACTATTATCATATATCTGAATAAGTAATTTTGAGCATACTAGTTTGGAAAGAATTACTCGCGGAGGGAATATAATAATTTCTAAAATGCATGGAGCACAAATTTTTATTTTTTGAATAAAGCTAACAAGACGGGACGGCAATACAACTATTATCATTATCATATATCTCAATGAGGGAGTTTGAGCATACTATTTTGGGAAGCAGCGGCGTTGAATATCTTCTACGAATGAAGTGAGGGCCACGTGGGAAGACCCATGTTGGGAAACGGAGTGCTGGACGAGGGCTTGGAGATGACAAGATCTCTCTCTAATTTTAGCGCCTTCTTGGCCAGACATCAATTCAACAACGACCTTCTCCACTTCTGCTCTGTCTACCAAACCATTCTCGGGCCTTCTTTTGCACCGCAGTCCAACTTTCCAATTCCTTATAACTAGCTGTGCATTAATCGGTTGGTCTGCAAATATCGGAATACACACCATCGGTACCCCCATGAATATACTTTCCACAGTTGAATTCCACCCACAATGCGTTAGAAAGCCTCCTACCGCCTTGTGCTCCAGTACCTTCAGCTGTGGTGCCCATGGAATTATCATCCCTCGATCCTTTACCCGATCCTCGAACCCTTCCGGAAAATCGCTGTTGCTGTGCCTGTCCGGCCTTGCAACCCAGAGAAATCTCTCATTGCTTGCTTCAATCCCTTTTGCGATCTCTTTGATCTGTGATGGTGGGAAGAAGGCCACACTTCCAAATGAAATGAAGAGCACCGACCCTTCATCTTGCTCGTCCAGCCACCGTAAACACTCGAGGTTTTCTTCGTATAGATCTGCCCGTAGGATCTCGTGATCGGTCACCCCCGGCTTGTCGGGTAGACAAGGGCCGACGTAGCTCACGTTTGGTAGCAGCATCGGGATAAAAGAAGCTTCCAGTTCTTGGCAAGAGTCCAGCAGGATGTGAGATGCTTCTTCCAAGCGATGGTATATCATCTTCAAGGAAGTTTTCATATCCTCCGGGTCTTCCATGTAGTATGATTGAAGGATTTCGCGTTTGCCTACCTGAAGGGCGCCTGATTCGAGCTCGTCTAGCTCAACAGCTGTATAAGAATTGGCCATGATGGAAATCATGCTATAAAAATCAGCAATCGAATGGAAATTCGTCGGTCGTTAGGAGCCATTTACACCCAGAAACAGAACCGTGAACAGCATAGCATGCACATAATCATAGATTCAGAGATAGAACGTTTCATAACACAGAGAAACGACTATTTTCTAAGCATACCCTTGGAACAAAATCTCTCACCTTCAGGATGCACCTTCCCGGCTACAGCGAGCATTCCCAGGTACAAACGAGTTGCATTAGAAGTCCAGAAAAGAACTCGTGGGATATGGAATTTGTTAGCCACGTCCTGAACCCATGGGAAGAAGAAATCACAAGCGATACACGAGATGGGTTTGTCAGTGGCCAAGGAAGCTTCAACCAGGCGTTCCAGAAGGCCTTGTTGTTGATGGATGCCATCCAGGATCTTGATGATGGTGCGGAGGCTCATATCTTGTCTATTATCAGCATCAAGGGGGAACCCATCAGGGATGGTAACAAAGCGGATATCGAGCGAGGTGTTGAAAGTCGAGGGGCGTGCCTTGAGCATGCTTTGGTGAGCTCGCTCTGTGTTGACGAAAGTGATGGAGCACCCTCTTAATAGGAGCTGAGAGGCAAAGTACAGGAAAGGATTGATGTGCCCTTGTGCAGGGAAGGGTAGGAGGAGAGCGTGCACCTTGGATCCCATCTTCTCCAAAACATGGATTTCCCAAACATGTATTTGAGACGAAGAATTCTAGGAATGGTGGTGTCAACGCTACCCTCATCTAAGCAACCTATGGTTATTGGCTCCTCGTGTATGTTGACCTATCATTAAGCACGCAGCCATGTGGGATGATGAGGTTCTTGTTTGTGGTTGAGCCATGTGCCCTTTTTCAAACTAAAATGCTTGGATGGTGAGATGTCAAATCTTATCAAGGCTAGACATGACTGGTATGTATTATGTTGGCTTTCTAAAATATGTATAGTATTTGTAGTGGGGTAAGCCATTGATCATACATATACAAAAAAATCATTCATTGGTATGGATCCCAAAATAAGAAAGCATTTCAAAAAATGCATTTTTGTGTAAACCTAGATGCATTCAATCACATTAGCTTTCTTGTCTTCAAGTGTAGGCCTGCTAGCTTTGAAAATCAAACAATCCATTAAGTAGGTATTAATATTGGATATATAAGCAACACACGAGACTGTATTCAAGAACGTCATGCCCATCTCTCTCTAGTTCTCAGGAATTTGGCCTTCTACCATGTGGCTTCACCTATGAGTGCCATAGGGCATCCTTGCCTTGAGGAAAATAAGATAAGATGTATGTAGTATTATTCTAGTATGCATTCTTTATCTATATGGTTCCATTTGTTCAAATTTTAACTTTGAAGTTGATTTCAAGGTTGATGAGCTAGTATATCGATGTCATTTTTTATGGTGGGTTTAAGCAATCCCTCTTGAGAGGTTTTCCTACTGTTTGGAATGTGATATTATAGCTTATGTGACCAAGTTTGGTTGTTTGCATTGTCATTTTTTTGGTTATTGCTATTTGTTGTCGTCATCATCCTCTAGATGTTTTTCCTTGTAAAAGATACTTGTGATAGAATCGAGGGGTATAATACACGTATCTATACTCAAACATTGTCTTCTATTTTCTACGGCATGGTTATTCTTAATCTTGTATGCAAGAATATTTGAAAGCTCAGTTGCCATGAATTTAACACTAGTTTGGTAGCAAAACAAGACATAAAGTGTATGAAGGCCATGCACCAAGTGATCTCGCAAGAAGCAAAACATATTTCTATGGCTCACTCAATCGAGTCAACATGGAAAGTTGGAACGTATTCCATATACCTTGCCCACTCAATCGAGTCAACATGGAAAGTTGGAACGTATTCCTTTGCCTACACTTGATAGTCTTGAGTGGCCATTGCTTGATACAGAAGTGAGAGAGTTATATAGGACCAAAATGTTTAATGGTATTAAATATGCTATGAAGCCTAGCACTAGTGCAAGAAATTTCCATTTAAGTTTGTTTGTTCCAATTGCATGCTTTGTTGATTTATTTTCTGATTGTAAACAATTGAGAAAAACTAGAACAACTTTTATATGCAAAGATATAGATGAAGCTTGGCTTGATCATTTGTTTGACAAAGGTTGGAGAGTGAAATCATTAAAGGGAGATGATTTGATTGAATGTTGATTGAACACCTCTGACATTGCATTTTGATGAGTGTTATAACATTCAAATATCTTTTTGTGGAACAGTTACAAACCTTGTTTGATTATACTTAGGAAATTATCCTAATGATATTTTGGAATCAGATACTATACTGCCAAGCAACATCTGTGCATGTCATTTACTTATAGAAAGTGGCAATTGATCAACAACTAGGAAAGCATGGACCAAGATATAAGAGACGGCAACCACTCTTGCTTGATAAATATAGTTATGATTCAACACGGTCACCCATCATTGACATTGGAAGTGAAAGAGAATTGGACTCTCGAATATGTTGGGAACGAATTAGAAGTAGCAATTTAGAATCCTCTATATCAATTTTGCTTCAAGCCCGATGGTTGGAAGGTAAGTAGAAAAAGAGAGTATCAGATCATTTGTAAAGATATTGCAGCCCCACATGAATTGGAGGCACTACAAGATATCTGATGTGACCATGTATCTGTATATGGTGACAATGTATTTTCCATATGCAATAAACTTATCTATTTAGAACATTGCTTTTGTAATGCTTTATTGTTTAAAACAATGTATTGAAGGCAAAAATTTCCCAATTGAATTTTTTTGTACTTGACCTTGAAATGATTAGAGTGATTTTCTTTACCTTTTGGTGCAAGTTGCAAGGGTTTGCCACGCATAGTTTAAGGTTTGGTGGGCTCTTTGAGAATTAGTGAAATATTGCTTACAAAAGCAAGACGACAAAATGCACGCCATGGGTAAAGTGCAAGTATATGTATGGCAATCTTTGAAAGGGAGCGCAAAACTGAAAAGACAAAAGGCGCTTAAACCCACAAGGTTGCAAGGTGGCGATGGTTTCTAAGGCAGCAGGCTGGAGGATGCGGCATGAATGAAGGTGTCAATTGCCGGCTTGATGTGGATAAAAGGCCGTTATCACAGCGGAGGAGGAGAAAGCGTAAGCAGCAACAACAGCAACATTAACATTAATATGGCGCACTATAGCGAGCCCTTGCTGTGGCGTGGCAGCTTGTGGTCATGGGAGGGGGTGGTGCTGCTGCTGCTGCTGGGTCTGTTGTGGTTGCAGCAGCTAATGGGCGCCCATGCATACTTAAGGGTGGTGGTGGTAGAATCGGAGACGGAGTTCGGCTTCTTCCTGCCCCCTCACCCTTTCCAAATAATTGGCGATCACGAGACAGATGGCATAGCCTTCTGCTCTGACCCATTTGCCTTTGGTGCTAGCTGCCAGCCCTTCCCACCGGCCTTCATCCAATCCGTCCATTTCAACTCCACCGACACTTACACCCAGGTTACTCCTTTGCCACCTCTCTCTCTCTCTCTCTCCTTAAAACACGTTGCCCTCTTAATCTTCATGGGCCTCTCACACACAAATAACGACCTAAAAATTACTAGATTAAGACTCCAGCATACTATAAAACCACCTCATGAAAGCTTTACATACCATTTGAGGGTACCTTTCTTGCAAGGACTCATAACACATGTTATCAGTCACCCAACCATCATACATGTACTACTAATACAAAACATCATGCCATTTCAAGGGCTAGAATTTTGTTAATTTATATATAGTTCGTTAATCACATCAACCATAAAATAAATAGAATGGTCAAGTTTCATTGAATAAATAACATTCTTAAACTAATTATTTTGTTTTAATTTAAAAATGCCAAGTGTATGCTCAAATTACCTGCCAACTAGGGTAGATTATCTTTTAGTCTACATTTTGACTTCATAGGCTAAAATTGATATCTACATGATGATATTACTTATGAAATAAGAATGGATTCTTTTTCATTATATTGATGTGTATGGGGGTGTGTGTGTGTGTGTGTGTGTGTGTGTGTGTGTGTGTGAGAGAGAGAGAGAGAGAGAGAGAGAGAGAGAGAAAGAACCATGAAGGATGAGGAAAGATTGCAATTTGATATTTTCTCATTAAATTTGTTGATAGGTGACTGGCCGTATAAATGGGAGTATTTACACCAACAATGAAGATGGGGGTGGGCAATACGACCATAACAACTCTCCTGTGGGCGGGAAATGCTACGGCTACCCTTTCTTCGTCAACTTGATTGAGCCTTCTGATGGCCTCTATTGCATTCGTTGTTGCATGTCCAAACATGATTGTCCCACCGGAAGGTCCACCAAAGGTTGCCATGCGGTCATCTCGGGTGATTACACCTAAACACCACTTGCTCTTTTGGATTAGTGAAACATTTGGAAGAAAATTTCTCACCTCATTCAGAACATCATTTCTGCAACATGACAATCTCTTTGTATTAATAAAGGTTAATCACCCACAAGTACCACAAAGGTTACACAACAAATCATTATTCTCAAAGCATTGATTTTATATACCTATTCAGAAAGTTATGTGTGTGAATGTTGTTGTGGGTCAAAGTATTGAGTTTATTTAAAATATATCCCATTCAAAAATGTGTGTGTGTGTGTGCGTGCACGCACGCGTGCATGCGTGCGTGTGTATGTGTGTTTTCTTTTTCACACACACACACACACACACAGGCCCATGATGTTGTGTCACTTTTTGCATCATGACACGTTAATGATGCAATTAAGAAAAAATCATATTCAATGCTCTTTGTATATTTCATGGAGATTAACCCACATTAGATAATTTTGCAAGCTATTGGTAAAGGTTTTTGATTACCCACAAGAGAAGTAAATTGCTCCATGAAAGGGTTACACACTTCAATATAGTAAAACCTCCTTAAGAAATAATAACACTCTTGTTTTGTAATCCTCATTCCATTTAAGTCATTGAATGAATCGTCTACCTATTTAAGCATTTGAAAGTATCTTTGTGTTGTATTGCTTCAATTTGTATGTACCTTTCTTGATGATATCAAATAGGTTCTTTGCTTATATGAGGGGTCATGTTATAGAGGTAATTGCTATATCTTTTGAAGAAACTCTTGGAGCCACCTTTTGTGTGCCCTTACCAATATATTCTCCTATAAGATCATTTTTTCGTTTCCTCTTAGTTTACCCTTATAACAACCTTTTGTTTCATCATGGACAGTGCTAAAAAGAACATTATATTTTCCTCTTAGTTTACCCTTATAACAACCTTTTATTTCATCATGTATAGTTCTAGAAAGAACATTTTTTTCAATCAATCAAAATAAAAAGTAACCAAATTTTAGCTTAAAATTTTAAAAAATGCCACACATATAACTAAAATTTTGTCCCTTGAAAATACAAACAGCATAAAAACGTTACAATCAACTCCAAGATGTGAATGGTTCCTATTTAAAGTAGCATTTTGTGTTGTTCAAAGTGACTAGTACCAATTACATCACATGAGATATACATATGGAAATGTTTCTTATTTGGGCTAATGTTTGAAAGTATGTGGATATCACTAATGCCTTGATGCTTGGGGAATACGCAGATATCACTAATGTTAAAAGACATGGTACTAATGTTAAAAGACGTGGTGTGCGCTTAGTTATTGAATGAATCAAGCAATGCACAAGATCATCACATAATCAATCTCACACCACTAAAGCAACACATGCCACCACTTAGGTGTAACCAATGAGCAATGGAGTATATCAAGGTTACCACAAATGCATCACATAGACATATACCAATGAAAAATGCAAAGGGAGAGTATTTCCACAAAGGAACACTTAGTATATTGATCACTAAGCAAGTACACAAAGTATGGGCACTATACTCTCCACTTAGTTCTCTCTAGCTCTCCAATGTGTGAGTAGTAGTCCTTGAATTTATAGACTCATGAGAGGGAGGCGCTTCTCTCCATCTCCCTATGATTTCTCACCACACTCACCTAAAAGGTGATGCCACAATCAAAGGAAGATAACTACCAAACCTACACCCAGTTACTCTAGTAATTGAGCCTTCTAGACTTAGAGCAAACCACTCTAAGAAGGTATCACTAAGGAAAACACACTAAGAATGGATGTTAGATCACATGTTCTCTAACACTCTCCCTTGATCAAGCATACATACCACGTAGGGTGTGCTTGGATCAACTCTATCACTAAGATATCACTAAGATAACAAAGTTACCCCACAGGCTATAAGATGTCATACAAACTGCTAGAATAATTAGTTAGAGAAGATTGCCTCCTCCTTCTCTGGTTTCTTTGCCTTTCCCTTCTCTTTCTCGTCTTCATCCTTCTTCCTCTTGAAGCAATCCTTAATGATGTGGCCCTTCTTTTTGCAATAGTAGCAAGTTCGAGGCGCCTTGGTCTTCTTGTCCTTGATTGTAGAGTAGAGCAAGCATGCTCCACTGGAACTACTGTTGAAGGAGATGAATCTTTGGAACCTTCCATCATGCGAGTTTCCTCTAGGATGAGGGAAGAAGTCATTGAGGTTAGTGTATAATTGTTTTAATTGGCTGTCCACTAAGACACACGGCTCATAGCAAGGAGGCATGCTGTCCACTAAGACACACGGCTCATAGCAAGGAGGCATGCTAGAAAGCAACACATAGATGGCTTCCTCCTCATCAATAGTCACACCTGGCACCACTGAGTTGATCAATCATACAACGGATGTCATTTACATGAGAAGCAATATTGGTTTTATCATCCTTTTCCATCCTATAAATTTTCTTCCTTAAGAAGAATCTAGTAGCTTCATTAGTTTGCCCAAAGATAGACTTGAGTCTAAGCCATGCTTCATTTGAAGTCTTTGCAAAACTAACTTGATGAATTTGGCTATCACCTAGCCCACAAATGATGAGAGATAATGCCTTTGACTCTAAAGTGATCCACTTAGAGATAAGATCTGGATCTCAACTTGGTATTTTCTCAATTACATTTACCACTGCCCACATGTCTTTCTCAATTAGACACATTTGCATTTTGTTGCACCAAGTATGGTACTTGGAGCCATCAAATTTTCAGTTTTGTCAAACATTTTCCCTACCATGGTTGCCATGGTACTCAACCTAGCACACACACATAGTGTTACACAAACAAGGAAGTCCTTTATAGCTCTAGGACTTTACAATGGAGCTTGGCTTTTCACCTAGAAATGCTTTTACTCAAGGATCCCTTCACCAAATAGATGAAGGTGTGTGCACATAAATTTTGACCACTCTTGATAGTGTGAATTGGCGTGGATTTTGGACTTGGGCTTAGATACTTCGGCTAGTGCAAGTTGGGCTTTAGTTTTAGTTTGTAAAAACCTTGACATTTGACTAGCACTTCTCACACTTGAACCCTTCAACGTCTTGTCACTAAGCAATGCAATATGACATGCAATGTGCTCTTTATAGTTGCTAGATCATGTTACAAAATGTTGATCACAAAGAAGTGTAATGTCCACTTAGATGTGTGTAGCTAGGCTAATGAGAGAGTCTTCACAAAGAGGCTATGTAAACATGCCTTCTTGTACACATTGGAAATTAGCAAATAATAATCACAAAGATAAACTTTTGAACTTTTCCCTCCTACAAACAAGGGAGAATTTTTCTGCAATCGTGGGAATTTGTTGCTAAATTGTTGTTGGAGGGGATTGCCCCTGTGTGCGCCAAAGGAGCCCCCACAATCTTCTCACCAACTGCAGCTTATCTAATGTTAATTAAGCTCCATTAACACTTACTTTCTTGTACAGGCTCTGCATAATGGCATGCACTGTATACGCTGATTTGACTAGTTCTTGGGCTCAACCACCGCTACGCCACATAATGGGCTACAAGACCCCCACAAGAGAGCTACTGATGTGTGGCTTGATTCATGGAATGATGGCCTCCAATTAGCTTGTCTTCTCAGCTTCTAACAGACTCTGAGACACCCTCCTGTTAGAATGGTTGTAGGCGGCGTCTATTGCGTTGTTGCTATAGGCCCAAGGCCCTAATCCTAACGCCTTGTGATGGGCTACAGAAGCCCCAAATCAATGGAGGTGATGGGCAATCACCCAAGTGTGATTTTGACCCTCCAATTTGCACCTTTTTTTGCACACTGTTTTTGTCACTCAGAAAAAACAGCAAGTACCTTCATTAATGTTGTTACCCATTAAGTTTATTATTGAGAAAGGCCTTTGGATGGTCGATGATCACTTAAAGAAGAGATCTGAGCTCAGCTTCAATGCCATCAATGTTGATGCAATCAAACTCCCTTCACAATGCTCTCACCACCAATACTCACACAAAATTTCTCTCACACGTAGAGATTCCCTTCTTCTAATGCTCATTCACAACCACAATGGTGTGCCCCACTAAGTTGAAAAATCCCCCCCTTAATCTCTTATTGTGTCACTCATTAAGAGAATGAGAGAAATGGATAAGATGAAGTTTTCAAGATAAGACCCACAAAGGATGTTGTGCTGCTCACATAAAGACCTACACACACGTGTGAATAGTTTTAACTCCTTCTTCTTCACTCCAATGTGCCACTCAATGAAGTGACGAATCAGCCCAAATGCAACAAAGAGGTTCTCACAATGAATACCTTTCAATGATAGTATAAAATATTCATATCAACGCAATGAGAATCACTCATACACCCACAATCACTAAGATGTTTCTATCAACTCATGAAAGATTACACTCCCATGGAAAGGAGCTTTGATACCATGTTAAAAGACATGGTGTGAGCTTAGTTATTGAATGAATCAAGCAATGCACAAGATCATCACATAATCAATCTCACACCACTAAAGCAACCATGCCACCACTTAGGTGTTAATAATGAAATGTAACCAATGAGCAATGGATTATACTCAAGGTTACCACAAATGCATCACATAGACATAAGCCAATGTAAAATGCAAAGAGAGAGTATTTCCACAAAGGAACACTTGGTATATTGATCACTAAGCAACTACACAAAGTATGGGCACTATACTCTCACTTAGCTCTCCAATGTGTGAGTAGTAGTCCCTGAGTTTATAGACTCGTGAGAGGGAGGTGCCTAGGGCCCTTTATTCTCTCCACCTCCCTATGATTTCTCACCACACTCACCTAAAAGGTGATGCCCCAATCAAAGGAAGATAACTACTAGACCTACACCCAGTTACTCTAGTAATTGAGCCTTCTAGACTTAGAACAAACCACTCTAAGGTATCACTAAGGAAAACACAGTAAGAATGGATGCTAGATCACATGTTTTCTAACAACTAATTCATGTGTTGCTACTTATCTAGTAGCAAATGGTGCTTAGGTCTTTTCACCCACAAACTTTGCTATAATGAACACTTGGTGCAAAAAGAATAAAAATTTGTTCTAATATAATTATGCATTGATTATCAAATTAAGATAGTTTGTTCTTTTCAAACTTCCTATGATTTTACACTCCACATTTTCTTGTAGTCGCATTCTCTCTCAAGTAAAATTTTATGCCTCTTAAGCTATAGCCCCCGGCCAAGTTTTCCAACATGGAGGAATTGCTTAGTTGATCCTATCCTCATTACATCAAAGTTTAATATGCACTCTCATGTAAAAAATTTAAGAAGTGTGCATCGGCATTTTCTAGACTTAATTTATTCTTAACTTCTTAAAAGAATGACAATATCTCGTTGATGAAGTCTAAGCACCCATCGCTCACATTTGAAGATAATGTCACTCTTTTAGGTAAGAAACTTATGGTATCTACATGTTTTAGGCTGATTTTATTCTTGATTTCTTAAAAGAATGGAAATCTCTCATTGGATGAAGCTAAACTATTTGGGCTTGGTTTTAGAGACCCTACATTAGTCATCATGTTTTTGGAACCACTCAAAGTTTCATTACCAATTAAATTTCTTCTTTAAATTATTCAAGAAAACTAAATGTTTTTGGCACTGCTCAAAGCTCCATTCATCTCTTAATATTCAAGAAAACTAAACATCCAAATTTCGTAACCTTATCATTTTGATTTTTCTAGTCATTCCACTCTCTCAAACTTCATTTTATAAATGAATAGATGTTAGCATTCTAACCAATTTAAGCATATGAATTCTTCCTTCCAATTTAATTGTATATTCTAGTTTCCTAGTAACCATTTTTCTTGATTGCAATGCCCTAATTTTTAATAATTCAATATTTTTGTCCACATGGCGATCTATTTATAAAAGATAATCCACATGGTGATTCAAATTATATTTAGAAAAGATAATCCAAGCACCAACCCTCAAATTCATGATGTAAATTTTCAAAGAACCAAAGGTTTCATGCAAAAATGTCATACATCTAACGATGGTACTTCATCCTTTAATGACCAAATTTATCAATTCTATGTACATGCTAGGTTTCTTCAGCTTTTGTTGGGTGTTTCGCAAGGTCAAAATAAAATCAAGGTGCCTAATGCATGTGTCTATGTAATATAGGCACAACTGTGGATGCAATTGAATCCATAAAGCATGCAGTGTAAGAACACGATATTGGCTATTGATCATGATGTTTCTGTTGGAGCATGCACAAACGGAAGCATAGACAAAAGAAATAGAGAGAGAATGAGTGATAGAGCAATTGTTGACAAGATCACCTTTATTGAGACAAGCAAGAGGTTACAATGGTAATAGCTAGCAACAACATGGCATTACAATATGTGCTTGTGAATTGGATAGTGAATAAGAGAGGCCAAAAGTTAGCTGATTTTGCCAACAAAAGCTATTGGCGGATAGCCCACAACTAGCGTAAATGTGAGAAAATACAAATGTATGCCAATAAAGGCCTAGTTCCACACCACAAAGATGCACAAAATTCTAACACCCCCTCTGCAGCTCATAGTGTGCAAAAAAGTCTGAAGAAGATAAGCTGATGAAGATACAACCATGGACACTCCAGTATTACGCATTAACGGATACACCTTGGAAAGAGCACCTACCAACTTGACTCCTTGAAACAAAATGCCACCCTGAATAGCAAAGAATTCTTCTTGGATACATAGTCCCACACCAATGTGTAGTGAAATCCAAGTGTATAGAATGATGAGTTATCGGATAAATCATGCCCATGATCCCTCAAAGTGGACTATGAACACATCCTGTCCCAAAACCTCGAATAATGAACTCAGAACACACCGTGTCCATAGTCTCTGCTCTACATCAAAGCTGACCTTGTCCTAGCAGATTTTTAATGCTTGGGACTTCTACTGATGATTCCCATGCACCAAAAAATGGAGTTGCTAATAGCCCCCTCTTCCAACCATAAGCCTCCTCTAGCTGGAAGCACATGGGGGGAAACCATTTGTATAACTAGAGAAGAGCATCATCGTGGTTCTCCCTAGCTGGAGGGAGCCCTAGAAGAGTCACTAGAAGTTTATGTACCACTTTTCATGTGTCGTGTGTTTTCCCTTCTTCTGGGATGAAGCCTTACTCTTGCCCTTGTCCTTCTTCATGGACAAACAATCCTTAGACAAATGTCCTTTCTTCCCACACGAGTAGCAACAACTACAACCTTTCTTCTACACTATAGAAAGCGCTTGATCATGACCATTAAGAGACACCTTGGACTCTTCTTCCAAGAGAAGGGGGCTAAGATCATCAAAATCTAGTTGGATTATTATGAATTGGCACCTCAAAGCCTAAGAAACCACATCATACTCTAGAGGAAGCTTTAGAGGATTAGTGCAACCAATTAAGTAGAGGATAAGGCAACACCCATTGCCAGTAAACTATCCAAGGATAACCTTGGCCTTCATGATAAGGAACATATGCATAGAACTACTAGCAAGAAATACTAGTGTAGAGTTGCCCCTTACAAAGCAACTACCCTCATTGAGGAATCTCGAGCATAGAGATCCTCCAACTTGTGCATTGGCAAGAGTTTGCACAGCCTATGAGACCTTTGTAATGGTCCACACAAGCATGAAGTGCACTTTGAATAACAATCCTCCCAGCCTTATAATTCATCCTTCTGAACCTGGGTCCAATTCTCAAGTTTTGAGGACACTCGGGCTTCTTCTCACTACCTTGAACAATCTCCCATAGACCCTTATATGAATAAACCAGATCCGCATAATCAACTTCTAATGAGCATAGTTGGTTCCATATAACTTTTCCTCCTTGTTTGTACAAGGGGGAGCCATATCCAAAGCAACAACATATGCCACAAAAATGCAAATCTCAACACCCAACCTAGGGAGGGGAAGCTAGGAAGAAGTAGGGCTATCAAGCCGCGTGTCGGGCTGCACCACACGCAAAGAAAGCACCCTTCACTGCTACTGGAACAGAAAAAAACAACCACCAAACACCAACAATAGACTACCAAATTGCTCCAAGAAGCAAAACGTAGCACCTTTAAGGATGCCCCTTGGAACCAAGAAAAAATTCAAGGGGCAAGACCACAAGAAGAGGGAGATTGATGATGAAGTAAAGGCACAAAAGAAGAAAAAATAGTAGCTCCTCTTTGAAGAAAATGCAACACTTCAATGGAGAAACATAACGCCTTCAAAACGCAGGAGAAGAGGGATGCAAAAAATACAAAAAGGGTAGCCGAGATCCACACGTCTGATACCATGTTGGAGTATGCACAAGCGAAAGCATAGATAAAGGAAAGAGAGAGAGAGAGAGAGAGAGAGAGAGAGAGAGAGAGAGAGATTGTTGACAAGATCACCTTTATTGATAAGCAAAAGGTTACAATGGTGATAGCCAACAATAGGGCATTATAATATGTGCTTGTGAATTGGATAGTGAACAAGTGATGAGGGAGACCCTTTATATAGGGAGACCAAAAGCTAGCTGACTACCACTAGAAGCTAGCTAACAACCCAAAAGATGGTTGACAACCCATGATGCATAAATGTGATAAAATATGTCAAGTGTGTGCCAATAAAAGGTCCAGTTCCACACCACAGAGATGTGCTCTAACAGGTTTTACTTTGGAGATTTTGTCATTAGTAGGAGATAGGATTTTGTCATGGAATTCTCAAGTGATGGCTCATACACTATGCCAAGGAGAGGAAGGTTTCCCTTCCATTCTCTCGCTAGAACCCCCATCCAAAAATGTACTTGAGAGGCTCTCAGAGTTAATATTTTACTTAATTGTAATCTGTTAATGCATGAGTGGGGACTTACTCCTTCACTCTGCTAAACTTTACTCAGACTTGACCATTATGCCTATTGTATCCCACAATAGGTGACTTGACTATAAAATATTTGTTGTCCATTATGCCTATTGTATCAATCCTGAAATAGTTTACACTACGACCTTTGTGGGCTCAAGGATTGGTTTTCCTAAGATCCATGCCTGAGAGGAAATTAGGTTTCTTCTTGCGTAAATCTCTAGTAGAGCAAGCTTGGCTATACCTTTGTGGTGGTAGGGAAGTCCAAGAAAATCGTTTGTCGACTCAAGTATTAGTTTACCTAACAAGATCGATGTCTTAGAGGACATTAGGTTTCTTCCTTCTCCAATGTCTAGTAGAGCAAGCTTGGTTATACCTTTTGTGGTGGGGAAGTCCAAGAAAATCCTTACGCTCTTCAGTGGCCTCTTCTTCTCCATCATCAGTGTTTACATTAGCCATGTGGATAGACAGGATACCTCTCTGGTTGTTTAGCTTTCTCTTTGCAAGCCTTGGCTTCTTGTCGAGCCTATTGTTTCCTTTTTTATTTCCTTGTCTTTTGTTTCCTCAGCTAGGTGGTGGATGAGATCTGTAGAATTTTTTTATGTTTAGTCTCGTTTAGGAATCCTTCCTTTTGGACCCCATCTAATGTTTCCAAGCAAGGAGCTCCTTCCAAAGTCAGTTCATAGATCCTAAAAGGACGCATCCTCTAAGCATACTAAGCTTAAGATTTTATTTATATTTCTTGAAGTTATAAAGAAAGACCAAATCCCTCACCTTGAATCTATTGGTCTTTATGTTCTAATTGAACCATCTTTTTCTTCCCTTCTTTTCAGTATACATGCCTACTACTGGGGTATATCTTTTTGGCGAGCATTTTTGAGCGAGCACTTTTTGGTGTTTAGGCGAGCGGTTTCTCTCTCTACACTTCCTTCCCTCTATTAGCCCTCTATGGTCTCGCACATTACGACTCATGGTGAGAGTAGAGGAGAGAAGTGGTTGGATACAAGAGCACTATTGTGAGATCCCTGTTCCCCACCGATCAACGGATTCGGGGTACTAGCAGCGGAAGTAGCACATCATGCGTGGGTAGGGGTCTCACACTCGGGGCCTCGCCCACGGATATCCGGACAAGAGACTAATCCGTCGGTTTGTCCAAAACCGAAACTGGAAAAACTTCCTTTACTCGGAAAGCATGGGCGATTCCACCAGGATAACTCTTTACTCTAACGTAGTCAAGATCATTACGGATCAACTGATCTGACTGCACCTTTAACGGTACTTGGTCAATTCAAGGTAGAAACTTGCACTTGGATCATTGGGATCAACGCTTTTTTCCCCATCAAGAGGCACAGCCGTTGATTCCTATCCATAGAACAATTTCTATCCGGGATTTACTTTATCTATCGTAAAAACAAAGTTGAGTCTCGATTTATGGATCCATCAGTCCAGCCTAACCCCATCCGATCCCATGGGTTAGCCAACCGCCCAACCACTGTAGTGATGGGATCCAATTTGGAATTTGGTTAGGTTTTGTCCCGGGTACCAAGGAAAAGAGTTCCAAGGCCCCCTAGCCGGAAGTTCATGCAAACATAAAACTAGTCATACCACTTACACACCCAATATGAAATTTGCCTTTTTCTTAGCATCAGCTAACTTTAAAACAATCCTTTAATGAAACCATAGTACCACTGATCACAATCTCCCAATTTATCCAGTTGATTCATAATTTCCCATCATTCCTTCATCAGAGTATCTATGGCAACATTGGCAACTAGAACGCTCACCACCTGTCCACACAGAGGCCGTTTCCATAGTTCCTAGCCCATAATACTCGGCAATATAATCACTTATCAAGATGGACTCTCGTTGAAGATCAGCAAGATCAACCAACAGATCCATATAAAAGAGCCATGGACTCATCCGTTGAGGACCAGCAAGGTCAGTCAACCAGATCCATGCCCGGTTTCACAAAACAACTCTTACTCCTTGTTCCAATATCTTCCTCGACGCACGCGTGGGTATCCTAGGCGACCCAGAGCCCGAGCACCGTATGGTCAGCACCCTCTAGGATCCTTCGCAGGTGACCTAGCGCTTCACTCATAGGCCGCTTCCTTGGTCCCTCATCCACCGTACCGGAAGCTCACCATTTTAATCGAACCGAGGCTGGTCAAGACCTCGGTCGACCTTGCTACGCGAGACGTCCTCCATTGACTCTCCGTCAGCAGTTGCAACTTTATCAGTTAGGTCTCCACGACCTTAATCACAAGACGGTCAAAATGCTTCCCCAGCATTCTTGACATAAAACAGCCATTTACAAACAGCATTTACAAACAGTTTACAAATACAGTTTCTATATTAACTCTCATTTTTCCACATTATCCCACATTACTTATTCCACATTCCATGTATATGTGTACTCATCCAATCACCTCCTTTTCCATCTCTTCACTTCAGATTCCTTCACATCACATATCATATATTCACATCCATATCCACATCCAATCACCTCCTTTTCCATCTCTTCACTTCAGATTCCTTCACATCACATATCATATATTCACATCCATATCCACATCCATACATCCACATCTACATCCACATTCACATCCATACATCCACATCTACATGCTTATCTCCATTTTCACATCCTCATTTATACATCCACATCCCATATCCACATTCATACATACACATCCATACATCCACATCTACATCCACATACATACATACATCCACATCCACATTCCACATTCACATCTATACATCCACATCTACATTCACATTCACATACATCCACATCCACATTCCCATACATCCACATCTATACATCCACATTCCACATTCACATCTACATTCACATTCACATACATCCACATCCACATTCCCATTCACATCTATACATCCACATCCATTCACATCTATACATCCACATCTACATCCACATTTACATCTATGCATATACATCTTCATGCATATATCCATTTTCATGTTCATACATCCACACTCCCATCTTCATATCCACACATCCACATACCTACATCCATTTTCACATTCCCATTTATATAACCCCATATACTTTCACATCTAATCTTTTACATCACATCCATTCTCGCCCTATCACAACCCATATACATCTTATCCTATCACATACACTTCTTACCTCATCCCCCCATACACATCTTAATTCATCTTATCACATCCTAACTTATTTCATAAGCATCTTATCACCTCTTATCACATCCTATCACTTTCCATACGCATCTTATCAATTCTTATCACATCTCATACACCTCTTATCACATCTTATCACATTTCATATCTTTTTTTAAAAAAAAAAGAGAATTCTTTTATTTGATATAAGATTTCTCTACACATTTATTTATACATAAATTCCATTTAAGGAGACTAACACTTTCGAAATTAAAATCAATCTTTTATGCATCTTCTTATGCATGATTTCAATTTGGTAGGGAATTATACTTTTAGAATAAAAGAATTTCTCTTATGCATCTAAGTTAAGCATAAAATCCATTTATGAGGAAAATCATACTTTTAGTGTAAAAAGAATATCTTTTATGCATACCTATATGCATGAAATCCAATATGATAAAAGTAACACTTTTGATATAAAATTTTTTTCCTTTATGCATACTTCTATGCATGAAAATTAAAAATGATAAAAGTAACACTTTTGATATAAAAATTTTCTTTTATGCATACTTTTATGTATGAAATAAAAATGATAAAAGTAACACTTTTGATATAAAAATTTATCCATTATGCATACTTCTATGCATGAAAATAAAAATGGTAAAAATAACACTTTTGATATAAAAATTTATCCTTTATGCATACTTCTATGCATGAAAGTAAAAATGATAAAAGTAACACTTTTGATATAAAAATTTATCCATTATGCATACTTCTATGCATGAAAATAAAAATGGTAAAAATAACACTTTTGATATAAAAATTTATCCTTTATGCATAATATTAAAATTCAATTTCTCCATGATTATAATGAAATTCTTTCAATTAATCTAGGATAATGATTCCTAGAATATGGTAGGAAGTCCTCTTTTTATGCTTTGAATGAAAATTTTTTATGCATAATTTTTATAAAAATTTTGCCATAGCTCCGCTGCTATGACTGATAAATCTCAATTTTTCTAAGGGATAAAGCTTATCATTAAGGAAATAATTAAAATGATTCTCTAATTGGATCCTTAATCCATAATGGATTGAATCATCAATATACATAAACTAAAAGCATAAGAAAAAGCCATTAATTTGGCCTCAAGCATAGCTTAATCTTGGGTTAAGGAAAAGCTTTATGAAAAGCTTGATTTGGATTGAGAATGGGTCATGAGTATGACCATTTCTTGAGTGAGAGAGAGAATTTACATAAGAATCATTAGAATTTAAACATAATTAAAAATTAACTTCAATAGCATTTATTAAATTATGTAACTCTTCACTACTATTCAAACTTCAATAGCATTTAAAAAAAACCATACCAATTAAACTTCTCAAGCTTGAGAGGGGTTGAGAAGAGAGAAACATTGAGAAATTATAGAAAGATGAATATTCACTAATTACCTTACAACTTGCTTGATTCTTTGTTCACGGTAGAGGCCCCCAACCAATCAATTGGTTAAGTATGTTGATGGAGCCACTAATGGGGATTGAAGAAAGAGGGAAGCTCCAAAAACTAGTGAATTATTAAATGAATTCACAGTTCTTGGCTTAGGTGGAGTAGAGTAACGATGCATAAACACTATATATTTTTCAACAAGGGGGAGGCTTCTATTTATAGGAAAATTTGAGCTCCTAACCAAACAAACTGATTCTAGAATTTTCTAAATCAGTTTGGTCAATATTTGACCATTTTTAGGTCAGTTAAGCTAACTTTTTGGAACTAGACTTGAATGAGGAGAGAGGAGAGATGAAATATCTCAATTTTTATGAGTTTAAAACTCATTCAAGCATGTGAAATATGCACCTCCTTTAAAGAACTCCCCTTCCTTACATATGTGTCATAATGGAATCATTTTAATATTGCTCATAGTTTTTTTACTAATAAACCTTGTACATTTTCAACTCTTCATCTTATGTGAAATATGCACCTCCTTTAAAGAATTCCCCTTCCTTACATATGTGTCATAATGGAATCATTTTAATATTGCTCATAGTTTTTTTACTAATAAACCTTGTACATTTTCAACTCTTCATCTTATGTGAAATATGCACCTCCTTTAAAGAATTCCCCTTCCTTACATATGTGTCATAATGGCATCATTTTAATATTGCTCATAGTTTTTTACTAATAAACCTTGTACATTTTCAACTCTTCATCTTATGTGAGCATTTACTCATTTTTGGATACCCAAAATATCTCATATTTTTAATATTGCTCATAGTTTTTTACTAATAAACCTTGTACATTTTCAACTCTTCACCTTATGTGAACATTTACTCATTTTTGGGTATCTTCTTTTTACAAATTTGGATTTATCTCTTCCCTACACATGGATTGATGCTATTGGCCCATAGGAACCTTAATTGGACCATAGTCTAAAGATTTCTGAAAATCTAGACCCTTAGACTAAGGTTCTTTATACCTATTTCCAATTAATTCCAATTGCACATTGGAAAATTCTTTTTGAATTTCTGTTTCAGGGGAACTCATCTGAATTATAAGAGATATTTTTCTATCCAAAAATATTCAAAATCTGAATATTCTCTCTCTAGAATAATTTTTCTCTCTCTAGGCTAAAATAGTTAGCAACAGGGTCTTTATATTTCTGAAGAGGGTTGATTACAGGGGAAGATACTAGACATCAAAAAGGGGTTGGGGGAGGAATCTTACATTCTACCCCACTTAAAAAACGCGAGATGTCCTCATCTCGCAACTTGTGATAATTTCGCAAGATTCACGAATATGAGACTTAGAGAAAAATTTTAATCAAGATTAACCGCCAAGATAAGTCTGAAAGAGAGCAAGATTCAAAATACGAACAAGATTTAAACTTTATTCATTCTCGGAACTTATACAGTAAAGATAGAGGAACTCTTTACACTTCCATAAGCCCGTCCATCATATGGTCACAAAAGCAGTCCTCACAAGCTGCACAAGTATAAGGTAACTCATCTATGGGAATGATTCTGTGGGTTATTGCTGCGCCTATCTCAGTGGTATGAGGTGTTCTAACAAAAGGACCTCTGAGAGGCAAGCCAAAAACGGGGTAAAGACATATCTTCTCATGAGGAAGAAAACACGCCAGTAAGAAGACCCGCTCAGAAAACCCAAGATGCCTTGATCTCATGACGCAGTAGTATCGGGGACCCAAACCCAAAGCTTCAATAACCATGGCCAAGCGGACATTGTTACGAAAGTGCTGCTGACCCCAGGGTGTTACCCTAGTTATGTCTTGATAGGTCCGCCATTTTGTCTGCGCTACAGAAGTTCCCAAGTGAGGGAAAAGTGAGCGCTCATACTGTTCTATAAAATCTTTCTTCACAGACTTCCTTGCGTCTTGAAGGTGAGAAATCATCATGGATAAAACTAATTCTTGTTGCCAAGCCATGAAGGAGATTAAGAAGAAAGAAGATCGATGGAAGTAAGATTACTGTGAATGACAAGTAAAAGTTACGACTTATATAAAGGAAGGAGCTAGCGTAACTTAGAAGCCAACGGTAACTTGCCACTGAAGTTTTACCGTCTTTCCATGATTTGGGTTTGGCACATTTTTCTATAGAAGGTATTCAGAACTTTGAGATGAGGAGATAAAAGAAGCTTGTAGGCTAAGTCACCTACTTTCATTGAATTTAGATATAAGGCTCACAATATCTGGGGGATAACTTCTTAAACTCCCCAATAGATAAAGAACTTCTTTTGGGCCGTACTCGAATGAAAACCAAAACCTTGGTATCCAAAACACCGATTTTCACTTCTGAACTCATTGTTCTGAATCCTTAAAATAGGCGTGACTCCTGAGAAGTATTCTAGGAAAAGGGTCTTCCTTTTTTAAACAGAAACTTTCTTTTATTTTAGAGAGGGAATAATTATAAGATCAGAAAGGGAGATTCTTACTCCTGTATGCCTCGAAGGTTGGGGAGGAATCTTACATTCTACCCCACTTAAAAAGTGCGAGATGTCCTCATCTCGCAAGGTAGAGGACAGCTCTTTTTCTTAAGATCCAATTTTATTCTGGGGTTCATTATATTCTGGTCAACCCAACAGAACACTAGGATAAATATCCCTTATATAGAACTCATCATTAAATAACAATTCATTCAGATTATATCATTCATATCTTTAACATGATAATGGTCCATTAGACCGAAAAGTTTCCTTCGGAACATTCCTCCACGGAAATTCAGTCAAGCAAGTCCTCAATTTGACATCCCTTAACTTGATCTACCGATCAAGTATTAACAGCAGCAATCTGACAGCACAACCCACTAATCTCATAGTGATTTGCTGAATTCATTATCATCATTCTAGTTATGAATATCATCACAGGGACTCGTCCCATTCCCCCTCATTGTGGTTTCATTATATTTCAACTAATTTTTAAAAATCATCATTTTTCAATCAGAATCCAAATCAATTCATCCATTCTCAAAACAGAATTAAAAATCATATCAATCACATTCGAAATCATCATCTAGATAGCATTAACGCTTATAATTTCAAGTCTTAGATTTACTCGTATATACTGTCAGTAAAGAGCTGCAGTTATACTCTCGGTATATACGGATAGTCACGACCCTTGGAATTATAAGGTAAATACCATCATGTCTAGGCCTCAAGCAAGCCAAGGATTCTATATAATTGCGGTACTTCCATCTGAAGACCCAATTACCAAATTACGAATTTCAATTTGAATATCAAATTGTATGAATTATATCACACAATTACAACCTTTTTGTGTTTCTTGATAAATTTCTGACCTATTTGTCTTCTCAATTGATCTTTATTAACCAAATGCTCTGATACCAACTGTGAGATCCCTGTTCCCCACCGATCAACGGATTCGGGGTACTAGCAGCGGAAGTAGCACATCATGCGTGGGTAGGGGTCTCACACTCGGGGCCTCGCCCACGGATATCCGGACAAGAGACTAATCCGTCGGTTTGTCCAAAACCGAAACTGGAAAAACTTCCTTTACTCGGAAAGCATGGGCGATTCCACCAGGATAACTCTTTACTCTAACGTAGTCAAGATCATTACGGATCAACTGATCTGACTGCACCTTTAACGGTACTTGGTCAATTCAAGGTAGAAACTTGCACTTGGATCATTGGGATCAACGCTTTTTTCCCCATCAAGAGGCACAGCCGTTGATTCCTATCCATAGAACAATTTCTATCCGGGATTTACTTTATCTATCGTAAAAACAAAGTTGAGTCTCGATTTATGGATCCATCAGTCCAGCCTAACCCCATCCGATCCCATGGGTTAGCCAACCGCCCAACCACTGTAGTGATGGGATCCAATTTGGAATTTGGTTAGGTTTTGTCTCGGGTACCAAGGAAAAGAGTTCCAAGGCCCCCTAGCCGGAAGTTCATGCAAACATAAAACTAGTCATACCACTTACACACCCAATATGAAATTTGCCTTTTTCTTAGCATCAGCTAACTTTAAAACAATCCTTTAATGAAACCATAGTACCACTGATCACAATCTCCCAATTTATCCAGTTGATTCATAATTTCCCATCATTCCTTCATCAGAGTATCTATGGCAACATTGGCAACTAGAACGCTCACCACCTGTCCACACAGAGGCCGTTTCCATAGTTCCTAGCCCATAATACTCGGCAATATAATCACTTATCAAGATGGACTCTCGTTGAAGATCAGCAAGATCAACCAACAGATCCATATAAAAGAGCCATGGACTCATCCGTTGAGGACCAGCAAGGTCAGTCAACCAGATCCATGCCCGGTTTCACAAAACAACTCTTACTCCTTGTTCCAATATCTTCCTCGACGCACGCGTGGGTATCCTAGGCGACCCAGAGCCCGAGCACCGTATGGTCAGCACCCTCTAGGATCCTTCGCAGGTGACCTAGCGCTTCACTCATAGGCCGCTTCCTTGGTCCCTCATCCACCGTACCGGAAGCTCACCATTTTAATCGAACCGAGGCTGGTCAAGACCTCGGTCGACCTTGCTACGCGAGACGTCCTCCATTGACTCTCCGTCAGCAGTTGCAACTTTATCAGTTAGGTCTCCACGACCTTAATCACAAGACGGTCAAAATGCTTCCCCAGCATTCTTGACATAAAACAGCCATTTACAAACAGCATTTACAAACAGTTTACAAATACAGTTTCTATATTAACTCTCATTTTTCCACATTATCCCACATTACTTATTCCACATTCCATGTATATGTGTACTCATCCAATCACCTCCTTTTCCATCTCTTCACTTCAGATTCCTTCACATCACATATCATATATTCACATCCATATCCACATCCAATCACCTCCTTTTCCATCTCTTCACTTCAGATTCCTTCACATCACATATCATATATTCACATCCATATCCACATCCATACATCCACATCTACATCCACATTCACATCCATACATCCACATCTACATGCTTATCTCCATTTTCACATCCTCATTTATACATCCACATCCCATATCCACATTCATACATACACATCCATACATCCACATCTACATCCACATACATACATACATCCACATCCACATTCCACATTCACATCTATACATCCACATCTACATTCACATTCACATACATCCACATCCACATCCCCATACATCCACATCTATACATCCACATTCCACATTCACATCTACATTCACATTCACATACATCCACATCCACATTCCCATTCACATCTATACATCCACATCCATTCACATCTATACATCCACATCTACATCCACATTTACATCTATGCATATACATCTTCATGCATATATCCATTTTCATGTTCATACATCCACACTCCCATCTTCATATCCACACATCCACATACCTACATCCATTTTCACATTCCCATTTATATAACCCCATATACTTTCACATCTAATCTTTTACATCACATCCATTCTCGCCCTATCACAACCCATATACATCTTATCCTATCACATACACTTCTTACCTCATCCCCCCATACACATCTTAATTCATCTTATCACATCCTAACTTATTTCATAAGCATCTTATCACCTCTTATCACATCCTATCACTTTCCATACGCATCTTATCAATTCTTATCACATCTCATACACCTCTTATCACATCTTATCACATTTCATATCTTTTTAAAAAAAAAAAGAGAATTCTTTTATTTGATATAAGATTTCTCTACACATTTATTTATACATAAATTCCATTTAAGGAGACTAACACTTTCGAAATTAAAATCAATCTTTTATGCATCTTCTTATGCATGATTTCAATTTGGTAGGGAATTATACTTTTAGAATAAAAGAATTTCTCTTATGCATCTAAGTTAAGCATAAAATCCATTTATGAGGAAAATCATACTTTTAGTGTAAAAAGAATATCTTTTATGCATACCTATATGCATGAAATCCAATATGATAAAAGTAACACTTTTGATATAAAATTTTTTTCCTTTATGCATACTTCTATGCATGAAAATTAAAAATGATAAAAGTAACACTTTTGATATAAAAATTTTCTTTTATGCATACTTTTATGTATGAAATAAAAATGATAAAAGTAACACTTTTGATATAAAAATTTATCCATTATGCATACTTCTATGCATGAAAATAAAAATGGTAAAAATAACACTTTTGATATAAAAATTTATCCTTTATGCATACTTCTATGCATGAAAGTAAAAATGATAAAAGTAACACTTTTGATATAAAAATTTATCCATTATGCATACTTCTATGCATGAAAATAAAAATGGTAAAAATAACACTTTTGATATAAAAATTTATCCTTTATGCATAATATTAAAATTCAATTTCTCCATGATTATAATGAAATTCTTTCAATTAATCTAGGATAATGATTCCTAGAATATGGTAGGAAGTCCTCTTTTTATGCTTTGAATGAAAATTTTTTATGCATAATTTTTATAAAAATTTTGCCATAGCTCCGCTGCTATGACTGATAAATCTCAATTTTTCTAAGGGATAAAGCTTATCATTAAGGAAATAATTAAAATGATTCTCTAATTGGATCCTTAATCCATAATGGATTGAATCATCAATATACATAAACTAAAAGCATAAGAAAAAGCCATTAATTTGGCCTCAAGCATAGCTTAATCTTGGGTTAAGGAAAAGCTTTATGAAAAGCTTGATTTGGATTGAGAATGGGTCATGAGTATGACCATTTCTTGAGTGAGAGAGAGAATTTACATAAGAATCATTAGAATTTAAACATAATTGAAAATTAACTTCAATAGCATTTATTAAATTATGTAACTCTTCACTACTATTCAAACTTCAATAGCATTTAAAAAAAACCATACCAATTAAACTTCTCAAGCTTGAGAGGGGTTGAGAAGAGAGAAACATTGAGAAATTATAGAAAGATGAATATTCACTAATTACCTTACAACTTGCTTGATTCTTTGTTCACGGTAGAGGCCCCCAACCAATCAATTGGTTAAGTATGTTGATGGAGCCACTAATGGGGATTGAAGAAAGAGGGAAGCTCCAAAAACTAGTGAATTATTAAATGAATTCACAGTTCTTGGCTTAGGTGGAGTAGAGTAACGATGCATAAACACTATATATTTTTCAACAAGGGGGAGGCTTCTATTTATAGGAAAATTTGAGCTCCTAACCAAACAAACTGATTCTAGAATTTTCTAAATCAGTTTGGTCAATATTTGACCATTTTTAGGTCAGTTAAGCTAACTTTTTGGAACTAGACTTGAATGAGGAGAGAGGAGAGATGAAATATCTCAATTTTTATGAGTTTAAAACTCATTCAAGCATGTGAAATATGCACCTCCTTTAAAGAACTCCCCTTCCTTACATATGTGTCATAATGGAATCATTTTAATATTGCTCATAGTTTTTTTACTAATAAACCTTGTACATTTTCAACTCTTCATCTTATGTGAAATATGCACCTCCTTTAAAGAATTCCCCTTCCTTACATATGTGTCATAATGGAATCATTTTAATATTGCTCATAGTTTTTTTACTAATAAACCTTGTACATTTTCAACTCTTCATCTTATGTGAAATATGCACCTCCTTTAAAGAATTCCCCTTCCTTACATATGTGTCATAATGGCATCATTTTAATATTGCTCATAGTTTTTTACTAATAAACCTTGTACATTTTCAACTCTTCATCTTATGTGAGCATTTACTCATTTTTGGATACCCAAAATATCTCATATTTTTAATATTGCTCATAGTTTTTTACTAATAAACCTTGTACATTTTCAACTCTTCACCTTATGTGAACATTTACTCATTTTTGGGTATCTTCTTTTTACAAATTTGGATTTATCTCTTCCCTACACATGGATTGATGCTATTGGCCCATAGGAACCTTAATTGGACCATAGTCTAAAGATTTCTGAAAATCTAGACCCTTAGACTAAGGTTCTTTATACCTATTTCCAATTAATTCCAATTGCACATTGGAAAATTCTTTTTGAATTTCTGTTTCAGGGGAACTCATCTGAATTATAAGAGATATTTTTCTATCCAAAAATATTCAAAATCTGAATATTCTCTCTCTAGAATAATTTTTCTCTCTCTAGGCTAAAATAGTTAGCAACAGGGTCTTTATATTTCTGAAGAGGGTTGATTACAGGGGAAGATACTAGACATCAAAAAGGGGTTGGGGGAGGAATCTTACAACTATACATATTGCAACTCATTTACAACTATCAATGCATATCAAGTTATAACTACCATTGTAACTCGTTTACAAAGTCACCATATTATGATCTTAAACTTCCATTTTATATTCCCTAGAAAACTTACAAGGCCACAGCATTACATGGCAAACACCTACGACATGACACGATCATTTGTACTTCTTTACAAAGATACCATATGAAAGCATTTTGGTCTTCAGCTATTATCTTCACCTTTTCCATCTACCCTAACTTGCAAATGAAGGTGGAAACTTCAACTCTTAGAGGATCCTCCTTTGCCTCTTCAATGATGCCGAAAGCTCTCCGCTGAAGCTGCTTTCACCTCTAGCATGTTCTTGTCTGCAAGGTCTACCACTTGGCATGTTTTCAGCTTCTTGTAGAGTTCATTTACTTCAGACGTTGTTGTCCAAGCCTCCAAACCGGCATCCGATCTGGGTTCCTTTTCTTTGAGTTGCATGAAAGATTGAAGAGCTTTACTTAAGATGGTTGCAAACATTGTAGTATTAGAGGGATTACTAGATGAAGCCATAACCATAGAGTTCACAAAGACTCTGTTGTAATATGAAGATATAAGGGGAGAGTGGTATGGGATGTGTCTAGAAGAAGAGTGTCGAGAAGAACATGGCAATCTCTACTGTTTTGTTAACTTCAAAAGGAATAAAAATTTACTTTTTCGAGCACTATAATTCTTATTTAAGCATAAGAAAAACTATTTTAATCACAATTGTTATTATTTTAATGTCTCCATTATACGCTCTCTCTCTCTCTCTCTCTCTCTCTCTCTCTCTCTCTCTCGTGTTGTTGAGATCTCACTCCAATTGCATCATCTCTCTCAAAAATCTATGCCATGAAAGAAGCAAAAAACATGGCCATTGTCATAATATGAGTGAACAACAATAATGTCTAAAACCAATATATTTCAAACATTACAAACTATTGAAATACATCAATACGGACGGACTCCCCGATGGAAGAAAGGAGGTGGTATGGGGTAGGGACCTCTACCAAATGGTGCAAGCGTGGGTGGAAAAATTAGCCTTGCAAAATCAAGTCGTGGTGCCCATGAGGGAACTACAAATGAAGTTACAGGGGATATATGTGGCAAGACATGTCGATATTGGGGCTCCATTGGAACACCAGGTGTCCATGATGAAGCACTAGACTAGACTGTGTTGGGCTCATGGGTACTGGGAGGACTCGAGGATATGGTGTCCCCATGTATATATGTTGTTCTCGTTGAACAATCTCACTGACCTCACCCCTGAAAAATTGGTTACCCAAATCATCGTACACAGTGGCAAGTGGTCGCAAACATGAACTAAGGCACACCTCGTCACTCTCCACCCTGATGCAATGCTCTAGCCATGGACCCTGTACCAGCAAAGCAATCTAGGATAGCATCCCTGCGATCAGTGTTGAACGTCCCGAGTAATCACCTACCATAGTAGACGCCCACAATTACCATATGTACAAATGAATGACAATGTCTAAGACATTGATTATATAACGATTTCACTAGTTGAATCATGCACCTGATTACCTTGGGAAAGGCTCACTATGCTTAATAGTATATAGGATGGGATCCCCATCTGCATCCAATTGGTATGGGGGGATTTCCTCCTGCGCTTTCAGCTCCCAAAGAAGATATCATCACCAACCTCAAAACCTCAGCAATCTGCAGCTACCTCGCCTCCCCACGTGTCATACTTTGGACGAGTGGACGCACTTTCACTAGGGTGCATGAAGATAGCGATGACCAAAGCAGAGACCTACTTGCGCACACTAGTAAGTACTTTAGGGAGGGAAATCATTGAACTTGACTTTCACAAAAACCAAAGAATCATCCACTCACCTCTTCTTGGCCATCTACTGACATGACATAGAGATATCGCGGAACACGCAAGAACAATGTCCTTCGCAATGTGAAGTTCCAAGTTCCTACCTCCCACATAGCAATCCCTAGGTGCTCCGCACGTAGAGTGCACACCATAGTGTTAGCGGCATGTAGGAACTCTACAACAAGCACAAAAGCCGACTCCACAAGTATCTCCCGAAAAACATTCCATCAAGGAACCTCTAAAGCGCCCTTGTGGAGACACGTATCTGTAGGAAAATCAGCCCACACCAATCAGCCCACACCAAGTGCACTCCTCCACCAAGGCTATCAAAGGCATCCATGCTTCCCCGCCTTGTCAGAGATCCTATGAATCATTACAATACTGTAAGACTCCTGGAACAACAAAGCATGTAAGGGGAGTGCAAACTCTATCATGATGACGAATGGAGAGAGTCACTCGCACGTCTAAGAGATCATACATGTGTTTTTACTTTCCCATAAGCACGAGACGGAGGTGATTAGTGTTCAAGCTCAAAACTTAGCGCAGGGGGTTCACCACAATGGGACGGTAGTCTTACACAACACCAAATACATGTTATGAGTGTTGATGAATAAATGATCTAATGAATGCTTTAACATGTTAAGTTTACTTACTAGATCCCAAGAGGTCCTCCTCGTCGTCTTTTGAACTCTTCGACTCTTGATCTTAAGTCTCGCCATGCGAAGGGGTCACTTGCCCTTTGCCCTATACATGGGACTGCTGCTTATCTTCATGCTCATCATCCTTAGAATGGCTGTCCTCAGATTCCTAGTCTAGCCGTGACCTTTTTTAGAACAATGGAGGTGTGGATTTCTTACCCTTTTCTTCATGGGGATCAATTCTATTATTCACAGCCAGAGTTGCATTTGGGAATGTGCATAAGAATGAATGCTATACGCATTATGTATTGGGCACAATACATCATTGTAAAAATGGGAAAAGACACTGCCCTTGTCCAGAATAAGGCAAGAGGTAAGACCTCCCGCATAAATTTGGGTTTGCATTGCATAACGACACAAGATGAACATTAAAAGCCCAAAGAAACTGTCAGCAAAACAGTGAAACATGTTGCTCACATTGAGCAAAAAGACCTGTGTGACGGACAAGCTCATGGCCCCAGTCATGAAAGAAGAAGAATATCTCTTTCCAAGAGGAAGATCCACACCAAGAAGATCTAAAGGAAGACATGGACACAAGAAGAGAAGCTGCCCCAAGAACACTGAAAGAAGAGACGAATGCGTGGAGAGAAGCTGCCACGACAAGAAGACTGAAGAAAAAAGAAGATGTGAGGCTCCAAAGAGTGAGGAGCCATGTGAAAATCTCTAAGAGAGAGAGAGAGAGAGAGAGAGAGAGACCCCACAACCCAATGTAACCTGCCCCAACAAAGTAAAACCACCTCTGTTCTACCAATGATGTAGCCCATGTGGTAGAGAGATGTATGTGTGAGCACTTTAGTCAAGGTCGCGGGCAACTATAGTAAGCCTTGGACACATAGAGAGAGAGAGTGTTAAGGACTATGAGTTTAGGGACTCGAGGCACTGGTCGCATGCTATCAAGTAAGAGAGAAACTTGATATAGGGTCCAGGTGTGCTAAGATAACTTGATATAGGGTCCAGGTGTGCTAGGCACTAGTCGCAGACTATCAAGTAAGGGGAGTCAAACTTGGTATAGGGTCAAGGTGTACTAGGAGTATTCACTTGAGGGGAGGTGTTGAAAATACAAGTGAATAGGGTGTGTGCGGGAACAAGCCCTTGGTTAGAGGCTGTAAAAGAGAATGAGTAAATGTGAAAGAACCTGTGAAAAGGTGAGAAGAATCTACTGGGAGAGAATAAAGGGTAGCATGAGAAGATTTAAGAAGTGTGGAGATATTCAGGGAAGTGTGGAGATATTCTGGGAAAAGTGAAGAGGTGGAGAGAATCAGGGAAAAGAGGTGGAGTGAATCATGGAGAAATCAATGGGATTAGATACTTGATGTAAACTCTATAAATTGAGGCATTGCCCTAATGAGAATTTGCTAGTTTTTGAGTATCCATGCCTACATTAATCTATTTGTGCTGATTACCCCCACTAATTACGTCTTAATTATTTGCTAATCACTTTGTTAATGATATTGATTCTAGTGTTTGATCCACCATAGCTCATCACAATACCCTAATTTCAACAGCAAGTACATGGTTAGTGCAACGCCAATATGCATTGGATATGTTGGCAAAATATGGGATGAGAGGGTGTAAGCCAATGAGTACACCTTTGGAGCAGAATGTAAAGCTGCGGGGGGACTGATTTTGGTGAAGAGTTGGATGATCCATCTATGTATAGAAAGATGGTTGGAAGTCTTATTTACATGACTATCACACGCCTGGATTTGAGTTATGTTGTGGGGCTAGTAAGCCAATTTATGCCTGGCCCTTGAAAACCTCATTTGGATGTAGTGAGATGCATTATGCGATATGTAAAGACCACTGCACATTATGGTCTTCTTTATGAGTATGGTAAAGGCTTAGATATACATGGCTACACAGACGCAGATTGGGCAGGTAGCTCGTATGATAGGAGGTCTACTAGTGGTTATGCCTGTACATTTGAAAGTGCAGTGGTGAGTTGGAGTAGCAAGAAGCAACCTACTGTTGCTTTATCTAGTACAGAGGCTGAATACAGGGGTGCAACCATTGCTAGATGTGAAGGAGTATGGTTAAAGAGTCTCTTGGCTGATTTGGGTGAGCCTATTGATGGCAAGGTTGTCATTCATTGTGACAACATGAGCAGCATACAGTTAAGAATCCAATTTTTCATGCGCGGACTAAACACATAGAGGTCCACTATCACTTTGTCAGAGAGAAAGTGCTAGATGGTACAGTGGATTTGCAGTATGTGAAGACTGAAGAGCAGGTGGCCGACATCTTTACAAAGCCACTTAGCAGGAAGAAGTTTGAGTACTTCTATACTATGTTGGGAGTACGTGGGATGAGCTTCAGGGGGAGTGTTGAGAGCTTTGATAGCCCAAGCTCGTCTACATCTTCATCTATGGCAGTACATCATGAGCTTGAGAGGGGCTGTTGAGATTTAAGCTCGATGTCAGCTTGTGCCAGCTGCTGTGCTATGTGCTGGCATGTTAGGTAGCACCATGTGTGAGACATAAATGACCGCGTCCACCAAGTCGTCATAGTGTGTGGACATTAGCTAGGGTTGGCTATGTGTGGACATAACACATAGTGTGTGTTGTGTATTATGGATGATGGCTTTATGCATTGTGTGAGAAGGGAGATGGCTTCCCTCTATGGTTAGGGTTTGTAATATACATTAGGGTTTTCTCCTCTGTGTGTGTCTCCTCTCCCTCTACCTGTTTTTCATCAAGATCCCATGACATGTTTCATGGCAAACAAGTGATTTGCGCTGCCATCATTACTGCTTGATGCAAAATTTCCACCATTTGCATAATTTCCACCATGTTGTGCTCTACTCCCTCTCAAATCATTTTGTTTGCGGTAACAATCACGTGCCATATGACCAAACTTCCCACAGTAATGGCATTCCACATTTTGCATAGATGTTTGTTGGCCTTGCCAACGTCCTCTTCCACGGAGGATTACCTCTGCCTCTCTAAGGTGGTGTATATCCATGACCACCTCTGCCACCATATGAAGGCTGAAAATTCTGTTGTGATGACCTATCCTGCCATCCACAACCATTACCATGACCTCGTGATACAAATCTCCCCCTGCCTCTAAATCCCCTTTGTGTGTGAAATAGAAAGCCTGATTTCTGCCATTATCATCATGGCTAGTAGATGTATCATGAAAAGAGTCACTGAGTTTGATTTCCTCAACAAGCAAGAGTGAAACCAACTCATCAAAATCTGGTAAACCTATACTCCAAACAGAAATAGATGTATCAAAAGACTTGTACTCCTTGCCAAGACCACACAAGGCAATGTCTACCAAATCATCATCAGGCATGGGGGCATTGATAGTTGCCAATGCATCTGCATACTTCTTTATCTCTTGTACATAATCATGAATACTCCTTCCTTTCCACTTCACATTATGAATCTGTTGTCTCAACTGAGACTTATGAGCACTAGTGTTAACCCATGGCGGACATTGCGACATACTATATTTTACGTCATTAATTTAAATATTCTGAGTCATGGGCCGGGCTTGTCGGCACCATATGTTAAGGATGAAGGGATTGGGTGATCGCCGATGAGAGGCGCACCTTGGATATCAGTAGGATAAGGGTTAGGGTCGGCCGGCCATGTATGGGCGCCCAAGTGTGAACGGCCAAGTCACCTATATGAGTCAAATGTAACCCTAAAATCCTCATTCTCATGTGTTGTGAATAGAAGAGTGCTCTTGCCTTATCTCCTTGTTTTCCTTCTCCTGCGTGTGTGAGAGAGAGAGAGAGAGAGAGAGTGAGAGAGCGATCGAGCGCACTGTGTAGCGGCACGGCGAGGCGGCGGAGAGGCGGTAGAGCGGCGACGGCGGCTCCTCCTTCACGGCTGCGACGCGGGAATCCTTCAAGGCAGCAGTTAAGCGGTGAGTGACACACCCTTTGGCATTCTGTTTGAGCTTCCTTCCCTGGTTGTATGCTTGTAGCCATTCGTGGCTCGCATACGGTGTCCGGCAAGTCCCCAGCTACGACCTGTGCGGCAAAAGCGCACATTTTTGGCGCCGCTGCCGGGGAGTTGCCCTGCACCAAGCTCCAGTTTGCAGCTCGGCTGCTGCGTGAAGTTTAATCTACACTATAGGAAAGGCGTCTGTGTTGCTGTTGAGGTGTTTCTGTGGTTTTCAATCTCTGTTTCTGCAATTTGTCTTCTGTATTCCTGTTTCTTTTGTTATATTTTCGCTCCGCGTGTGGGCGTACGTTCTGTTATCTGGTTTCTGCGTGTGAGAGGGATTTCTGAATCCCCAGATCTGTGCTGTGTGTGCGAACTGCGCCGCGGCCAAGGTTGAACCGTAAGGAAACCCTAGAAAACTTATCCCACAAAAAAAAAACAGAAAATAAAAAATAAGAAAATTATAAAAAAGAAAAAAGAAAAAATTAAATTTTATTTTCAAAGAAAGAACCAAACGTGTGGAGAGGAAAGCTTTTCTAATTGGAGAAAAAAATTTTGAAAAGAAAGAACCCCAAACGACCCACGACCCACGGCCACGGCCCCGGCCTCGGTCTCGGTCTCGGTCTCGGTCTTTTGATATATATATATAGGAGAGTGAGCCTCCATAGCTTTCTCTCAAGTGAGAGCTTATGGGAAGTCGTGCCCTATATGTAGCCCACTCCCCAAGGAGTAAAGTGAGCATGTGGGATAAAGCCCTCACCCTTTCCTCCACAAGCAAATAGGCTTTTGCCCCTTTCCCCCAAAGGAAACGGACCGTTTTGAGGACTACAAGAGCTCTGGATAGGCAAACACGGTGCTGTAAAGCACACTAGGACCCTTTAAACGATCCGCTCGTTTCGAGCTATCACACGCCCTAGTCCAAGTTCGACCGTGAGTAAGGGGGTCAAAACGAGTCAAAAACGGGTCAAAAACAATCTAAAAACAAGTAAAGAGGGGGTGCGAAACACCTAAGAAACCACTTGTGTGAGTTTCAAGGGTAGTTACCAACGCACGTAGGGTACCCACGTCACATGCATCTACGTTCTGGTCGGGTACTAGAGCCGGAACCACTAGAAAGCGTATCAGTCTACGCAGGCTCACACCATCCCTCCACGTTGGCATCTTGGCCTTCGGCTGGAACCCAAGGGAGTGCAACCCAAGATCCACGAATAGTGGATAGTGACTCGTCCTCTGACTCAGAAGCCATGGAAGGGCACCCTACCAAGAACCCTGAGGAGACAAGCCAAAACATGCCAGTGTGGGCCCCACAACCCGGATCTAGCATGTTTAGTCGTCTAATAGAGACCTTTAGTAGAGCTACACGCTCTGAACATGCTACAAGCGAAGTAAATGAGGAAGGAGGGGTAGTAGATTCGCCATTCACATCTTATATAGACCCTACCCTCCCAAAGAGTGTCCATGTGGATATTCTACCCACTTCGTTTAATGAGGGCCCTACTGAGCTACCACATTCCAATGCTCTTCCTAAAGTAGAGGTCCCTAGAAGCCAACCTATAAGAAGTGACATTGCGTCCACTTCAAGAGAACCATTTGGCACACCAAGTCTAGATGGGATATTTCTCAATGAAAATTGGGAATATGATCTACACACAGAGACTCTAACGGACCTATACACGGGTTACACATACCATGTAGGTTGGTTAGAAGTGCTACGATCTACATCTAGCGCCACTAATCTAGAGGAGCAACAACACATGATATGTGAGGTGATTCATAGAATTATCCAAATTGAGAGGCAAAATAGGGGAGTGAACTTAGTTTCCACTGGCCCTATGAGATTTTTGGATACGGGCAAGGCCAAACAACCAACCCTATCACAATTGGAGACTCCCTCCATGAGTCCCATAGACCCTTCATATGTTGTTTCGCCTGGAGTCTCAATGCAGGTTGAACCCACGAGTAGTAACTTTAGCTTTCCAACCTTGGCTCAACTTTCCATTAGGGAATCCGCAATGCCTACCCCAATGATGAGCATGACAGAAAGTGCACATGTTACCACTGTAGTTAGTACGACACCACTACCTAGTGGAACAGTACCTACAACAGTGCATGGTAGTGCCTATCGGCCTTATGTACCTATTGCTACTCATGCCCATGTAGCTCCTACGCCTCCTAGTATGCCAATGGCGTATGCTCCACGACCGCCTTATCACCACCCTTATCCAAGAGGAGCTAGGCCTAGCCACATATCATATCCTACGTCATTTGCCAACCTACTCAGACCAACGCCAACTCCTATCAGCCAGGCTATCCCAGAAGTGCCTCCACCAACTATGCCTGCTCACCTAGGTGATCTCGCAGCGTTTGCTCAGACGATCGGACGATCTATTGCGGAAAACATGCGGGGTATGCCTGAGAGAGAACCTAGAAGCAAGGCAGTACAAGTGGCTAAGCTCACTCAAAACTTCAGTGGTAACGAGGATGTTAGGAAGCACATTGAAGTCTTTGAGCACGTGTGTGATTCTTTGGAAGAACACAATGAGCTGCATAAGTGTAAAGCTTTAGGCTTAACCTTAAGTGGGAAGGCCGGAGATTGGTATCGAACCTTAAGGGTTGAAGAGCGCACTCACTACCCCACTCTCAAGAGATTGTTCTTGAAAGAATACATACGCGAGGGTGTGCTTTGGGGGGTAGCATCTCAACTCCAAAAAGCTGAACGCGAGGAAGGGGAGTCAGTGAGAGACTTTATAAGTCGATTGAAGCATCTAAATTCTCGCTGCACTCCCGATGAACGCTTCAATAACAACCAACTCCTCGATAGATTCATCCGAGGATTGCGCCACGAGGACATTTACAATGGCCTAGTCATTAGAGGTCTTACAACGTGGGAAGCAGTCACTGCCAATGCAATCCAGTTAGAAGACAACTTGATGATTGCAGGTAAAAAGGTGTCTTCAGAAACAAAATCCGTTAGTTCGCAAGTATCTGGGCACGAGCCAATGACGGTAAAACCAATTGCCAAGGAGCCCAAGATATCTGAAATGTCTGTGACCGACCTTACTAAGGCTCTCCAAGAATACTTCAGGGGTAATCGAGCTCCTCAGAATAGCCATATGTACCCAAGGAGAGAGCAACAATGGTGTTCGGTGTGCTTAGGACCACATAGCACGAGTGAATGTCCCACATTCAGAGTCAAATTCAATGGGAATTGCAATGCATGTGGTAAGTATGGCCATCAATCTAAAGATTGCCTAACACTTAAGCGAATGTTGGCAAACCAGGCACCACTAGGTTGGTCAAACACACCTCAAGTACCCGCGCTAATGCCTGCACAACCTATCGAGCAACCATCACAGCACATAGTTCCAAGGAATCCGAATGTAGTCCAGTCTGTGCCATTACCACCGCCAGTGCTAGGACCACAACCTCCACATCCAAGGATTACCCCTGTAAACCAGATGGGTTGTGAGTCACATAGTGCATGTGGGGATTATGAAGAGGAGATAGACCCCACTGCTCCATACGGGATTGATACGTTTGAAATGATTCCCCAGTACTACATGGAGGATCATTTCGGGCAAGTGAAGCCTGTATATCAAGCGGCTGCTCTTGCCACAAGAGGGCAAAACCTTAATACCATGGCGAGGAGACCACCTCTTCAATGTTACGAGTGTGGTGGACCGCATCGTGTAGCGGAGTGCCCTAATAGGTTACAAAAGATCGCTACTCAGATGCAACCAAATCAAGGGAGCACATCGGGAATGCCGGTACTTACATGTAATCGTTGTGGCATAGATCATTTGATCGCTCAATGTCCACATAATCCTAATGCACCCAAGATTACGCCATTAAATTTGGTTGAGGTCACCAACCAAGCACGAAGAACCACACCCGTTGTACCCGCGAATGTAGTTACACGGTCAATGCTTCAAAATCAAAACTACATTCTTGAAGAAAGGGATACTGCATCAATCGCTCAGGCAAAGAAAAAGAAAACACGGCGGAAGAGATCGCTTAATGCCACGAGCTCCAAGCCTAGTTCAAAGACTAACATAGGGACAAGAGACGACCCCGTGTATATGAATGATCCTGAAGATGATTCCGATTCAATAGAAACCATGGGGACCAAAGCCACTACCTTAAGGGAGGAACCTACTCAGGAGCTCAATGAAGGAGAATCAAGCGAGTACAAAAATAAGGGAAAACGGAAGGAAACTTCCTCGGCCCCACAACCAAGTCAGTTAATGCCCCCTCGACCACCCAAACTGACTGAGACTCCCCAAGACAAGCCACGTGGGCCAAAAACCCTCAAGAAAAAGATTGGAACTTACCCAAACCCAGTTGAGGAGATTGAACAAGTGCAACACTTAAGGGGTTTGGTGGAAGAAACACAAAGAGAACTGGAGCCAAACCCGAGAAAAATCAAAATTCCAGACACAGTGTTTCCTACGCAAGTTCAGCCTCACCGGAACCATAAACCGTTAGCTATACCTAGTATCATTCGGGAAGAAAGTGAGGATAGGACATCTGGAAGTGGGCAAACACCCTTCTTGCTGGAAAGAATGTTTAGTGAGGGAATGCCTGACCCCATTGAAGAGGAAGTGATTCCATCTTCACCAGTCCCTAGTCAAGGGGCGATGTCTCGAAAAGTACCGTTGAATGTGTCTAAGCTAATGGATTTCATGTCCTCTGAGATCAGAACCACGATCATATCCAAATTATACGGAGATCCTGAGCTATTCTTAGCTCTTCGGGCATTTCTCAATGGAGAACTAAAGGCGGGGCTACCACAATTTGCAAATATGGATAGACCCGACACGCTTCAAGATGAAGGGGAGCATTGGGATCTACAACCCAACTTTGATGAAGATTCGGTCGTTGAAATACCTGTGAACAAGTTGGGACAGTACTTTGAAGGTGACGAATCTAATGCCACCCTCCCCATTACTACCAAGGGATTAACTCTAAAGGGAATCCTTGATGGTGGTGCTGGAGTGAGCATTGTGACTAAAAACTGTTGGGAATCTATGGGAAGGCCTCACCTCGAAGTCACAAACATAGTGGTTAAGATGGCAAACGGAACCATAGCTAAACCTATTGGAATGTTAAGGGACCTTAAGATCAAGGTCCTGGGATACAAGGTAAAACATACCTTCATTGTAATGGATTTCTCCAAGCATCCTATGTCATATCAAATGATCTTAGGACGTCCTTTCATGAGGGAAGCACAAATGGTGCATGACTGGTCGAAAAACCATGTCTACCTACAATTCCAGGACTCTGTCATTCGAGTTGATCTTGAGAATGGTCGTGCACATCCTTTAGGAAGCAAGGTTATCATTGATAATCGATCGGATACCACTATTCACTCCGCCCCATTAAGGTATTGCTATACATGCAAAAAAGAGACTGATGATGGGAAAGATTCTCCTTATATGGATGTCCTACCGGGTATGACTGAGTCGAATAACGTGGATTGGGTACACCTAGCGGCAACCATAGACACATGGGGAAATAGAGGCACAAGTTGGGTAACACCTGAGGGGCAAGATATGCCACCGTTAGTGCCAATAAACATGATAGGTGTTATGCACTTGACTCCTGATGGCGAGAACGTGGCAAACTCCACCGACACTGAAAGTAGCGAAGACTCTGACCAATGCAACTCTGAGTATGAATCTCAAGAAGAAACTGACCCTGAGCCTGATGGGGAAAATGAATCAAATATTCACCCAAAGGTGGAAGCAAGGTGCTCAAGGCCTAGGACAGTGACCTCTTGCAGTTCATCCGAAAGTGAAGATCGACCAAGTGAGTTCGAATCTGATAGAAACAAAAATCAAAAACTTGGTAAGAAGAAAACGAGACATAAGCGCCAACGCTATCGAGCTAAGGTACGAACTGCAATAAACAAGGAGCGATCCACTGCAGAATGGCTTAGTTATGTAGGAGCCATTGATGCTCATCGGAAGATAGCGGATAATTGGGGACAATACCTCCAAAGTGTCATGTGGTGTATTCCGCAACCTCATGACGTCGCCCAATTAGAAATCGAAGAGAAGCCAAAACTAAGTCGTACTGCAAGAAGGCGACAAAACCAAGAGTTGGCTCAGCAGCAAAAGGAAGCGGAATTGCAAGAAAAAAGTCTGGCACAACAGGAACCAGTAGACTTACACCCCGCACCCGAGCATTTCAAATCATTCACCACAGGGGAACGTAAAGTAGTCTACACAAAAGCCCAACGAACGCCTACCAATGGGAGTAGCGGTGTCTACGATGGCCCTGCGGTAGTTAAGGAGATAGACTTAGCAGATCCGGGTGAGGAGTCTAAACCAGTTTATATTGCTCAAGACCTCACCAAGGCGGAAGAAGCTGCACTTACGAAGCTTCTTAAAGAATTCAAGGACATATTTGCTTGGACATATCATGATATGAAGGGTGTTCCACCCTCGGTGGTGCAACACACGATTCCAATGATTAGCACTGCTAAACCAGTCCAGCAACGTCCCTACCCAATGAATCCTAAGTACGCAAAGATTGTACAAGAGGAAATTGAAAAGCTGGTAAAATGTGGATTCATATATCCTATTGAGCACTCAGAATGGGTTTCTCCGATAGTCATCGTACCAAAGAAGAATGGGAAACTCAGAGTGTGCGTTGATCTCAAAAAGGTTAATGCAGCCACCAGAAGGGATCATTACCCCTTGCCGTATTCTGAGCATGTGCTTGAAAGAGTGGCAGGCAAGGAGGCATATAGCTTTTTAGATGGGTACTCGGGTTACAATCAGATCACAATTGCAGACGAGGACCAAGCTAAAACAGCATTTATCACGGAGTTTGGAGTGTTTGCCTTTCGCGTCATGGCTTTTGGCTTGACCAATGCACCTGCAACATTCCAACGATTGATAAACACGGCCTTTAAGGAATATCTAAGGGACTTCTGTGAAGCTTTCTTAGATGATCTTTGTGTTCATTCCTCTTGGGACGAGCACTTGATGTGTTTACGAAAAATATTTGAAAGGTGTAGATTATATCGCATCTCCTTGAATCCTTTCAAATGCCAATTCTGGGTTAAACACGGAGTTATCTTAGGGCATATAGTGTCCAAAAATGGGATTTCCACTGACGAGAGTAAAATCAAGGTCATTCTGGAATTACCCCCACCCACCAACTACAAGGGAGTCCAACGCTTTATGGGCCACGTTGGTTATTATCGAAGGTTTATTCTCTTCTTCGCCGAGATAGCTCGACCATTGTATAAGCTTCTCATCGAGTTTATTTGGACCGAAGAATGTGACCGTGCCTATGAGCTATTAAAGAAGGCCTTGGCGAGTGCTCCAATCTTGAGAATGCCTAACTGGGATTTACTCTTCCATGTGCATATTGATGCATCAAACTTTGCTATTGGGTGTGTGTTAACTCAACCTGGAGAACACAAGCTAGACTACCCCATTAGCTTTGCCAGTCGCCAGTTGAACGATGCTGAGATGAACTACACCACTACGGAGCGAGAAGGGTTGGCAATGATATATGCAGTAAGGAAATTTCGTTATTACCTCCTTGCCACCAAGTTTGTTTTCTATGTGGATCATCAAGCATTGTTGTATCTGGTAAACAAACCATGCTCCACAGGAAGAATCACACGATGGCTATTGATTCTTCTTGAATTTGATTTCACGGTTGTTGTGAGACCTGGCAAGAAACATGTTATGGCTGATCATTTGTCTCGCATACCTAATGGTGAAGCTCCTACGGGGGTTGATGATGACTTACCGGACACTTCCTTGTTTATGGTGGAGACAATGCCTGAATGGAGTGAGAAGATTGTTAACTTTTTGGTTAATGGCTTCCCACCCAAGGAGCTTCGTAAAGATCTAGCTCGAAAGCTAATCAAAGAATGCGAACCCTATTGCGTGATAGCAGGGACTCTTTATAAAAGAGGAAAGGATGACGTTCTTAGGCGTTGTGCCCGAGAGGATGAATATCTATACATTTTGCAAGAGGCACATATGGGCGTAGCCGGTGGTCACTTCTCAGGAGACTTAACTGCGCGAAAGATCTTACAATCAGGGTATTGGTGGCCCACTATGTTCCAAGATGCATCACTCTTTGTGAAGGGTTGCGATGAATGCCAACGATATAAGAAACCCCAGAGGAAAGATCAGATGCCCCTACATCCGATCAAAGTAAACCAACCATTTGAAAAGTGGGGTTTAGACTTTGTAGGTCCAATTAGTCCAGCGGCCCGAAACACACAATCTCGCTATATTATTGTGGCCACTGACTATATGACCAAATGGGCTGAAGCGAAAGCAACACGTAAGGCAGATGCGAGGACAACAGCCAAGTTCCTCGTTGAAAATATAATCACACGATTCGGTTGTCCTTTTGAACTTGTGAGCGACAATGGAACGCATTTTATAAATGACGTGATTAAGGAGCTCACAACAAATTTCATGATATCCCATCACAAATCTACTCCTTATTATCCGCAAGCGAATGGCCAAGCCGAGAGTACAAACAAGACATTAATCTCTGTTTTGACAAAGACAGTTGAAGCTCATCGCACGGATTGGGATCTAAAGCTCACGACAGCTTTATGGGCCTATCGTACTGCGTACAAAGTGGCTATTAATTGCACACCATTCAAAATGGTATATGGCCAAGAAGCAGTCATGCCATGGGAATTTGTCATTCCTAGTCTTCGTGTTGCTACTCAAGAGGGTTGGGATGGTAATCCCTTAGCAGAGCGTCTGTATATCCTTGAGCGACTAAACGAAGAAAGACAATTGGCTGTATACAATGCCCTTGTGGAGAAGGATAGAAGGAAAAAATGGTTTGATCGCCATCTAAAGGACAAGGACATCAAGGTTGGGGATAAAGTCCTGATGTATGGAGTGCGAAACGAAAAGAAGAAGCTCAAATATGCTGGTAAGGGACCATATAGAGTATGTGAAATTACACCGCAAGGTACCATCAGAGTGGAGACTCTCGACGGAGTTGAAACCATTGGATTCCTTAATGGGAGTAAATTCAAAAGATACTATGACCCCCTGAGCCAGGAGGAGTTACACGCAATCCATCAAAAGAAGGCAGCTAAAGAACATGCTGAGCTTAAAAAGATACAAGCAAGAGTCGAAGCCAAAGAACGTCAACAGCGTGCTAGGAGACAACGAGAAGCCAACTTGGGAATTACGCAAGTATTTTTCGAGGAAGCAGAGGAGGATGCACTGGAATCTGACCCACCTCTAAGATACCCAATTGAGTTACAGAGTCCTTACGGGGAGGTGCTGTATAATGCATTATTGGATACAGGAGCTCAACACAATTTGCTATCATATGGCGTGTGGTGTCAACTGGGAAAACCACCTTTAACCAAGAGTTCTATCCAAGTCCAAGGAATCAACAAGAAGAAAACCCTTGTCTCAGGAATTCTGCACACTCCGGTTGCTTATGACAAGGGAACCATAATTCAAAGCTTTTTGGTTATGCCTGCTGGCACCATGGAAGGGACTGTAATCTTAGGGCGCAAATGGATGATGGTCACCAAGTGCAATATCGATTGGGCAACCAGACAAGTCACAACGCAAGAACCAACACTAGGTCTGACCGCTCAAAATCCCGCACCTAAGTCATCCACTCAAATATTAGATAATGAAAAATCACAAAGTCCAGTGGCAAAACCATCTTCGATTGTAGGCCACCCCTCTAACGCTTCAACGCCAAGAGTGGAAACAGGCAAGGCGGTCCATAAAGCTTCGCTTACTATGCCAAAGAGTACATACAAATGGGTCCCCAAAGCTTCGTTAACAGCTACTTCCCCTGCTCAATCTCGTTCAGCCACCAAGAAGCCTCGTAAAAGGAAAGCAGCTACCCACCCAAGAAAGGGCAATGTAACATCGCGATGGATCCCTAAAAAATTATTAGTAGCCCAAGGGTACTATGAGGGAAATGACAAGATTTGGGTCCCTAAACATAAGCTGAATCCCTCTACATCACCTATAAAACCTTGCAAACCAATTGTTGCCACCCCAACGATAATTCAAGATCGTGGTAAGGGAAAGGTAACAGAGTGCTCCACACCACTTCTTCCAGAGTTAGTTTGGATTCCCAAACGATATCGATCATTACCACCTAGCTCAGGAAGGGGGGAGCCACATGAAGCTTCTAGCTCCTCATGCCAGGCACACGCTGATATAGAAGTTTCTACATGCTCTACACCTACTCTTGTCAACACCCAACAAAAAACTGATGAGTCTACGTCTCCCCTTGTAATAGTATCGTCGGAAACCATTTCCTCCATTCGTCAATGGGAGCGTACACTACCATCTCTACAATTGGATGTGGCCACAAGGGTCATAAAAAGCTATTTGCCCACATCACAACCTATGACCCGCTGGACAAATTGGTTCCAAGAGGCTGCAACATCATTGCAAATAATATGATCTACCCAAGGAAAGGGGGAGCATGTACGCACGCTCGACATTCTAATGCTTCCTCCTTAACCTTCTCCCCTGACCATGTAATTGCCAAATTCAAGGGGATGTATATATATAGCTTCATACATAAACAAAACAAAGAAAACAAAATAAAAAAATAGTAAAAAGAGCAAGAGCACGTTAAGAGCAGAGATATCCGTATACAATCAAGAACTAGATTGTCCTGTCATAAACCACTGATGCTATATCTGTGTTTGCAGATATGGCAGATGCCCGATCATCATACACTTCATCCACTCCTACCTTTGGTGAGAGGTATCATCTGTACCTTTCTCAGATATTCCACATGTGCTATCCTGTAATTGAAACTGAATGGGATCATATAGATGTACTAGCCAGAGAGGAAAATATTGAGGAATTAGAATGGCTAATTCGCCTATTGACCATGACCGACCCCTACTCCGTAGAGGACATATCCCCGATAGCCCAATGCTTTCCTTTTCCACAAGATGACTATCCTCGCATGGTTACATTTTTGATGACTTTATGTGGATGGGAAAATGAAAAGGAAATATCTGACAATGATGAATGGACGGATGAAACTCATGGCACTACTGAGGTTGATTTTATTTATTTGGATGATGCGGATAGAGGCTTAGCCTTAGGGCTAGAGCCAGGACTCTACAACATCCTCTTACCGTATCCTCAGTAGTAGTGTGGTGACTGGTAGGTAGGTTAGCGTTTCCAAGTTTTTTCTAGTTTAGATTCCTTAAACAAGTCTTGAAATTTTCACACTGATGTGCCTCTCGAGGTATAGTGCTTGTTAGTTGATTGTACAGGTTAAAAAGTTTGAGGTGGGTTCGCTTCCAAGTCCAGAGACTGCCGCAACGTTCATCAAAATATATCTACATCAAATTGCAAGCTGTCTCGTCAAATCAAGGAGATCTCCAATTACAGGTGTAATTCTTCCATACCCACTCTCTTTCGTTTTTACTGTTCAATCAATTGCATAAACTATAATGCATGACCACATGGAAATTATCAATGTACTACTTAGTTTTTGAAGTTGCTTGCATGCTAGTGTAAATCATTAATGAGCTTAACTTTATTGGAAATATTCCTAGGCAGCATGACGTCTTTAGTTAACCTTGGAATACGATTGTCTTAGGTCTAGGGTCAAACCATCTTAATGTTTGAACACCTGGCTGTGTGTGTGTTGACCTCTAGGACATAGATTTTACCCCTTGTCGAAAAGATGTAAGAACACATTTTAGTTCAGGAGCGAAGATCAAAACAAACTTTTTTTTTTAAAAAAAAAAGCCTACAATAAATGGCAATACAAGTCTATGATGTGCTTTAATGTTGGCCTATCGCCTTATTGATACTTGGTAGGCGAGGAGTATTCTACTCCAGACCGATGCCTTGGTTGGTAGGGGGTAGCCTTGCCTAAAGTGAGCTAATAGATTCCTGGATAATGCCTTGTGTTAAACATGGTACCAGGATCGATGTTAGTTTTGCCTTAGGAAGGTCGCCATTGTGTATAAAAATTGTCATGTGCAAAAAAAAAAAAAAAAGGCAAAAGGCTCCTGTAACTCTGATGTTTCTTGTGTCCCTAGGCTCGTGGTAACTACTTGTTCTTAGAGTAGACATAGTATGGTCATCTGTTTATTTATTAAGCTTGGTTATTTTCCTTGACTTAGGCCAGTTATAAACCTTGATTAACCTTTGACACCTTGCTAACTCTTGAATTCCTTTCAATAATTTTAAACTCCTATTAATTTGCTACACTAGCTCACTCATGTACCCTTAAACTAAGTTCTAATAGCATCATCCATTGTGGTCTCACACGCTTGAATTTATACACTTTATATCTTTTGAATTCCAGCATACCTTCACTCTACTTCCCTGTTTTGCAGACGGTCTACCACAACAACCCTCTCGAGCTTACCATACCATAGCTTCCGAGGACGGAATCTACATCAGGAAGGGGGGCATGTTAACCCATGGCGGACATTGCGACATACTATATTTTACGTCATTAATTTAAATATTCTGAGTCATGGGCCGGGCTTGTCGGCACCATATGTTAAGGATGAAGGGATTGGGTGATCGCCGATGAGAGGCGCACCTTGGATATCAGTAGGATAAGGGTTAGGGTCGGCCGGCCATGTATGGGCGCCCAAGTGTGAACGGCCAAGTCACCTATATGAGTCAAATGTAACCCTAAAATCCTCATTCTCATGTGTTGTGAATAGAAGAGTGCTCTTGCCTTATCTCCTTGTTTTCCTTCTCCTGCGTGTGTGAGAGAGAGAGAGAGAGAGAGAGTGAGAGAGCGATCGAGCGCACTGTGTAGCGGCACGGCGAGGCGGCGGAGAGGCGGTAGAGCGGCGACGGCGGCTCCTCCTTCACGGCTGCGACGCGGGAATCCTTCAAGGCAGCAGTTAAGCGGTGAGTGACACACCCTTTGGCATTCTGTTTGAGCTTCCTTCCCTGGTTGTATGCTTGTAGCCATTCGTGGCTCGCATACGGTGTCCGGCAAGTCCCCAGCTACGACCTGTGCGGCAAAAGCGCACACTGTGCGGCAAAAAAAAAAAAAAGGCAAAAGGCTCCTGTAACTCTGATGTTTCTTGTGTCCCTAGGCTCGTGGTAACTACTTGTTCTTAGAGTAGACATAGTATGGTCATCTGTTTATTTATTAAGCTTGGTTATTTTCCTTGACTTAGGCCAGTTATAAACCTTGATTAACCTTTGACACCTTGCTAACTCTTGAATTCCTTTCAATAATTTTAAACTCCTATTAATTTGCTACACTAGCTCACTCATGTACCCTTAAACTAAGTTCTAATAGCATCATCCATTGTGGTCTCACACGCTTGAATTTATACACTTTATATCTTTTGAATTCCAGCATACCTTCACTCTACTTCCCTGTTTTGCAGACGGTCTACCACAACAACCCTCTCGAGCTTACCATACCATAGCTTCCGAGGACGGAATCTACATCAGGAAGGGGGGCATGTTAACCCATGGCGGACATTGCGACATACTATATTTTACGTCATTAATTTAAATATTCTGAGTCATGGGCCGGGCTTGTCGGCACCATATGTTAAGGATGAAGGGATTGGGTGATCGCCGATGAGAGGCGCACCTTGGATATCAGTAGGATAAGGGTTAGGGTCGGCCGGCCATGTATGGGCGCCCAAGTGTGAACGGCCAAGTCACCTATATGAGTCAAATGTAACCCTAAAATCCTCATTCTCATGTGTTGTGAATAGAAGAGTGCTCTTGCCTTATCTCCTTGTTTTCCTTCTCCTGCGTGTGTGAGAGAGAGAGAGAGAGAGAGAGTGAGAGAGCGATCGAGCGCACTGTGTAGCGGCACGGCGAGGCGGCGGAGAGGCGGTAGAGCGGCGACGGCGGCTCCTCCTTCACGGCTGCGACGCGGGAATCCTTCAAGGCAGCAGTTAAGCGGTGAGTGACACACCCTTTGGCATTCTGTTTGAGCTTCCTTCCCTGGTTGTATGCTTGTAGCCATTCGTGGCTCGCATACGGTGTCCGGCAAGTCCCCAGCTACGACCTGTGCGGCAAAAGCGCACAACTAGTATCTGTATCAAACAGCTTTACCAATGTATCCCATGCATCCTTGGGATTCTCAGCATCATGTATATGTATGAGTATAGCATCCAAGATACATATAGACAAGTAATGCAAAACTTTGTATGCTCTCTCTAACCACTGTTTATGAGCTACAACTTGTTGTTGTGTAGCTTGTTGAGGTAGTTTTGGATCTGGCTCCGCACCTATAACAAGGTTCCAAAATCCTTTTCCCTTCAGAAAGCTTTTAATCCTATACTTCCATGCCTGGAAGTTCTTTCTACCAAACTTCTCACCCATAATCTGTACTGGGTTGTCTGACATATTTGCTCAATGTGTAAATGCACCTTCCGCACATGCCCAATTCTGTAAATGAGCCTTCCTCATCTCAACCACACTCTAATAAGTGTTCTAGATACTCCAAAGTACTCAACAAACTTCACTGTTGATGTAGAAAATCAACTTGATTACATTCAAATTGAACTCGGATACGTGCAGTCCAAAGTACCATGCTCTGACACGCTTTCCAAGGCTTCAAATTGCAATGTAGTGGTTCAATCAAGTGTGAATAACTTGCATTGACACCTAAACAAGCTCAATGTTGCATATCAACACCAACCAAGGTGCATACATACCAAAAATATCAAATCCCCTTCTCTGTTTTGAGAAAAACCAATAAAACTAGTAAAAACGAGTAGTAAAAGTGCTCTAATTCCTTTGATTCTTTTCCAAATTGAGAGACCAAGCATTCATTAGCCTAGCAATGATGTATACTAACTCCACGTAAAAGGAATCAGACCAATTATTTAAGTTGAGAGAGTAATTAGCCGATTAATGACCCTCTCTTTCACTAATCACTATAGATAGCCTGTTTAATCAGGTCATATAATCAGCTCCAAAAAGCATAATTTCTTCAATCAACCACATAGAAACCTTCTCAAGTGTGTACCACAAAATTTCTAAGCAAATTCTGAATTTAATCAATCACCAAACTAGCATTTGGCCTCCACTTTTCAAAATATTGAAAATCTGCTTCGTTTCTTCCCCAGGCTGTGCCGCCTGCTCATGAGCAGAACTGAGTGGTTTGTTGTGGTATTTGAGGGCATATATAGTTACCCAATACTCCAAGGCATGTGCACAATCCACCAATTGCTTGATTTTTGCAAGAGGCCAGCTCTAATCTCATCAACAATGGACCTCACTTCTCTGTTTTTGTGAGGGCTTCAAAACAGTGAATTCCAATCACTTAAATGCATCATCTTTGCTTTAAATTCATTGTAGGGCTTGCACATGAGTTGCCAATACATTCCCATTTGCCAGATACATGACTCTTTGTCAAATTTACAACCATTTGCCTCATACATTCACCACATTCAAGCTTCAATGGAGAGCTAGCAAAACAGAAATTTTTCTTTGCTTTGGGCAACTCAAATCTGGTGTTGTTTGTGTTTTTGCACCTGCAATCCACTCAAGGATGTTTAGTAGTCCTTACCCGATAGGCCAAGCTCTCAGATTTGATGAAAATCAGTGTGCTCCAAGCTTCACAGCTCCAATGGCAAGCTCCACAACTTTTCTTCACAGCTTCTTCTCCCTCTTCGCTCACTCACTCATAAACCCTAATAGAGAGCACCAGGCTCTGATACCATGAGAGGGAGGGAGACACACACACATGAGCAAACACTAATGTATTAAGCAAACCCTAACCATAGAAGAAAGCCATCTCCCTTCTCACACAATGTATAAAGCCATAATCCATAATCTACAACACACTACGCGTTGTGTCCACACACTGCTAACCCTAGCTAATGTCCACACACTATGACTAGGGTGAAAGCATGTATAGGTGGTACCAAAAAGGAGTGTCTTGGACACTCCTTTTAGCCACCCCTTTGGGAGGAGAAAGAGGCTTAAATTTGAAATAGAGGCGGGCTTGAAAATGCAACTGAGCATTCATTAAGGGAATAGCGTGCCCATTAAACGCTTCTGAATATTCTCTCTCCTCCACCAGTCTGCACTCGTCCTGCAATCACTCTCTCTCTCTCTCACTCTCTCTCACTCTCCGCCTCTCTCTCTCTCTACCATAGCATAGCCTCTGCTTCCCACCTACACAAAAGGGCCTCTCTTCCCACCTGAGCGCAAGCTGTATTCAACTGTACTATCTCCCTCTCTCTCTCTCTCTCTCTCCATGAAGACTACAGTTATGCTTTAATGGTCTTCTTTGCAATAACCTCAGCCTCCTAGCTCCCTCATAACTGGCTCCACATGGAGTCTCATAGTGTATAGAATGGCAATACAGGCCCTGTATATCTTCCCCCACCATTGTCTATCACACAACACATCCCGAGAGAACTTCTGCCAGGTCTTTGAAACTACTGGGTTGTTGCAAAGAAGAGGGAACAAAGAAGCATTGAGAAGAGGATGGCACGTACGCGCGAGGATGGTGACATTGATGAGCGAGAGGCAAAGAAAATCTGCAGAGTAGTTTCTCAGTGTGCTGGCACAAACAAACAAATGGGCTTTCCGAGGGCCTTCAAACAAAGATTTTACAATAGCTCCTCTGTCTTCCAACATTCTCAGTGTTGCAGCACATGTCAGAGATAGTTGAGAGACTCATTTTCTCTAACATTTGTCATACATTATCTGAGGTGAAGACACCCCATTCAAATAACGAATTGTTTTTAAAGCGGGCTACTATCGTGGCATGCCTCAATGGCGCATCTGGTGTTGACAATCAAATGAGTGGTAGAGAAGTTGCCAAGGCTTTTGGAGTTCATCGAAGAAATGTCATTGCGGCCAATTTTCGGCTGCAACATGAAGCGGAGGAAGGGTTCACTTCCCTTGGATTCTTGTCACTGTCAATTGCATAGGGCAAGCACCATCACCAGTGAAATCAGGGAAATCATGTTTTAGTTTTGGTCGGTGGAAACTCGCATCAAGAAAGATGTTCGAAAGAGGATAGGCAAGAGTGCGCATGTACTGCATCTAGTGTATCTACTTGATTTACCTCAGATATGTCACTGTGTTGAGAGTGTGTTGTAAGAGCTACACAGTTGCTCGCATATGATTGATAGTGTATCCGGATATGCTCTTCTATACGATACTGATTTCTAAATGTCAGTGGTTTAGAGTGATTGTTTTTTGACAGTACTAAAATTTTGTATGATAGGGCATTAGAGTGCTTTACCATGCTTCCAAATGTTTGCAAGTGCCTCAGAGTGCTTTACAATGCTTAACCATGCACTATAGTGCTTTACGAAGCTTTACAATTGATTTCAGATGCTTCTGAGTGCTTCATGGTGATTCTAAGAAGTTCAAAAGTCATGAGTGTATCTTAGTGCTTCTGAGCATTTTCAGACAGTACACTATATTGCTTAACCATGCTTTATAGTGCTTGACATACTTCTTCAAGTGATCACAAGTGCTTCTAAGTGGTTCATAGTGGTTCCAAGTAACTTTATGTCATTCCAGGTCCATCTAAATATGATTCTTCCAAATGCTTCCAAGTGCTTATGCTCGTAATGGCTTAACAGAGCTTCAGAAGTGATAACAGGAGCTTCTAACTGCTTCCAAGTGCATCTAACTGCTTCCAAGTGCTTGTAAGTGCTTCCAAGTGCATCTAAATGTTTCTGTGTGCTTCTAAGTGCCTTTTGTTGCTTCTGAGTGCTTAATAGTGCTTCAAAAGGCTGCCAGCAAAAGGTGCCAGAGAGTTCTTCCAAATGTTTCCAAGTACTTATGCTCATAATGGCTTAATAGAGCTTCAGAAGTGATAACAGGAGCTTCTAACTGCTTCCAAGTGCTTGTAAGTACTTGTAAGTGCGTAAGTGCTTGTAAGTGCTTGTAAGTGCGTAAGTGCTTGTAAGTGCTTCCAAGTGCTTGCGAGGGCTTCTAAATGCTTACTAAGTGCTTGCTAGTGCTTCTAAGTGCTTGCAAGTGCTTCTAGTGCTTGCTATTGTTTCCATGTGCTTCTAAGTGCTTCCAAGTGCTTCTAGTGCTTGCTATTGTTTCCATGTGCTTCTAAGTGCTTCTATATGCTTGTAAGTGCTTGTAAGTGCTTGTAAGTGCTTCCAAGTGCTTGCTAGGGCTTCTAAATGCTTGCTAAGTGCTTGCTAGTGCTTCCAAGTGCTTCTAGTGCTTGCTAGTGCTTCCATGTGCTTCTAAGTGCTTCCATGTGCTTCCAAGTGCTTCTAGTGCTTGCTAGTGCTTCCATGTGCTTCTAAGTGCTTCCAAGTGCTTGCTAGTGGTTCCAAGTGTTTGCTAGTGGTTCTAAGTGTTTGCTAGTGGTTCTAAGTGCTTCCAAGTGCTTCTAAGTGCTTGCTAGTGATTCCATGTGTCTCTAAGTGCTTCCATGTGCTTCTAAGTGCTTCCAAGTAGTGCTTCTAAGTGCTTGCTAGTGGTTCCAAGTGCTTGCTAGTGCTTCCATGTGCTTCTAAGTGCTTCCAAGTGCTTCCAAGTGCTTGCTAGTGGTTCCAAGTGTTTGCTAGTGGTTCTAAGTGCTCCCAAGTGCTTCTAAGTGCTTGCTAGTGATTCCATGTGCCTCTAAGTGCTTGCATGTGCTTCTAAGTGCTTCCACATGCTTTACTTGCTTCTAAGTGTTTGCGATGACATCTCTATGATGATTGTCAAGCTTTTTGATGACGTTTCTACACAGGAAGTGGATGGAAGTGGATGAGAACGATCAAGCAAAAACTCGGAAAGATCTTGTTGTTCACCAAGTCAGCCCGAGGACTTTCACTTCCTTGCTTCAAAGCAAATTGGGAAACTTCATCAAACACAATTACTCATCAAACATAATTATAAGTAAAGATGGCAGGCACTAGAAGGGCTCTCCCCTCTCTCTTCAAGAAAGTGCATGCCTCCTTCACGAAGGAAGCCTGTCTCCTCAGCTCACATAACACATGCTCCATTTCCTCAACCAAAGCCTGCACATAATGAAAAACAACCACATTAGAACTTTCAAGCATGTATAAGTGGTTTAAGCACATGTCAGTGGTCTGTGTAGTGCCCTAAGTTCTAAGCACCGGTGAGTGGTCTAAGCACTTGAAAGTGGTCTAAGAACTTGCTTTATGTGCTTTGTGCTTTTGCAAGTGTTTTAAGCACTTGCAAGTGGTATGAGCACTTGAAAGCGATATGAACACTTGCAAGTGGTCTTGAATTTCGCTAGTGGTCTAGGCACTTGCAAGTGGTATGAACACTTGCAACAAGTGGTCTTAGAACTTGCAAAAGGCATGAACACTTACAAGTGGCCTTAGTACTTGCAAGTGGTACGACCACTTGCAAGCGGTCTTAGCACCTTCAAGTGGTCTAAGTACTTGCAAGTGGTATGAGCACTTGAAAGCGGTATGAACACTTTCAAGTGGTCTTGAACTTCGCTACTGGCCTAGGCACTTGCCAGTGGTATGAACACTTGCAAGTGGTCTTAGAACTTGCAAAAGGCATGAACACTTACAAGTGGCCTTAGCACTTGCAAGTGGTATGACCACTTCCAAGTGGTCTTAGCACCTTCAAGTGGTCTAAGCACTTGCAAGGTGTATGAGCACTTGAAAGCGGTATGAACACTTGCAAGTGGTCTTGAACTTCGCTACTGGCCTAGGCACTTGCAAGTGGTCTTGAACTTCGCTACTAGCCTAGGCACTTGCAAGTGGTATGAACACTTGCAAGTGGTCTTAGAACTTGCAAAAGGCATGAACGCTTACAAGTGGCCTTAGCACTTGCAAGTGGTATGACCACTTGCAAGTGGTCTTAGCACCTTCAAGTGGTCTAAGCACTTGCAAGTGGCCTTAGCACTTGCAAGTGGTATGACCACTTGCAAGTGGTCTTAGCACCTTCAAGTGGTCTAAGCACTTGCAAGTGGTATGAGCACTTGAAAGCGGTATGAACACTTGCAAGTGGTCTTGAACTTCGCTACTGGCCTAGGCACTTGCAAGTGGTATGAACACTTGCAAGTGGTCTTAGAACTTGCAAAAGGCATGAACACTTTACAAGTGGCCTTAGCACTTGCAAGTGGTATGACCACTTGCAAGTGGTCTTAGCACCTTCAAGTTGTCTTAGCACTTGTTAAACTTCTAAGAACTTGCATGATATCTATGCACTTGCTACTAGTGATATGTAAGCACTTATAGTGGTATAACACTTGCAAGTGTTCACAATACTTGCAAGTGGTCTCAATACTTATGAGTGGTCTATGAACTCGATGACCTCTAAGCACTTGCAAGTGAAACAAAAGCTTGCAAGTGGTGTAAATGTATGAGCACTTTCAAGTGCTTAAATCACTTGCAAGTGCATATATCACTTGCAAGTGGTTGGACCACTACTTAAAGGATAGAAAAATGCTCGAGTTTTCAAAAGTACCTGCATAGTGCACAGCAGACGTCACAGCACCAAAAGCCACTGAGACCACCCTCTCCAGCACTCCTATCTCAGCTTCCTTCTTCAAAATGAGAGCTTTATTTTCTAGGGGAGATGCTTTTAATATCTCCATGTCTACTCTAAGTCTCTCCATCTCTACTATAATCGGGGCATAGGCCGAATAGGTGCCTTTGTTGCGTAGCCACAAATCCCTCTTCTCTGCTAAGACCAATTTAGCAGAACCAACCTTTGCTTCAGCAATATGGGCCTGCCCATCAAGATCTTCAACAATTCTACCTAACCATTCTATGTATAGGGGCTAGGATACAACCTCGGTCGGTTTTGCAGGACTGTCAAGGCGTAGGAGTCAACAGCATGCTCTGTTTGTCCATATAAGATAGAAACACCATAATCGGACATGAACTTCCTCACTTTGCGATTCAAACCTCCCCGTTGAGCCTTCACATTCTCCAAGACCATACCACACACCACAGCCCATGCAATCTTGTGACTTTCGGGTTGAGCTTTAGCAACTGCACAATTCTCAAAGGTAAACCCCCTAGAAAACTGTGTCATTAGTTCCCCATTAGAGGGGGCAGCCTAGTACACTTTCTGATACAAAAGACGGCAAGCGTCGTATAGGTGATCCTGCACCATATGTAGAAAGACCTTTGTCTTCTTCTTTTCGAGAACTTTGAAGGCAGTCAGCCACTCCTCAGGTGGCAAATCCTCGACAGTAAGGTCTTTGGTGGGGGCAGCTTGCCCTCCATGCTCAAGCCGTACTCAGCATGCAACTCAGCTACTGTTGCTGAGTAGCGAAAACGGGCGAGCTTTATGTACTCAGATGACGCTGTCAAATAAGAGAACAAGCAAATGTTAGTTCTCAAGGGAAGCATGCATTGACAGGGAAATAATGTGCAAACAAAAGCCAATGGAGGAGATGTGTAAGAAGGATATGTGCATGCAGCAGACATGGAAGATGAGCACAATACCTTTCCGTTTCCTGTTGGGGGGGCGCATGTTGTCTGGGAAGCTTCACCTTGCTTTGGCATCGGTGAAGGGGTCTGCACGACTGAGTCAGTATCCACAAAGGGTCTCTTGCACCTCCTAGGGGGGGTGTTCTTCTTAGGAGTGGGATCACTCATCTCTGCGTACACGGCTGTGAAACGGTGAAACCGTGAGTGATGCGAGGCAGCAGAGGGATGAATGGGCAGGAAACTCGCTTGGTGAGAGGCAATGCAAGAACGGAGCAGAGGGAGAAGAGGAGTAGAGGGAGAAGGTGGGCGCGTGGGCGCGAGACAGGCCAAATCAATGCATGCTTAAAGGAGGGTGGCCGTTTCCTTTTCATGATGGCCCACTATTTTCCATATTAAGAGAAGGGGGGCACCAAATCATTGCATGCTTTGAAGAGGGGGGGCCAATTAATATTAAGATGGCCCACTATTTTCCATATTACTAATTTTAAAAACAGTAAACTTCCCTTCTTTTAGGGGCTATTGGTGGTACCACCAAAAGGTGAAAAAAGTGGTACCACCTATACATGCTTTCACCCACCAGCTGGACGCGGTCAATAATGTGTCACACATGTTACTACCTAACATGCCAGCACATAGTGCAACTGGCATAAGCTGACATCGAGCTTGAATCTCAGCAAAGTATTCTGGGAGACAAACACTAATGTATTAAGCAAACCCTAACCATAGAGGGAAGCCATCTCCCTTCTCACACAATGCATAAAGCCATAATCCACCATAATCTACAACACACTACATGAGTTGTGTCCACACACTGCTGACCCTAGCTAATGTCCACACACTATGACTAGCTGGACGCGGTCATTTATGTCTCACACATGTTACTACCTAACATGCCAGCACATAGTGCAACTGGCATAAGCTGACATCGAGCTTGAATCTCAACAAAGTATTCTGGGAGGCCACATAAGATCAATTTCAAAGAACATGATACAAGAAAAACTCCAGAAAGAACTGCAGAAGTCAGAGAGGGCAATGTCATTGAGTGCAAGGTGAATGAAGCAATGTAAGCAATCCGAAGGACATGCATTGGCAGCAAGGTCACATGTAGCGAAACGCCTCATGGGGGTAAGAGGTGTGGGCAACACATAGTCAGATTTGCTAAGGGTATGCTTGCACCTTCCTTTGAAGGCTATCACAAGAACCTTAATGGTCTCATTAGACAATGGATGTGGTTATGCCCTGACCAAGTGCTTCATTGCTATATTATGGACAACAACATAGACCCAAAGCCTAGTCCACCACCCAAGATATGGCCAATTGCTATAGGAACAAACCTCACAAACTAGGAGGTATATTTATTGTGGGAAGGTGGATACCAGGTGGAGTGCAAGAATGTAGAAGGTGTTGTGCCCACCTCATAGCAGTGGGGCTCCAAGGTTCTTTACAACTGCAACTTCAAAAGATCCACTAAAGGGGTCCACTACTAACATGAGGCTAGTGGGCCAAGCATGCAAAATGGCATAAGAGTCAAGTACCGCACGTCAAGATCAGAGGAAGTAGCCAAGAAAATAAAGGCCACTTTGAAAATGAAATCTATGGTGGTAGAAGAAGTGCAAAGAGTGGAGCACAAGTATGAAGTTTTCATCAAGATCGAATCGCATAGGGATGATGCACACGTGGGAAAATATGATGTGCATGTGAAAGATGAACCGTCTTGTACACATGTCCAGATTTTGTAGATAAAGTCGCTAAGAAGGAGCCATACCTTGCATGCAAGCACTTGTACTTCATTTATTTACGTATGCTAGGCTTAAGCCAGAGTGAGAATATGTTTATCCACCAACCTATCCTATTTGACCTCCTTGAGCTTTATAATGCCTTGTCTCATAGGAGAACATACCCTAATTTAGACATTTGAATGCAAGGATAATCAGTTGAGCTTAACCTTTGTGGATATCACCTCATTGTAGAGGGTTCTATTGTGCAATGTCTATCTCCTTCAAATACATACTCGCTCTTTCCCAAACAAGTTCAAAATATCCTTTTTTTATTGTGGTACCAAAATTCAAGGAAAGAAACCTTTATTAATAACATTAAAAAAATAAATATAGTTTTTTATTTTAAGTGTTGAACTTCTCCCACTGCTACTATAAATATAGAGGCAAGCTCCAAAGCAATTTGTTATACACCATTGCCACCAAGCCTTATTAGAAGAGTAAAACACTAAACCCTCCTTCTTTTTGTTTGTGATGGCTTCATCAAATGTTAGCATTGAAGTTGTTGCTGTGCGTATCGAGAGGGAGGCCACCGATGTGCAGATCAAGCAGAAGACCATAGATAGTGCACAAGCATGAAAAAGTCTCACATCCTTTCTACTTCCTAGAAATGATGAAAAATAAAGACAAAGTGGTGGGCTTAATTGCAATTTAGCGAGTCCGTGGTTTTATTGATGAATCATCTGAGTGTGTCTTGCTAGAGGAAGTATGGAAGGGTACGAACACTGTTCGCTTACTTTGTGCCTACACCCCAAAGAACAAGCAAGGCGGGCCATAGTAGTAAAGATGTTGGTTTTTGCATTTCTGTATTTGGAAGGTGTACATGAATGAACTTGGTTTTATTTTCAGTTTGAACCAATAACCCCAATGTAGAGGATGTGATGTTGACATGTGTTTATGTGTTCAATCTCACCGAAGTAATTATGTTATGTTTCTCTCTCTAACTTGCATTTCTCCTCTCTCTTCATGGAGGGGGGCTTGGAATTTCTGTAACTAGAAGATGTACATTAAAAAACTTGGTTTTATTCTCAGTTCAAACCAATAACCTCAATTGTAGGCCCTCTCTGTCTTGGGGGATGGGGGCATCTTTTTGGACTCCGCTCGTTCGATTCCCAAAAAGCGCTCACTCAAAAATGCTCGCCCAAAAAAACCTCCCCTACTAATGAGTAGCCTGGCCTCATCTAGTTTTCAAGATCTATGAGTGTTCAAATAACTCAAGAGAGATAGAGAGTGAGAGAGTTTAATTTTTTACTCTTTCTCTCTCTCTAGAGAGAGAGAGAGAGAGATAGAGAGAAAAAGAGAGTGAGAGAAGTTTAAGATAGACAAACTCGCTCTCTTTCTCTCTCTAGAAAGAGAGAGAGAGAGAGAGAGAGAGAGAGAGAGAGAGATAGAGAGTGAGAGAAACTAGTTTGAGAGAGATAGAGAGTGAGAGAAAGTTTGATTTTTCACTCTCTTTCTCTCTCTAGAAAGAGAGAGAGAGAGAGAGAGAGAGAGAGAGAGAGAGAGAGATAAAGAGAGTGAGAGAGAGTTTGAGATAAAGAGAGAGAGAGAGAGAGAGAGAGAGAGAGAGAGTGAGAGAGTGTGTGAGTTTGTCTATCTCAAACTCTCTCTCACTCTCTTTATCAGCATAAAGAGAGTGAGAGAGAGTTTGAGATAGAGAGAGAGAGAGAGAGAGAGAGAGAGAGAGAGTGAGAGAGTGAGAGAGAGTTTAAAATAGACAAACTCACTCTCTCTCTCTCTCTCACTCTCTCACTCTCTCTCTCTCTCTCTCTCTCTCTCTCTCTCTCTCTCTATCTCAAACTCTCTCTCACTCTCTTTATCAGCACATAGAGAGAGAGAGAGTTTGTCTATTTTAAACTCTCTCTCACTCTCTCTCTCTCTCTCTCTCTCTCTCTCACTCTCTCTCTCTCTCACTCTCACTCTCACTCTCTTTATCGCGAGAGAGAGAGAGAGAGAGAGAGAGAGAGAGATTTTGAGATAGACAAACTCACTCTCTCTCTCTCTCTCTCTCTCTCTCAAACTCTCTAAAGGGAGAGTGAGATAAAAAGATAGTGAAAACTATTTTTAGAGAGATAGAGATAGTTTGAGATATTATCTCTAAAGAGAGTGAATGAGAAAAAGTGAGAATACTTTTAGCGAGATAATATCTCAAACTATCTCTATCTCTAGCTCTATCTAGCTAGAGATAGAGATAGTTTGAGATATTATCTCTCTAAAAGTATTCACTTTTTCTCATTCACTCTCTTTAGAGATAATATCTCAAACTATATCTATCTCTCTAAAACTATTTTTCACAGTCTTTTTATCTCTCTCTCCCTTTAGAGAGTTTTAGAGAGAGAGAGGGTAGTTTCACTTTAAAGAATCAATAAACTCAAAAAATTTAAAAAAATATGCCCACCCCTCCCCCATCCTAAATAAACTTGAGATGCAGGTTGAGTGGGGTTGTTTTAAATTTTAAAATTTAAAAAAATCTTTAATAATATGAACTCCTATTCTCTCTCTCTCTCTCTCTCTCTCTCTCTCTCTCCCCCCCCACCCTTCTCTCTCTCTCTCTCTCTCTCTCTCTCTCTCTCTCTCTCTCTCTCTCTCTCTCTCCCCCCCACCCTTTCTCTCTTATTGTTTGTCATGGCTTCCCTCTCTCTCTCTCTCTCTCTCTCTCTCTCTCTCTCTCTCAAACTGAGAACTGAGACTGAGATTGAGACTGAGGATTATCTCTCACTCTCACTCCCAGTCTCAATCTCTGTCTCTTAGACAGAGAGAGTAATTCTCTCTCACACTCCTAATCTCAATCTCTCAGTGTGTGTGTGTGTGTGTGTGTGTGTGTGAGAGAGAGAGAGAGAGAGAGAGAGAATTATCTCTCACTCTCACTCTTTATCTCTATCTCTATCTCTCAGCGAGAGAGAGAGAGAGAGAGAGAGAGAGAGAGAGAGAGAGATCTCACTCTCACTCTTTATCTCTATCTCTATCTCTCAAGCAAGAGAGAGAGAGAGAGAGAGAGAGAGAGAGAGAGAGAGAGAGCGAGAGAGAGAGTGACTTGAGGGAGAAAAACTCACTTACTCTCTGTATGTCTCTCTCTCTATCTTAGAGAAAGTGAGATAGTTTGTGAGAGATAGAGAGAGATTTAAGGGAGAAAGGCTCAATTACTCTCTTTATCTCTCTCACTCTCACCACTCACCCTATTTATTTCTCTCAAACTCTCTCTCTCTCTCTCTCTCTCTCTCTCTCTCTCTCTCTCTCTCTCTCTCAAACTCTCTAAGAGAGAGAGACAAAGATAGTGAGAAAGAGTTTTAGAGATATAATGTCTCAATCTCTCTCTCTCTCCTCTCTCTCTTTTGTTAAAACTACGGATCAAGCTCTCCTAATCCTATACTAATGATGTCACGATAGCAGTAGTTCTGGGAGCCTAGAGAGCTCAACTGTCCAAACAAGGCATGGGCAGAGTTCAATGGGAGCTAGCATGGTCAAGCTAGAGGACACATGGTGGTGTGCACTAGGGAGAAGTCTAAGGGACCACATAGATTTTTGAAGCATGAGGATTTTGAAAGATCTAAAAAGGAAAATTTATATTTTCATTGCATGGGAAAGGGTCATAGTAAACTACAATGTCCTAAACTTAAAGAGAATGAGAAGAAACAGGGTGATCAAAGTAAAGAAAAGAAAGTGCACACTATTCAAGTGCTCCCTCTAGAGACTTCTTGAAAGTTTAAAGAGGTTCAAGTTTACCATGAGATGCATTTGGATTTTCAGGTTATGCATATCACTCGAGCAGATGTTATTCTAGGTTATGCATATCACTCGAGCAGATGTTATTCTAGGTTGCGAGTGGTTATATAACATTGGTCCATCTTTGTCTAGAAGTTATTTACATAATTCTTTTGAGTTTGAAGTAGATGGTAAGAAAGTGCATTTGCAAGGTGAACATTATGTACCCTCTTCACCTCTCATATGCTCTATGGAACTCAATCGACTTGTAAAAGCTAATGAAGTAGAAGATGTCTTTTTTGTAGCATTATATGGTAGTGATGTGTGTGAACACACTTAGGACCACCGGGCCACTTTTTTCCTCACAAGGTTTCTACAGACGTTCTGGAGAGGCATCATTTTGGATTGGTTCTGCTCGATTTTGGGTGTTTGGGCTGTGTAGCGACAAAGATTTGGTATGCAGCAGTAGCATCTACAGTGTCTTCAACAACATCAACCATCATACTTTCGCCCCAGTAATTTAGTGAGTTTGTGTGCTCTCAAGATTATCTATCTTGTGTGTGTGCATTGTTGTAACCCTAACCCTAATTCTAACAATTAGTATCAGAGCTAGCTTCCTTGACACTTGATTTAGTAGTCTGCCTCCCTCCTCATGACCCTATTTTTCTGTCTCCGATTGAGATACCCTCTTAGGAGAAGAAGGTGTATACTGTAGTTGGTTATATACAATGTATACAACATTTTCGGGGTCCGCAGCTTGATTCGGGTGCGTTTTGGGCACCGTAAGGTTTCTGCAGATGTTCTGGAGAGGCATCATTTTGGATTGGTTCTGCTTGATTTTGGGTGTTTAGGCTGTGTAACGGCAAAGAGTTGGTGTGCAGCAGCATCTATAAAGTCTTCAACAACATCAACCATCATACTTTTGTCAATAACACTCTATTCTCTACTCTGTGTTAATTTTCATACACTTTACAGGTGATTCAGTCAGTTAGCAGCCATCCAAGGTTGCTACTTGCAGTGTGTGTTGAAAGATTTTGCATTTGGTAGAAAGTCATGGCTGGTAGTAGTGATGTATTCGACATGTCTATTGAGGACAAACTTGATGGGACTAACTACCCATTGAGGTCCTATATGATGAGGCATGTATTGGTTGCTAAAGGCCTTTGGAATTTGGTCAATGGTAGTGAAACTCATCCTGTTTCACAACTACCAATGCAACCAAGTGCTACAAGTACATCTGAAGTAGAATCTAATACAGATGTGGCTCCTTCACATGCATCACCAGTACCTCCCATTGCTACTCATACGAGATGGGATGGAAGAGATGCACATGCACATGCATTTCTTGCACTTTCTTTGAAGCGAAGCATTATTCCTCATATTCGATCATGTAAGACTTCAAAATAGGCATGGGATACACTTACTACATTATACCAGGTGTGCAATGAAGCACATGTTACATATCTGAGCAAACAGATGGAGTCTAAGCACATGAATGAGAGAGACTCAATGGACAGCTTCTTGACCAAGATCAAAGATTTTAAGGAGCAGCTTGCTAGCGTGGATGAGATATATCCTGATAGTACTTTGGTGCACATAGTTCTCAATGCATTGCCGGATTCTTATCAGAGTTTTGCCTCTACTCTTAGACTCATGATGAAGGGAAATCCAAATGCCCTTACATTTGATGAGTTGGTTTCAGTACTCTTGCAAGAAGAGCAGTCTAGGCAAAACAGATCTAATATGCGAGTTGGTGACCAAGCTTTTGTTGCCAATCAGAAAGGCAAAGGTAAAGCTTCTTCGCATGGTGTCTATAAGGCCAAAATCAGAATCCTCAGGTAAGGATGCAAAGAAAGAAGGTGATAAGCCTAAAAAGAAAGGCAAGTGTCACTATTGTAGGAAACCAAGGCACTACATACATGAGTGCAAGAAAAGGCTTGAGAAGGAGAAAAAGAAAGAATCAGGCATGGCTGTTGGGAATGGCTGTTGGGCTGATGCATCTACACCAAGTGCAGAGAAGAAGAAACCTGCAAGTTTTTCTCAAGATGATTAGGCATGGACTGTACATTACAATTATGACCCTTTTGTTCATGATGTATGAATGTCAGTGGCAGAATCGGATGCTTGGTACTTTGACAGCGGTGCTAGAAAGCACATTACTTCACAAAAAGGTTTGTTCTCATCTTTGGAATCACTCCTTATCGGCTTAGTTTTAAGGAAGCACAAGAAGTAGAACGACAGTTAATGGAATACCTTAAAGGTGGATTCATTCAACCAAGCACTTTACCCTAGGCTTCGCCAATTCTATTGGTGAAGAAAAAAGATGGGTCTATGAGACTATATGTAGGCTACCATGGTTTGAATGCAATCATGATTAAGAATACGTACCCTTTTCCATGAATAGATGAGATTCTCAAGCCACATTCATGATGCTCATGGGGGATAGTGTCTTGAAACCTTATTTAGGAAAATTTGTCATGGTTTTCCTAGACGATATGCTGATCTATATTCACACCAAGAAAGAACTTCTTGAACACACAAGTATTTAAATTACTCAGAAAGCATTCACTTTATGCCAAAGAGAGAAAATGTGAATTATTCGTAAAAGAAATCCAATACTTGGGACACATAATCTCGGAAGATGGCATTCGTATATGGATCTGGCGAAAGTCGAAGCCATATTGAAATGGCCACATCCCACAAACTTAGAAGAATTATAAAATTTTCTTGGTTTGTCTAGATTCTATAAAAAGTATGTTTGAGGTTATGCTAAGATAGTTGTTCCGCTGACAAACCAGCTTAAAGGAAAGGGAAAGACCTTTGTTTAGGGGGATTCCCAGAAAAGAAGTTTTGAAAAACTCAAGGTAGCTATGGCTCCCATGGTCGATCCGAATCAACCCTTTGTGGTAGAGAGACGGATGCAAGTAACGATGCAGTAGGCATAGTCCTCTTATAAGGGGGGAAGCCTATTGCATTTGAAAGTAAAAAATTGGACAAAGATCAACAAAATTATTCATCTTATGAAAGGGAGTTATATGCTATAATTCATGCCTTAAAGAAGTGGAGGCATTATTTATATGGTGCTAGATTTGAGATAGTCTTCTTTGATTTTATGAAAGTATCAAATGGCTATCTAGTCAAAGAGAGTTGAAAGGACGTAAAGCTCGATGGGCAAAGTTGCTCCAGGAGTCCAACTTTCAACTTAGATATAGAAAAGCATGTTACAATGTGGCATCTGGTTCACTGAGTTGCATGCCCATGGTTAACGAGTTGAGTTTTACTCAAATTAAGAGTGGTTTTCTAGAATCAAAGGGGAAGTGTGTTGATAATCTGCATTATGCCCACGTGTGGAGTGTCGTAGAGAACAAGGATCCCTTGACTATAAATAAAGATAGCCCCGTTAACGAGACAGACACTTCCACTAGTGTGGTAAGTCTCAAGGGATGTCTCAAGGAGACATGTCACATATAAGTGATGAAAGCAATCGTTGGATGAATTTTTCCATCGACAACGATTACTTACTTTACAAAGATAGAGTCTGTATAGCTTCAAACTCAGACATTAGGCATCGTATTTTATATGAATGTCAAGATAGTCCGAGTGCTGGTCATCCTGGAATACAAAAGATATATGCACTAGTTAAGAGACAATTTTATTGGTCTCGCTTAGTAAGGATGTCCAGGACTATGTCTTAAAATGCCAAAGTTCCAAGTTAATAAAGCAAAACGCCTAAAAGTAGGTGGTTTACTAAGTCCACTAGAGATTCCAAATGGCAAGTGTGGGAGAGTATCTCAATGGACATTATACTTGGATTACCTAAAACAAACAGAGGCCACAATTCGGTTTGGGTAGTCATGGGGATAGGTTGACAAAAATGTGTTAGTTTATTCTGACAAAAATGATAGTGACTACACCTGAGTTAGCAAGCAAGACTATTCATTGAGAATATCTATCAACTATATGGGTTACCTGTCGATATAGTTAGTGATATAGATAAAAAGTTTAATAGTCATTTTTGGCATGCTATGTTCAAGAGATTGGACACCATGCTAAGTACGAGTATAGCTGATCATCCACAAAGCGATGGTCGGCTATTGGACTCGAGAAAGAAAAGATACAAAAGGTTATAGATTTTCTTCAAGATCTAGGAGATGACAAAAATCGTGAAAGATAATGTTAAGAGAGCACAAGATCGTGCTAATTATTATGCAGACAAAGATCATAGACATATCATCTTTAAAGAAGGTGACAAAGTGTTTTTAAAGGTTCCTAAACATTCCGATTTTTTGTTAATGGGAAGAAGTTTGAAGTTATCTCCAAGGTATTGTGGTCCATTCACAATACTTAAAAAAGGAGGTAGTGTTGCCTATAAGTTAGCTTTACCACAAAGCTCTAAAGTTCATCTAGTTTTTCACATCAGTAGAATGAAAAAGAAATTGGGGGATGATGATAATCTTGTCAGTCAAGAGATCCTAGTAGAACTTATCCAACCCCCATCCTTGAAAAGATGCAGGGGGGAAGAGAGCTTGAGCTCTTGCAAGCACACACACACACTCACAAAACCCTAATAGAGAACACACAAGGTGAGAGGCTGAAAATCTTCTTCTTCTCTACTCAACACTCAACACACCATATACAATAATAAGAGTACTCACAATATGAAAGGTACTCAACCAATACATACATGGGTTCTCTATAGTGTGAACCCGACTAAATGAGCTGGCGCTATAACTATGCCAGTCTCTAGAGTGGCTGTCACACAGCCTGTCATCCCACTGGCCGCATATCTCCCAAGATCTCACCAACCATGCCAGTGGTGTAAGTGCGGGGCCTATCCTCCAGGCGGGTCATCAGTGTCCACCGCCTCACTAAAGCTCGATATCTCAACACTCCCCCTCGAGCTCAACTCCATCTCATGTACACCAAGCGAAGCCCTGAATCTACGGAGCTTCTCTGTACCCAATGCTTTGGTGAAGATGTCAGCTACCTGATCCTCTGTGCTGACATAAACAAGGTCAAGGTCTCCTGCCAAGACCTTCTCTCTGACGAAGTGGTAGTGGACCTCTATGTGTTTCGTACGAGCATGAAAGACTGGGTTCCTGGCCAACTGTATACTGCTAATGTTGTCACAGAAAATGACAACTTGTCTATCCAGTGATAGACCCAAATCTGCAAGTAGCTTTCTCAACCAAGCTACCTCGCATGCTGCCATAGCAGCTCCTCTGTACTCGGCCTCTGTACTCGATAGAGCAACCGTAGGCTGCTTCTTGCTGCTCCAAGTCACAGCAGCACTCCCCAAAGAAAACATGAAGCCACTAGTAGATCTCCTATCTGAGATACTACCAGCCCAATCAGCATCTGTGTACCCATGTACACATATCTCTGTGTACCCATGTACACATATCTATGTCCCAGTCTCATAGAATAGTCCACAATGCAAAGTAGACCTCACATACCTCAGTATGCGTCTCACTGCATCCAAATGCGGTTTCTGTGGAACCTGCATAAACTGACTCACCAACCCAACAGCATAGCTCAAATCTGGTCTAGTGATCGTCATGTAGATCAAACTTCCTACTATGCTCCTGTACATAGTAGGATCCTCCAAGATCTCTCCTGAATCTGCACTCAACTTGCCATTCTGATCCAATGGCACAGAAATAGGCTTACAGCCTGTCATACCATACTTGGACAACATGTCCAAGCCATACTGTCTCTGCAGTAATCCAATACCATGTGGTGACCTAATCACCTCAATGCCCAAGAAATATCTGAGCTCCCCCAGATCCTTCATCTCAAACTTCTGTCTAAGTAAGAGTTTTACATCGAAGATCTCTGCATCATGGTCCCCCGTAATGATCAAGTCATCTACATAGATGACAACAAGCACAACTCCTCTATCACCATGTCTCACATACAATGAGAAATCTGCATTGGCTACATGAAAGCCAATAGTGACAAGATATTCAGAGATCTTGTCAGACCATGCTCTTGGTGCTTGCTTTAAGCCATACAAGGCTTTCTTCAACCTGCAAACATGCTCGGGGTGACCCACATCCTCATAACCAGGTGGCTGCAACATATACACCTCTTCTTGCAAATCCCCATGCAAGAATGCATTCTTTACATCCATCTGATGTAAAGACCATTGCTTTGACGCAGCCACTGCTATCACAACTCTCACCGTTGCCATCTTGGCAACTGGGCTGAAAGTTTCCTCATAATCAATCCCATATGTCTGCGCATATCCTTTGGCTACCAATCTAGCCTTGTACCTGTTTATGCTCCCATCACTGTTATGTTTAACTTTGTACACCCACTTGCATCCAATGGCTTTCTTGCCTTCAGGCAATTGCACTAAATCCCAAGTTTCATTTCCATATAGTGCATCCATCTCCTCATCCATAGCTTTCTCCCAACACACATTTCCAACAGCCTCATCAATGCATGTGGGCTCAACAACCTGCACAACCTTTGCCATATATGCATAGTGATGTGCCACATAACCATCATATGTAAATCTCTGCACAGGGTTCTTCACTCTCCCTGATCTTCGCAGCTTTTCATTCATGGCTTCCATAGCCTTCTTTACACCAGGTGTTCTCATAGCTGGGATCCCAAGCTCCTCATCAAGGCTCATATCTGAGCCACTAGACTCTCCATCAACATGAGAATGCCCTGCAGAAATGTCAGGCATACCAAGGGGCTCAACCACTTTCTCTTTTCCTTTACGTGATGTAGTAATCACATTTGCAGGGCTGGTATTATGACGCAGCCTGCCACTCCATGGTCTATCAACAGACCCACTAGATGAAGACTCTCCTGGTCCACTCAAAGACTGTGATTGCTGACCTGCATTCTGTGCAACCACACTTCCACTCACATCAGCCCCAACAGCTTCTTTTTCAGCAGCATACCAGCTGCTCATCTCATCAAAGACAACATCCCTGCTTACCCTCAACTCACGTGTAGCAGGGTTATAACACCTGTATCCCTTTTGCTCAAGGGAATACCCAATAAACACACATTTTTCAGCTTTCGGATCCAGCTTAGTTCTCAGCTCATCTGGCACATGCACATATGCAATGCATCCAAAGACTTTCAGATGAGACAAATCTGGTTTTCTGCCAGTAAACCTCTCCTCTGGAGTTACATCATGTATGGCTGCAGTTGGAGTCCTGTTCATGATGTATACTGCTGTAGAAACAGCCTCAGCCCAATACAATGCGGCATATTCTTCTCTTCCATCAATGCTCGCGCAATCTCAGCAATGTGCCTGTTTTTCCGCTCAGCAACTCCATTTTGCTGCGGAGTATATCTGCATGTGAACTGTCTCCGAATACCATTCTTCTTCAAGAATTCAGAGAACTCATTGGAGAAGTACTCTCCCCCTCCATCTGACCTTAGGCACTTTACATATTTCCCTGTTTGCTTTTCAACCAAAACTCTGAAATTCTGAAAGTGAGTGAATACCTCACTCTTCTCCTTCATGAAATATACCCACACTTTCCTTGTGTGGTCATCAATGAAAGTGACATAGTACCTGCAGCCTCCCATAGAAACGGTCTTCGTAGGACCCCATACATCTGAATGCACAACATCTAGTGCATTTCTGCTCACATATCTGTTACGTGGAAACACATGCTTTGTTTGCTTCCCAAATTGGCATGCTTCACAGATTTTCTGCATACCTTCCACTTTAAATTTTGGCAGCCCTGTCACAATTCCTTTTGTCTGCATAGACTTCAATCTCTGCACATTTACATGTCCAATTCTTTTATGCCATATGTCTATGTCTGCAACAACTCCTGAACCATTTGCAAACATCGCAGCACTCATTTCAGGCATGTCTACATCCAACGTAAACATTCTGCCCACTCTGTTGCCTTTTGCAACCAACCTGCACTTGTCTTTGAAATCTTCAACATAACACCCATCAGGGTTAAACCGAACCTGCAAACCCTGCTCAATCATCTGGCCAACTGAAACCAGATTCTTTGTTATATTCGGTACATGAAGTACATCTGCAAGGTACTTCACTTTGCCATCCTGCATAGACAATGGCACATCTCCAACGTGGGCAATTGGATGAGCAGTGTCATCCCCTGTTTCAACAAAACCTGGTCTTTCCGGGTTTTTCATCTCCTTGAACCACTCCCCATGACTCGTCATGTGGTTCGAAGCGCCTGAATCCACATACCATACATTATCTTTTTGTGCTGCATCAACATTTTCAGACATGGCATTTACAACATGCTGCATAACAAACAACCTTTCATTGTCCTCATTATTTCTGCTTGAGGATGCATAGTTGTTTTGCTGCACTTTCCCATTTTGCATGTCAGCCTGCTTCTTATAACATTCTGACTGCACATGTCCTGGCTTACCACAATAGTAGCATTCACGTGCATCATTATATTGCCTTTGCCAATTTCCACGGCCTCTTTGACTCCCCCTGCCTCTGAATCTGCCTCTTCCACCTGCGTGTTGTTGTTGTTGTTGATTCTGGGACTGTTGTTGTTGCTGCTGCTGCTGCTGGCCATAATTCTGATTACCTGTTCGGCCACCTCCTTGACCGCGTCCACGGCCTCCTCTACCTCGTCCTCTTCCTGAACTCGTGTAGAAGGCCTGTTGCTCTGAACTGTTTTTGCTTTGTGAAGACTGTTGGTCTTCACCCAAGTTCTTCTCTTCGATAATCAGCATAGACACCAAATCTGTAAAGTTGGGAATGTTTTCCCGAGTCTGAATAGACGTCTTAAACGCCTTGTATTGTGGCCCGAGACCACGTAGAGACAGACTTCCACCTTGTCATCATCATCTACTGACACACCAATAGATGCAAGGGATTCCACAATACCCTTTATCTTCAACGCATAGACATTCACAGACATGCTCTTTTTCTCCACAGTATGAAGTTCATTCTTCAACTGTATCTTACGTGCCTTGGTATTTGTTTCATAAAGCTTTACCAAGGTGTCCCACGCCTCCTTGGGGGACTTGGCATCCTGAATGTGCCCAATCATGGTGTCCTGTATACTAATGGAAAGCTAATACATTACTTTCCTAGCTCCTTGGTTCCAGTCTTTAAACTCTTTCACATCTGTAGCAGTCGGATTTATATCCGGTATCTCCGGTGCCTCTTCATGCTCACCTTCTATGTAGTCCCAATAACCTTTTCCCATCAGGAAATTCGTCAACCTGAACCTCCAAGCATAGAAGTTATTCTTATCCAGCTTCTCAGCCACAATCTGAGTTATCCCATCATTTGACATCTTGCCAAACACACAACTTTACCAGAAACTGCACTCTGGTTTTTTCTGCACAAATGCTGTATTTTCTACACAGCGGTACTGCAGTACTCTCAAATGTCACAACCAGTGACTTCAATGCACATACATACACCCAATGGCAACTGTAGACCTCTTTGCAGCACCCACAGTGTCTGCACAGTCAATCTGTCTTCCTGCAGTTCTTAAAACAGAGTTCTGCAGAGAATCGATGACTTACCCGCAGTGCTCGAAATCGCCTGCTTTCTGAAAAACGGAGGTCCAGACGCGCCCGAAACGCGCTTTCGGCCGGGAATTTCAGTCTGTAGGACTATATAGTTGCCCTGTAACTTCACTCCCGCGAAGAAAGCTCCTCAATCGGAGATCGTTTGCCGGTGTTTCCCGTAGAGCTCCCGACAAGGGTGTAGTCACCAACACAATAGGGAAGAGTAGTTGTAGCTCTTACCCTCGTACCGCTTCTTGTGGTTCTCTTGCTTGCAGCTCAGCCCTTAGCACGAACCTGGCTCTGATACCATGAAAAGATGCAGGGGGGAAGAGAGCTTGAGCTCTTGCAAGCACACACACACACTCACAAAACCCTAATAGAGAACACACAAGGTGAGAGGCTGAAAATCTTCTTCTTCTCTACTCAACACTTAACACACCATATACAAGAATAAGAGTACTCACAATATGAAAGGTACTCAACCAATACATACACGGGTTCTCTATAGTGTGAACCCGACTAAATGAGCTGGCGCTATAACTATGCCAGTCTCTAGAGTGGCTGTCACACAGCCTGTCATCCCACTGGCCGCATATCTCCCAAGATCTCACCAACCATGCCAGTGGTGTAAGTGCGGGGCCTATCCTTCAGGCGGGTCATCAGTGTCCACCGCCTCACTAGAGCTCGATATCTCAACAATCCTTACCACATGAACCAGAAAAAGTCTTAGATTTCCAAGAGAAAAGGACTCAACACTCAATACGACATGAGTGTTTAGCCAGCCATGTTGCGGCTTGCCTCTACTATTTTGGTCAGGATAGTGCATATGGTATTATTTGTTCTCTCGGCTTGGCCATTGGCTTGGGGGTGGTAGGGTGAGGACTTCTGGTGTGTGACCTAGAATTCCTATAACAAAAATTGTATAACTTCAATAATGAAGCGTGTAGCATTATCACTTACCAACTCCCAAAGCGAGTGATATCATACTCATAAAGAAATTTTATCCTCGACCTTGCATTGGCTTTTTTGGTGGCCCTAGCCTCGACACATTTTGTGTAATAGTCCGTGGCTGCTATGATGTACTATGGCTAGGTATGCCGGGCAACTGGACTTATGGGTCCCACAAATTCAATGCCCCATTTTTCAAATGGTTGTAAGGACACAATAGGATTGAGGGGCATTATGACCTTATGGTGTGGAATCACTACTTGTTGGCATTGATTGCATCGCTTGACCTACTCTACGGCGTCTCCAAACATAGTCAGCCAACACAGCCCAGCTAGTACAATTTTTCGAGTACATTCCTATGACAACTATGTATACACACTTATGTGATGGGCACCTATGCTATATTGTAAACCCCGTCAATTGATGAGAGAAATGCCCTAAAGAATATATATATATATATATATATATATATATATATATATATATATATAGAGAGAGAGAGAGAGAGAGAGAATCTTTTAATGTTGTAGGAACAATCCCAAGAGACTCAAATGATTTATCCGATATGAAGTGAGATTCAAACACAAGACATGTTGAAGACAAAGATAGTGAGAAAGAGTTTTAGAGATATAATGTCTCAATCTCTCTCTATCTCTCCTCTCTCTTTTGTTAAAACTATGGATCAAGCTCTCGTAATCCTACACTAATGATGTCACGACAGCAATAGTTCTGGGAGCCTAGAGAACTCAACTGTCCAAACAAGGCATGGGCGGAGTTCAATGGGAGCCAACATGGTCAAGCTAGAGGACACGTGGTGGTGTGCACTAGGGAAGAGTTCACACAGAATTAAGGGACAGTTGGCTAAGTGTGGCCAAGTAGCCTAGAATAGAAAAGAAGGGTGTCGAAGTATAGCTGAAAGGGGTCCTCTAGTTATTGTGGTTGGGTGGTGAATCTATGAGCTCTCAGCCCTTTTGTTTATGGCTAGAGGTCGGCTGGTTGAGTAGACCTAATATTGGTATCATAGCAATAAAGATCCTTCGCATCCCTACACAGTCACAACATCAAACACAATAATAGGTACCTAGCCTCAACTCATGGGACCAGCCAACAATCGGCGCCCAGCCACAACAAGCAACACCGGCGGGAGTGCCGAGCACCACAAAAGGCAAGCAAGACAGCCAAGCTAAGGTGCACACAAACAGTCGCCCACAGAAGATGGGTAGGCGCAACAGCCGCGTGCACAACCTGCGTAGGAGAGATACAACCGAGCTCTCTCCCCCTCCGCGTAGGAGATACAACACTCGTTGCTTGTTCTGATCAGCCATCAACGATGTGCAATTCGAGTTCAAAAAAATTTATTTAAAGAAATCAAATTCCTTATAACCCTTTCAAAGGTTAAAACCTTTGCACCTTGGAGGTTGTTACTATGGTGGAGCTTTCAAGAGAAATTTTGGGGTTTTTCTTATGAAGATTTGAAGGCGCTTTTCAACATCGACTTTCAAATTTCAGCATCGCACTGACAACTTCACTTCGAGCTAATACTTGCGATTGTTTTCCAAGAGCTTGGATTTGAGGTTAGTTCTTGTGTTCATTCTCTTGCATCACATTTATAGAGTCCATATGGAATCTAATAATTCTCGTGAGTCTAGAAGTGGAGGTCCCAGTTGTTTGTTGGACACGGGAATGGCAGTTGATGATCCCGATGTTACGATGACAAATGATGACCTTCTTGTTTGCTGATCATTTGGTTAGTACTAAATAGTTCAAGGCTCCAGAGTCTCGTACTTTGGACATTGAGGCCAAGTACGATTAGATAGTTCTCTCTCTCCAGGAGTTAAAGAGTAATATGGAAGATTCTATCACCATAAGTGCTTCAGTGGTAGGGATGCTAGTAGCTCCCACCTAAGGAGGCAACATGAATGTCGGTACATCTCACCCTAGAGATGCCGTTGCTATTCTAAAAGACCTGAAACCTTTGACTTTAAGTTGGGAGGAGAAGGAACACAGTAAGGATGAGGTCAACACTTTTTTACAAAAGTGGCAGGATTTGCATTGACTGCACTAAACTCCAGAGGAGATACGTGAACTTGAAGCGAGCTTAACTCTAGGAGGTAAAGCATATAAGTGGTGGATGAGCTTGGAGTCTGGGACTCGGCCTACTATGTGGGTTGAATTTGAAAGTGTGTTCATGAAAGAATTTCTTCTTGAGAATGAGATGGATCATAATTGGGAAGCGTGGGACAATTGTGAGATGAGGAATCTCACGTTGACTCAGTACATCTCCAATTATAGAGAAATCATTCTTAAGCTGAAAGGAATGGATGACTTTCCAAAGATTCGTGGATTTATTCATAGAGTGGACTCAGACTATAAGAATCAAGCTAAGAAAAACGAGCGAAAAACTTTAGAAGAAGCAACTAAGTTTGCCCATATTTTGAACGACACTATTGAAAAGAAAAAGCATGCGTAGACTACATAATGGACACCTAATGTGTCCAAGGGTTCCAAGCATCAAGGTCAAAATAAGAGGAAGGGACGTAACAAAAAGAATGACCAATCTAAGAAGTCTAAGGGACCACATAGATTTTTGAAGCATGAGGATTTTGAAAGATCTAAAAAGGAAAATTTATATTTTCATTACATGGGAAAGGCTCATAGTAAACTACAATGTCCTAAACTTAAAGAGAATGAGAAGAAACAGGGTGATCAAAGTAAAGAAAAGAAAGTGCACACTATTCAGGTGCTCCCTCTAGAGACTTCTTGAAAGTTTAAAGAGGTTCAAGTTTACCATGTTGATTCTACTCATGAGTGTTATGTCATGTCATCGATGTGGGTGCCAATGTTTGAACCACATGAGTTGGTTCGAGTATATGGTCACGTTAAGGGTCACAAGGGATGAGTTATGATTGATGATAGTGCCACGCACAATTTCTCAAACTATACTTTGGTCAAGAAATTAAAGTTGCCGAAAAGTTCAAGTGACCATAAGTATGTGGTTTCTTTGATTAACGGTTATGATAAAGATGTATGGAATAAAGTAGTTCGAGATGTCCCATTGGTCATTCAAGGTCATGAGATGCATTTGGATTTTCAGGTTATGCATATCACTCGAGCAGATGTTATTCTAGGTTATGCATATCACTCGAGCAGATGTTATTCTAGGTTGCGAGTGGTTATATAACATTGGTCCATCTTTGTCTAGAAGTTATTTACATAATTCTTTTGAGTTTGAAGTAGATGGTAAGAAAGTGCATTTGCAAGGTGAACATTATGTACCCTCTTCACCTCTCATATGCTCTATGGAACTCAATCGACTTGTAAAAGCTAATGAAGTAGAAGATGTCTTTTTTGTAGCATTATATAGTAGTGATGTGTGTGAACACACTTAGGACCACCGGGGCACTTTTTCCCTCTCTAGGAGGTTTTTTTCCCCATGCGTATGTACACCCTCTTATCTACTCATTTTGGGGTGTGTACTTATCTTTTGTATCTGGCACACATTTGTTCATTCTAATCTAGTGAGTTTGTGTGCTCTCAAGCTTCTCTATCTTGTGTGTGTGCATTGTTGTAACCCTAACCCTAATTCTAACAATTGGTATCAGAGTTAGCTTCCTTGACACTTGATCTAGTAGTCTGCCTCCCTCCTCACACGACCCTATTTTTTGTCTCCGATTCAGATACCCTCTTAGGAGAAGAACATGTATATTATAGTTGGTTGTATACAAAGTATACAACATTTTCAGGGTCCGTGGCTCGATTCAGGTGCGTTTTGGGCACCACAAGGTTTCTGCAGACGTTCTGGAGAGGCATCATTTTGGATTGGTTCTGCTTGATTTTGGGTGTTTGGGCTGTGTAGCGACAAAGATTTGGTGTGCAGCAGCATCTACAGTGTCTTCAACAACATCGACCATCATACTTTCACCAGTAATCTAGTGAGTTTGTGTGCTCTCAAGCTTATCTATCTTGTGTGTGTGCATTGTTACAACCCTAACCCTAATTCTAACAATTAGTATCAGAGCTAGCTTCCTTGACACTTGACCTAGTAGTCTGCCTCCCTCCTCACGACCCTATTTTTCTGTCTCCGATTGAGATACCCTCTTAGGAGAAGAAGGTTTATACTGTAGTTGGTTATATACAATGTATACATTTTCGGGGTCCGCAGCTTGATTCGGGTGCGTTTTGGGCACCGTAAGGTTTCTACAGACGTTCTGGAGAGGCGTCATTTTGGATTGGTTCTGCTTGATTTTGGGTGTTTGGGCTGTGTAGCGGCAAAGATTTGGTGTGCAGCAGCATCTACAGTGTCTTCAACAACATCGACCATCATACTTTTGTCAATAACACTCTATTCTCTACTCTGTGTTAATTTTCATACACTTTACAGGTGATTCAGTCAGTTAGCAGCCATCCAAGGTTGCATTCAGTGAATACTGAGTACTTGCACAGTGTGTTGAAAGATTTTGCATTTGGTAGAAAGTCATGGCTGGTAGTAGTGATGTATTCGACATGTTGTCTATTGAGAACAAACTTGATGGGACTAACTACCCATTGAGGTCCTATATGATGAGGCATGTATTGGTTGCTAAAGGCTTTTGGAATGTGGTCAATGGTAGTGAAACTCATCCTGTCTCACAACTACCAATGCAACCAGATGCTACAAGTACATCTGAAGTAGAATCTGATACAGATGTGGCTCCTCCACATGCATCAGCAGTACCTCCCATTGCTACTCAAACGCGATGGGATGGAAGAGATGCACAGGCACATGCATTTCTTGCACTTTCTTTGAAGCGAAGCATTATTCCTCATATTCGATCATGTAAGACTTCAAAACAGGCATGGGATACACTTACTACATTATACCAGGTGTGCAATGAAGCACATGTTGCATATCTGAGCAAACAATTGGAGTCTAAGCACATGAATGAGGGAGACTCAATGGACAACTTCTTGACCAAGATCAAAGATTTTAAGGAGCAGCTTGCTAGCGTGGATGAGATATATCCTGATAGTACTTTGGTACCCATAGTTCTCAATGCATTGCCGGATTCTTATCAGAGTTTTGCCTCTACCCTTAGACTCATAATGAAGGGAAATCCAAATGCCCTTACATATGATGAGCTAGTTTCAGTACTCTTGCAAGAAGAGCTGTCTAGGCAAAACAGATCTAATATGCGAGTTGGTGACCAAGCTTTTGTTGCCAATCAGAAAGGCAAAGGTAAAGCTTCTTCGCATGGTGGCTATAAGCCAAAATCAGAATCCTCAAGTAAGGATGCAAAGAAAGAAGGTGATAAGCCTAAAAAGAAAGGCAAGTGTCACTATTGCAGGAAACCAAGGCACTACATACATGAGTGCAAGAAAAGGCTTGAGAAGGAGAAAAAGAAAGAATCGAGCATGGCTGTTGGGCTGATGCATCTACACCAAGTGCAGAGAAGAAGAAACCTGCAAGTTTTGCTCAAGATGATTAGGCATGGACTGTACACTTTGTATCCATGGCTGAAAATGCATCTGAATGTAAAGTTGGCACCCTTCGTTCAGATCGAGGGGAGGAGTACATGTCCAAGGAATTTCATGCATATATGGCTGAAAAAGGCTTAAGGCATCAATGTTCAGTGCCATACACACCTCAGCAAAATGGTGTAGCTGAGAGGAAGAACAGGTCTCTCATGGAGATGGCACGATGTATGGTGAAAGCCCAAGATTTACCTCATGGTTTTTGGTTAGAGGCAACTATGTGCACAAACTATGTGTTGTGAACAAATGCCCTACCAAGGCCTTGCAGTCTAAAACTCCTTATGAAGCTTGGAATGATAGTAAGCTTTATGTGGCTCATTTGCATGTTTTTGGTTGTCTTGCTTATGCTCTTGTGCTTGAGCAACAACACAATAAGCTTGATGATAAGGCAGTTAAATGCATATTTGTGAGGATACAGTTCAGAAAGCAAGGGATATAAACTCTACCATCCAGCCTCAAAAAAGCAGATTTTGGTAAGTAGAGATGTTTTTTTGGTCCAAAACTTAATTCAACCCATGCTTTCATGCAAAAAGCAACAGAATGTATGCTCACAGGTTTGATTCGCTCCTACCTTTGTTTAATGGAGGGCAACCATATGTCGAGCAATTGAATGCTCAACCAAGTGTTGAAATTCAACCTTTGCAGGTGCAAAATCAGCTTACAAATCAGCCCTTTGATGAGGCAATTATTGAGGATGTAGTGGATGAGGAGAGAGCAGCCTTAGAAGAATCTAGGCACATGCCAAAATGGCTTGTGTAGACATTGAGGGATAGCAAGTTTGTAGCTCCTTTACCTAGCAGAACTCGTGCAGGTTCTCATCATGCAAATTATTCTCATGTGGATCATGTTCTCATTTCTACTTTACGTAATGAGGAGGAACTTGTTTCCTTTGAGGAAGCACAGGATGATGATCATTGGTGGATGCATGCTATGCAGGATGAGTATAACTCTATACTCAAGAATGACACCCAGTATTTGACAAATCTACCTCATGGCAAGAAGGCCATTGGTACTAAGTGGGTTTACAAGTTAAAATACAAAGAAGATGGTAGCATTGATCACTACAAGGCCAGACTTGTTGCAAAGGAGTATGCCCGCCAAAAGGGCATTGATTATGATGAGACCTTTGCACCCACATCTTGTATGACTACCATTAGGTGTCTCATTACTTTGGTAGCACATCATGGGTAGAATGTACATCAGTTGGACATTAAGATTGCATTCTTGAATGGTGATTTACATGAGGAGGTGTATGTATCATAGCCTCCTAGTTTTGATGTAAAAGGAGAAGAGTCTAAAGTATACAGGTTGAAAAAGGCTCTTTATGGCCTTACGACGCAGGCTCCTAGAGCATGGTATGGGAAGATTCATGCATACTTGGTTGCAAATGATTTTTGCAACAGTCCAACAAAGAGTACCCTCTATGTGAAGAGGAGTAAGGACACATTTTTGGTCATCATTCTATACATTGATGACATGCTGCTCACATGACCCGATATAGATCAGATATTAGAATTTAAGGCTGATTTGCAGTCATCGTTTGAGATGTCAAATTTGGGGCCCTTGCATTATTATTTGGGGATTTAGTTTATGCAACGCAATGATGGCATTGTTTTGCTGTAGTCTAAATATATACAAAAGCTATTGAAGAGGTTTAATCTTGAAGACTGTAACTTGTCGCTACACTTATGGAGACAGGCACTCGACTTAGTCTTCAAGATGCAAGAGACTCTTTTGATGCTAGTTTGTATCAGCAGGCTGCTGTATCCCTTCTTTATGTATGCAACACGAGGCCAGATATATACAGTATGCAGTCTCACAGTTGAGTAGATTTATGTATAGCCCAGGTACAAAGCATTGGCAGGTTGTCAAGCGGGTTTTTCGCTATTTGCAGGGCACTCAGTATTTTGGATTATTTTATCCAAAGGGGAGTGAGTCACAGCTACATGCTTTTAGTGATTCAAATTGGGTTGGATGTTATGACACACGAGTGTCCACTAGTGGGTTTTGCTTTCGCCTTAGTGATTCATGTATATCATGGCTCAGCAAGAAGCAGCCTACAGTGGCCACTTCCAGCTGTGAAGCTCAATACAGGGCAGCTTTTTTACAGCTACGGTTGGGTGTGTGTGGCTCAGACGTCTTATGGGCTGATTTGGGTATTGGACAGTCGTATTGGACAGGCTCTTCCTCGTGAAAAGTTCGAAGCTTTTCATAAAGTTTTGGGCTTATTTCCTTTTAGGAATTGATCGGCCATATCCTATACATGTTCACATTATCACTCCAGGGGGGATTTGTAGCATTATATGGTAGTGATGTGTGTGAACACACTTAGGACCGTTGGGGCACTTTTTCCCTCTCTAGGAGGTTTTTTCCCCCGTGCGTATGTTTTCCCCTGTGCGTATGTACACCCTCAGTTTGCGTGCTCTCAAGCTTCTCTATCTTATGCGTGTGCATTGTTGCAACCCTGACCCTAATTCTAACATTTTTGTGTTACATGATTCAAGATTATGTTTTTTGTTTTTTCACATGTAAAAACATAAGAGATTTAAGTGAGCACAATGTTTACATGACTTCTTTTAACCAAAGCATGTTAACAATTAAAAAGTTAATAAATCCTTAAATCAATTGTTACAACAGTTTAAATATGTGTTTCCAAATGAATTACCGGAAGGATTACCACTTGTCCGAGACGTTGAGCATCCAATCCACATAATACCTAGCTCAAAGCCAGTAAGTAAGCCTCCTTATCGGCTTAGTTTTAAGGAAGCACAAGAAGTAGAACGACAGTTAATGGAATACCTTAAAGGTGGATTCATTCGACCAAGCACTTTACCCTGGGCTTCGCCAATTCTATTGGTGAAGAAAAAAGATGGGTCTATGAGACTATATGTAGGCTTCTTTGATTTTATGAAAGTATCAAATGGCTATCTAGTCAAAGAGAGTTGAAAGGACGTAAAGCTCGATGGGCAGAGTTGCTCCAGGAGTCCGACTTTCAACTTAGATATAGAAAAGAATGTTACAATGTGGCAGCTGATTCACTGAGTTGCATGTCCATGGTTAACGAGTTGGGTTTTACTCAAATTAAGAGTGATTTTCTAGAATCAAAGGGGAAGTGCATCGATAATCTGCATTATGCCCACGTGTGGAGTGTCGTAGAGAACAGGGATCCCTTGACTATAAATAAAGATAGCCCCGTTAACGAGAGAGAGAGAGAGAGAGAGAGAGAGAGAGAGAGAGAGAGAGAGAGAGAGAGAGTTTGGACTCTCAAACTCTCTCTCTCTCTCTCTCAGTGATGGTTCTCTAAAAATGAGTTCTAAGGTCTCTTTGAGAGCATTCAAAATGACCAAAGTTGTGTTTTCAGCATAAAACTGTCAAAAACATCCAAGTGCTCCACTTTGCACTCAAATAACTCAAAAACAAAAGGGATTTGGCTTTCTAGAGTCTCATACAATCTTATAAAGTATCTTGTGCTCTAAAACTTTTATGTTTACCTCAACATCTGATTCTAAACACACGAAAAGATAAACTCTTCACAAAATAGCCCCTAATGAAGGTTATACCTAAAATCTAGTCATAAACTAGTAAAATATTCTATCTTTTAATTCTTTATTACCCCACCAAAAGTGTTTATTCTATAAGTCGTATAGACTAAGGCGATCATGTATAAGTAAGAAATTTAAGAATTACTCATTGTTAAGTGCACCCTACATCGACTCAGATTCTCTCATGTACACACTTATTAATTGATTTATTTAATATCAAAAGAATTTAAAGCAAAATAATAAAAAGAGTATTTTTGTACTTCCCCGATATATTTAGTGATGTCTTGATTGGTTGGGAATCCATGTCTACTCTCCAAAAGTTGTGGAGGAGTTGTTTGTAGATTTGGCAAGCCTCTCATATTTGTTGTAAGGGGGCAGCAACCTACAATAGGTATAACTTCGCACATAGTTATCAGAAACTAGTCATTTGGGTACTTGAAATTACCAAAATGTGTGCGGTCTACAACCTAGAGCAAACAGAATCACTAAAATCAACTGATTGTGAAAATTGACTCCAAAAATAGGTCACGCTTTACTTTTTTATCGAATTTCGATTTGCATGTCTATCTACACACTTAAAGGCTTCCTTTGAGCATACTAACTAATTGAAAACTCAATCTTAAATTTGACCTGCTCATGCTATCTTCAATCAACACCCTTTTGAGCATGTACTTGGCATCTTCATGTGCCCTAGTCTTATCATGCTTAGTGAGGCATTATGTTGCATATTAATTGAACCAGCTTTTGTAAACTCACTTTTAGAACGAATATCATTCTTATAGTATTTGCAAAAAATCCTGGCAACATTAGTATCAAAATATGCCCATGCAAATGTGATCGTACTTCCTCTTGTTGAGTAAATCCAGACAAGTTGAATAATGTCCGTTGTTTAGGATGCATTTTTCTAAAATTAAAAGAAACTAATCAAAATTATATATCCACACATCATGCTTATAGCTATTCTAAGATGCGATTCTAAACATATCTTTATGCACAAGAAATAAAGCTGACTTGGTAATATTACCTGCATAGCCTTCTCTTAAGATAGAAATGGATTTGTTCTAATGGTTATTTTGTTTCCAAAACACAATGGAATTTCAACACAAACCCTGAGTCCAATAAAAAGTAGTGAAAGTTTTCACTCAGGGGCATGCCATTAAGAATTATCCTTATGAAATCATTCTTTTCAAATAAAAATCTACAAACCAAGTTTAAAATATATAATGTTAAAAAAATAGGATAGCCTCAATAGATCGTGCTTCCGCATGAGCTAAGTAGGTAAAATAGAGACTTGAGAGACAACAGAGAGCTTTTACCCAAGAGAGTGAGAGAGAGACTCATATTATTAGAACAAAACGATGGCAAGGCACATGCATGTGCAACAAATATGGAAAGAATTTACTTGAGTGAGTGAGAGAGACACATAGGATTAAACTAACGAAGACAATGGCAAGGCAATAGCACAATGACATGTCAAAAATGATGGCGAGGGAGACACACGAGATATCATTGCAAGGCATAATGTGAGTGGGTCAACACATGAGATCACTTGCATCTACCAAGGATATCAACAAGAGTATGCATGATAGCCTAGCATTGATCTTTATGCACCAACACAAAAGAGGACAAAATGTGTATTAGATATCAGGGAGAGCTTGCATTATGACCTAGCATTCATCTTGATGCTGCAAGACAGCACAATCCATATCACATAACCATAAACATGCCAAATAGGAATGGGAATTTCAACATCAAATGCAAGTATACAACAGACCATAGTTCCAATGCATCGACATAGGATGCATGACATTGTTTGGTGATGTCCCCAATAGAGGTGACCACCCTAGTCATTGCTAGGAAGTGCACCATGCATCTACGCCATCCCAATCACTAGAAAGAGAAATACCATCTCATTGTAGATGACTAGCTGCTCGTGAGGTGACCACCCTGGTCATTGCTGGGAAGTGCACCATGCATCTACACCATCCCAATCACTAGAAAGGGAAATACCATCTCATTGTAAACACTATGGGTAATTATATGAGCACATAGGGAATGATTGAGACATGGCAAGGCATAATCTTAGCATGGAGACACATGAGATATCATTGCAAGGCATAATCTTAGTGGATCAACACATTAGATCACTTGCATCTACCAAGGATATCAACAAGAGCATGCATGATAGCTTAGCATTGATCTTTATGCACCAACACAAGAGGACTCCCCTTGCGGGCTCAGCCTCTACATCCTTGCTTGCATAGACCACACTGGCTATATTGCCCTTTTTAGCATCATCATCAATGTCTATTGCATGTTTTGGATCAACACTCATAGCATGTGTTTCTACCTAAACATGGGCTGCACTTTCAGGAATTACATCTGTCAAAACAGTGGTGATTGCATCAGGTTTCTTGGCATGTGATAGGCTTTCCACCTCACCGGGAGCATTCTTCTCCACCGTGGATGCACTACTTATTAGGGAGAGCATACATTATGGCCTAGCATTCATCTTGATGCAAGACGACACAATCCATATCTGTAAATACCACATAGTCATAAATATGCCAAATAGGAATGGAAATTTCAACATCAAATGCAGGTTTACAATAGAGCATAGGTCTAATGCACCGTGACATAGGATGCATGACATTGGTGATGAGTCTGGCACCCCAATGTTAAATTTGCAACAATGTGATGAGCTATGGTGGATCAAATGCTAGAATCAACATCATTAACAAAG